>NC_060912.1:2020640-2333140 GCF_014805685.1 Silurus meridionalis | reverse complement strand
AAACTGTAAATTGACAAACAGAATACGAGGGCTCAATAAACTCGACTTGATGCATATTGTTGACGTTATATCTTGTGGCTTTTGTATTCTTACCCATTCACAGGGGGCTACTGGACTTCCCGGACCTCCAGGTTTACCAGGACCTTCAGGGAAACCTGTAAGTTTTTCATCTGGATCAAATTAAAATGTATTAAAGTGAATATACCGAAGCTGTTAGTGTATTCAAGTATTCCCAAGGGTATATGTGGAAACACATCATGATGATCTTGGATGGATAAATGGAGAGATGGATGGATGGATGGATGGATGGATGGATGGATGGATGGATGGATGGATGGATGGATGGATGAATGGATGGATAGACAGATATAGAAATTGGATGTGTGAAAGTCTGCAAAATATCCATTGTAACATTTATTTCATTCTGTAAATGTATTGTGTGCCTCAGTACCAACAACCATTATTATTTTATTATTCGTTCCATGAATCTTTTTTCCTTCTCTCACAATTTCATTATCTCTCCACCACGCTCAGGGGCCACCTGGGAAGTTCTTGGGTTTAGAAGAAGGCAGTGCTGATTTCCAGGTGAGATTATTCTAGATAAACTAAACTGCCAATGCTTTCCTGACTGTACAAATTTATCACAAAGCGTAATTATGTGCCAAGGGTATATAGGTTACATTTATTTATATGTCACTATGTGGTAAGCCTAACCCCTACAACAAATGCTTTTGTTACCTACACTTTTAGATTTTTTTTCAACAACGATGTTCAGAAAAACAAGCAAAGCACGTTAGGTCAGTAACATGGGCTAAAACAGAGCAGGTGAAAGGTCAATGATAAAAATAGACAGAATGAATAAGGCTCATTAATGCACATTAATACAATGGAACAGACGCCTCGCAGGAAATCTGGTGCACGGAGGTCAAGAACGTGACTGGCTGAAACAACCACCCGGCTGATATATCTATCTATCTAGCAAATACTTATTCTGTATTTTTATAGTGCTTTTGTGAGAGTCTTGAATGATTCTATAGAGTTTTTACAACTGACACATTTCATATGGCACTATATAAATCTTGGCCAACAAACTGTAGAGATGCTCAGACCATACAGAGATCCAGATATTTGATTTTTTTTATACCGCAGCTGTAATTTGCTAATTAATGACATGAATTTGAACTTTATAGCAGCATTTTATGCTCACGTCACTTCACCGTATCTGTCATGGGAAGAATGATAATCAAGAGTTACTCGGTTGACAGAGTAGATTAGAGCAACCGAGATCATAAACCAGTGAAGAAAGTGTTTAACTGTGTGGTTTTTCTGAATGAAGGTCCTTTAATATGTGTGAATGTTTGTGAGTCTGTGTGTGTGTCTAAATGTGTGTTATAGTGTGTTATAAAAGGGAGAGTCAGAATGAGAACGTGTTTTGGGAGTTGAAGTGCAGGGCGGCCATATTGGAAGGCTGTGGGATCTTGGGAAGGATCAAGTTCTAATCTATTAGTGATCTTAAAGTGTTACATGATACCACCTACAAACAATCATACCTTCACAAGCCTTCCGTTTTTTTTCTTGTCCTGACAATGACAATCAGTCCAAAGATGCTAAATGTTTTCGATTAAATAAAAATCATCCACACATTTCATAGTTGTTACTATATAATTGATAACTACATGTAATATAAGCAGACATCTTTATTATGTTAGATGCTGTTATAGAAAATTTTAATCCTCATCCTCTGCCCAATCAGAATCAAGTATTCTTTACTTATTAAAATGCAAAGCTGGGATTAAGTGCAAAGCTGGTTCAGGGTTACTGAAACTGGAAGGGTCTTTGAGCAAAGCCCTTTACCTTGTGTTTTAAAGGGGTGTTATATCAAGGCTGACCCTGAGCTCTGAATCCAGATTCCTAATATTGCTGGGATTTACAAGCAAAAAGCTTCTTTACCTAATCGGACTTTGTTTCGATTTAAATCACATGACCTCACAACAACTTGAAATTATCAATAGATATCATTAATATAAAACATCATTTTATATAGAAAGAATAGCCGAATCTTCTGACATTCTTCTGAGAGCTTTATGAAGCGTTAGTAAGCATGAAATTAAATGGTATTTCGGAACACTGGGAAAATCGTAACTGCCAAACAAACAAGTGTTGAAGATGAGTGTTTTCTGGGTATCTATTCAATTATACTGACACGGCTCTCACTGGGATGCTGCCGGGTTTTGCTGTGGCTGTTCATCCCAGGACGATGACACACTCCAGAATCGGATCTTGTAATAAATCTTGTTTTATATTTATTTGAAAGCATTGAAGGAGATTGAAGTTTCTTCCGAATTTGATTAAACTGATGCCTGTGTGACTTTTGTACAGCTTTAAATTCCACTAAAATAAAACCCTCATATATAAAACAGCTTCACAGAACAGACCTGAAAATGACTAGCTTGATATTTTGAATGAAAGCAACAATGCTTTCAGCTCCGTCTATTGTTTTCCACATACATGAGCTCACAGGTGCCTGTGATATTCCAGAAAATAATGGCATCCTTCCCATCCAGGAGAGCATATATGTTTGTGTAACAGCTCTGATATGTATTAAATGTCGATGAATGAGTGAGTGAACGTAACCATGAGCTGTAATGTAATCCTATTCTGGCTGCTATACGTCTTTTAATGATCTCAGATGCATTCAAATGCCTGCACTCATTAGCAACCCCTTGGATTATATTTTATGAAGGACAAAAAAATACTTGTTTGTATAAATGATTGGTGCAATTAATGCTCAACTTGTAAACCTGTATGTCTGAATTTCTCTTATAGTGTCCAACTAACTGTCCTCCTGGACCAAAAGGTCCTCAAGGCCTGCATGGCATGAAGGTGAGTCAGGGTGCACACTTTCATTAAAAATTGTTTTAGCCTATGATGATGTGGATAATGAGGTTTTCTTTAAATCGATTGATTGATTCGATTTTTCTTCGCTCATTTAGGGTCACAAAGGACATGCTGGAATGCTGGGAGCTCCAGGGAACATTGGAAAGATGGTAATAAATGTCTTTATTTTATATACTCCACTCTTCTGGGAAGATGTTCCACTATATTTTACAGTGTGGAAATTCAGGTACAGATGAAGGTGAGGTGAGAAGGTTTGGGGTGAAACATTACAATTCATCCCAAAGGTGTTCAATATGGTTAAGGTCAGAGCTCTATAGCAGGAGATCTTCCATTCTAATTGAATAATTAATAATTGAATGCTACATCATCCAGAGAAATCATATACAAATGTGTGCCTCCAACTTTGTGGTAACACTTTGGGAAGAATCACATATTCAGGTGTTTCAATACCTTGGTCCATAAAGTGTACGTCAATGCAGTGTGACTAAAATGCCACGAATTCCTCGCTCAGCAAATGCTACGCTTTGATCAGATTGTTGGATAGCTGCATGCTTTAGCAAAGTGGACATAAGCCAGAAAAGTTCAGTTTGTAATCAGATACCGGCTGTCCAAATGTCTGTAACGTTCCTGTGCTTCGGTCTGAATGGGATCATTATATGTACCCCCACAAGTCCACTTTTCGAAACTTTTAGAAACTTCACAGGTGATTCAGAGCCAAGTGAAATATTCCAGTTGAAGAAAAATTTCAAAATGTCCGCCATTTAAAAGGTTTTCTCCACCTGCCATGCAGTTCCTGTAACCATATGTTAAAGGCTAACAAAGTAGTTAATATAATAGACATATAATGACGATTTACACAAAAAGAGCACGCAGCCTTTTCACTCAGAGCGCTTTATCAAACCGATGTTATCTGTAATTATGTTTAGCCTGGCAGCCTCGTAAACTTGATTGGATTGGCAGTCAAGCAGGAACAGACAAACAGTTTGCAATTTGCTTGATGATGCAATGAAAGCAAAAAAACAAATCTATTTCTCTACTGAACACAGACATGCACTGACAGATGCATCCAAACACGATTAGGGTTGCCAAATCATAGCAAAAATATCCATCCCATCTACAATTATATTTGTGAAATTTGGTAGATGCTCTTATCAAAAGCGATTTACGATAAGCTAATAACCGATACAGCTGAGCAAATAAGGGCCTTGATCATGGCCCCAGCTTGGTTGTGTTAAGATTTGACCTCACAACCTTGTGATCAGATTTCTAATGGCTTAGCAAATGAGCTACCACCTCTAAAAATATAGGGCTTTATTTTTAAATATTAATACAACATTTAGAACTAGTCTTTTGCCTAAACCAGGCCTACAAAACTACAGACTAGTGCTAAAATGCACTCTTTTGAATACATCGGTGTCTGTTTGATGGATTGCTTGTTAAAGGTGTAGCCGAATCCATTTACATCAGACACCTTTGCATTTCCTTCAACAGAATATTTCAGGCAAATTTAATTAAACCGCCCTGTAGAGGAATTCCAGGAGTCTGCGTTTAGATAATATATGGATTGCATTCCAAGCAAACAAACAAATGGTTCTAACAAAATACCGTACACCCACTCATTCATTCAGTGGATTAGGCCTAATGAAGCCCTCAGAGGCACACTGGCAGCATTAATCTGTGTGGAGTGTAAGCAGTCAGGACTGACTCAGTCGAAAAAAGGCATGGGAGGATGTCAGGTATTACAGGAGGGAAGAGGAGCTCCAGCGTATTAATCGTATTTAATGAGCACCCCGCAGACAGCAGGGCCGCCTCAAGGGACGCGCCGGTTTTACTCTCGCATTGCACTACATAGCCATATCTGAAACCGAGCTTAAAATGAAAATATCCAGACTTTCCATTTTTTGGGGGAGAAAATTCATGCAACTGGAAGGAGATGAGCAATTTGTTGTGTATTTTTTCTTTTTTGTGTCACTGCAAAGCAATGACTAATAAGCAAATCAATATAGAGATTACAATGATAGGGGTCGGGTTCGCCAGAGCGTTGTAGCTCAAATTAAATGCAAATGAAGCTTGGGCTTTGAGTGAAGAATAAACATCGTTTTTAATCAAGCAGCGTTCCCCTTGTTCATTTTTTTCTGTATGTGTGGGGGCCAGGAACATTTCATTTGTCAATCGCTTTACTAACTAGAATAGTTAAAAAACCATGGCACATATACAGGAAGTAATTCATTTTCCTATCTGTTTCATAGGGCACAAAGGGAGACGTGGGGCTCTCCGGTGAGCAAGGAATACCAGGCCCTCCGGTAATGCATTCCTTTATGTTCGATTGTAATATAGAAATTAAAAACACATTGAATTTTGCAGTCTATGAAAATCATGTTGTTGTTCCTTGCTGTGTATTTCAGGGTCCACAGGGGCTGAGAGGCTATCCAGGCATGGTTGGGCGCAAAGGAGAGACGGTGAGTCATATACCACTTACAACTGCTGCTAAAGTGAAACACTGGGTTTTTCTGCATAATGAGCACACTGCTATGTGGGAGCTTGTTTTTCATTGATGTAAAATGTTGAACCTGAAAAGCAACGAATCGTATAAATAAAGAAAATTAAATCGGAGAAGAATGTACAGTATGGAAACACCTAGTCTTTTATGTTTTTTGAGACACACTTTATACCGTCTGTTTCCATGCAACAATCTTGGTCATGTTACAATAAGATTTCCTTTAACTATTTAAATATATAAATGTACAGACTTTATTTTCATTGAACAATGTGCTTTACACACTTTCAGCACCCGGACAGTTCCTTTCTCCAAACATTCAGCTCAAATACTTTTGAGATTTCTTTGTTGCGACCCAGTTGCTGTGACTGGGTAGGTGATAGATAACACTCCAGAAGAGAGTACGCTTAGACGTACTCGCTATTGTCTTGGTGTATGGTGAAGTCGGTTCTAATGAGCCGCAATCCAGACGGAAATGCATTGTGAGAGTTGAAGTATGGAATGGTAGCCATGTTGGATCAGGATTCCTTTCACCATTTAACCTACATGAATATAATGAGTTAGCATGGGTTGAGGTCAGCGCTCTATAGATTTTCCACTCCAACCAATGCAAAGCATTTCTTTATTGTGCTTTTTTTGGGTATAGAGACATTGCCATGGACCAGGTTTAGGTCTCCTAGTTCAAGTGAAGGGAAAATTTCAAAAAACATTATGCATCTCCAAATTTGTGTTAACAATTTTGGTGGAGAACAACATATGGCTGGAAAAGGCTAGTCATCTTCCATATAGTATATTAATAAAATCCTCCCTGACTATTTTATGCCCCACCAGCAAACCAACCGAGCATAATACAGTATGCTACTGTGTATTACCAAAATCGTAGTACGTCCATTGAGACTGCTTTTACAATTACAAACACCACTTCAATTTCCAAGCCATCTCTGAGGAAAGCTGTTTTAATTCAAATCCAACAGATTCATGTTGCATTTCGTCCCATGCTTTCATAAATCACCTTGTTTATAATGTCTCGCAGGGCCCTCAAGGTTACAAAGGTATTACTGGACCCATTGGACTCCCTGGAATCCCTGTAAGTTCAATGCTGTTAAATTCTTTCTCAATTCTCAATTGCACAAATCACATAAAGCATAAAATCTACTTTCTCTAATACAGGGGAAAGAGGGAGTTCGAGGTCCTCCAGGGGACGCTGGGGAGAAGGGTGATAAGGTAAGAACCGTTTATCTGAACTGACAAAAAGTTTTACATTTCAACATTTTAATTACTACTCATTTTTTTATAGGGTGACCAAGGCATTAGAGGACTACAGGGAGCAGTTGGGAAGAAGGGAGAAAATGTAAGAGACATTTCTGAAATCTACCCTGTGGTGGATTTTCTAATGCATTTCTTTGAAAAAGAATCCTTTTTGTTATTTAGGGTCTCCCAGGGATTGATGGGAAAGATGGTAACCCTGGCATCCCAGGAATAAAGGTATGGATATAAATAATGCAAAGTTTTTGTTATGCTTAAACAATTATCATCAAAACTACTCTCTCATGAAAATACGCTTGTTTTCTTGCATAGGGTGCTCAAGGCCAGAATGGAAGACCTGGTCCACCTGGCCACCAGGGGGCAGCAGTAAGTAGATTGTCAAAAAGTCTTTTTATACCCCAATTTTTTTTTTTCGTGTTCATGTTAAAAAAAAGATTTTAAATCTAGAATTAGGAGATAAACGGGATTTACGAGTGATATTTTGGAATAAAAAGTCAAAATTAATGAGAGTAAAGTAGTATCATTCACATCCATTGTATAGAAAACAGTGAAAGTTTCTCACAATTCTGTGATTTTTTTTTCCACAAAATATTCCCACTTTATTTTCACATTGCTACTATTTGATTTCCAAAATATTTTGACTTCTTCTATTGCTCCGACTTAGAATTAGAGGCATAATTTATTATTATTATTTTTTATTAAGTGACTCCCATATATGCTATGTAGGTGATTAAAGGATTAACGGAATGAAATTAACTAAATGACAAGTCTTTAATGTGACTCAGAAGAATGATTCGTCTCAAAGAGTGATTCATTCATTATTTAAAAGCATCATGAAATTTCTGTAGGTTATGTACAGGAAACAGAATTGAGCAGTTTACCTCTCGACCCCTTTTTGTCCGAGTCGTTTGTTCTTTTCTCACGTGTCTCCCTTAGACGCTATGAAGGTGCTTAAAGGATTAAAGGAACGAAATGAACTAAACGACTCACGAAAAAGATTCGTTCATTTTGATATACGAGATTCACTAAAAAGATACGAAATTCGAGTCTCCGAGGACAATCGATGCAGCTTACGGATAAAAAACGTCTCCGTGTTGTGACGCAGATTTGCAATTGTGCATCAGAGTTATAAATCAGCTCTATGTCCACATACCATCATCTCCTCCAACACTTACTCCTCTGCGACGGGGGCAGGATCGGTCAGCACATGCCCGAGGACAGGAATTTTTACTCAGCTCACGTCGTCGCAAAGTCATTGTGTTTTTTCCTTCCCCTCTTAGCAACAATAACAAAAGCCAAAAAAAAAAAAAAAAAGGAAATAATTACGCTAAAGTGAAGGCCTGTTTTCTGTACACTGATCCAGATTGACCCCAGTTGCCTGATTACTTTCGAATTTATACCACCTTGAAATTGCTTTCTCTCTCTTTCTGGGCAAACAATTCATCATCATCAAAAGTGACTCTTTTTTTCCTGTGACTGGGAGTAATGGAGCATGCTGGGTATTATCCAGACCATCACTGAGCTGAGCACCAGGCGTAATGGAGGAGCCTTCTGACGAAGCACAAGTTATCACTCTCTCTCTCTCTCTCTCTCTCTCTCTCTCTCTCTCTCTCTCTCTCTCTCTCAGGCAATTGCGTCATGTATAATCCTCACTGAATCTCAGCTCTCACCTCTCTGACCTTTCCTTTTTTGTATGATTTTTTTTTTAGGGTTTGCCTGGAAGCCCTGGCACCAAAGGCGGTCCGGGGGTTAAGGTGACACTTTGCTACTCAATTTGTTCATTGGAGCATTTCAGCCACAATTATTCTACACATACTGCTAATGAGAACTTTGTTTTTATCTCTAGGGTGAAGCAGGACCTAGAGGTTTAATGGGAACGGCCGGAGCTCCAGGGCCTCAGGTATACATTTGTGTTTATCTTCATCATTCTATTTGTCACTTATTGATTTCTCTCCTCCTGACCCATATATTTCTTTCCAAGGGTGAACCAGGGCCACCAGGTGAAGCTGGGATGGTCGGAGTTCCTGGGCCAAAGGTTACAAGTATCTCCAACCTGTTCAGACTCGAGCATAAATACTGTTTCAATAAAATGAAATGATGACCGACAAAATAGTACTAAAAATACTAATCAGTCTGATTCTACAATTTATCTTCTTCCTCAGGGTGACAGGGGTGAGAGAGGACCTGTTGGGCCTCAGGGAATTATTGGCAAGCCTGTGAGTATTTACTGAGTATTTACATTTTATACATATATTAGGTGATATCAAAAAGATTCGAAACTCGCTCTATTTACATGAAAGTTTTTTATGGATCTACATATCCACACCTTTAAGTGCCAGCGTTCCTGCCACTTCTGGATTTTTTTTCCTCGAAGTGAGTCTGGGATTCACGCTGGATCTCAGTAGTGGCAGCTACCTATGAGCTGGATCTTCATTTAAGGGTAGAGGGTAAAGTGCGCAAAATCCAAACCTAGCGAGTAGGGTGGGTGCAATGTAAAATCATGTTGTTTGCAGAGAGAAACTCAAGTGTAAAAAGAGCTCAAAGTGATAACGCACGTGGTCAAATTTATAGAGGTCGGTGCTCCTGGTGACTTTGCATGCAGCCTTGTGCTGCCATCTGCTGGCATGTTACAAAATAAGCTTTGAAACTTTTGATACGATCTCGTATATACAGTATATATACATATTAACTAAACATGGTCCTGGCAAAAAGACCTCAATTGTTTTTTTTTTTATCTTGTTTTTTTTTTCTATAAGGGAAATAAAGGAGAAAGAGGACCTAATGGTGTCCCAGGACCTCAAGGCCTTACTGGCACCAAAGGCGATAAGGTGAGTCGAGTGAGGTTGAATAAAATCTGATGTTGCAGTTAAATGTTATAGCCATGCAGTGGCACTATTAGCCCATGCACTCAAAAAAAGAGCCGTGCCCTGCCTATTTTTTCTTCCACTAGAAAATGGTTCCCTAGCTCCTGCGTTATTTATGTGCTGGTTCGTCAAATTATTTGCTTTCTCAAAGATGAAATATCTGCCTATGGACACTTTAATGCTTGTTGTCCTTTTATCTGTAATATACTGGCCATTTAATGCAAGCTATTGGGCATTGGCACTGATTATTTAGAGTGGTATCCGGTTAAACAAAGACATTGTGCACAATAAAAAGCTTCTCCCTGAGCCATTACAGCTTGTGATGGATGTCCATTTCTGTACTTCTTTCTGTAGGGATTCCAAGGCAAAGTGGGACCAAAGGGAGACTTTGTGAGTAAATGTTCAAATAAATAGATGATCCCGGTTATGCCATGTAATAACAATCCTGTGTTGTAAAATGCATTACAACACAAAGTGAATGGAATTCATCAGTTTTTTTGTTTTTGTGATATAGGGTGATCCAGGGGTGGAGGGACTGGCTGGAGAAAAAGGAGAAAAGGTAATAAAGCATTCTATAGATTTTAAATTGAGATTAAGACATTTATATATTAATTTGTAATACACCAATGATCGCCTTTCTTAACAGGGTCTGTCTGGTGAACCTGGTCCTAAAGGACAGGTAAGCAAAAATGCACCTTGAGAATCATCAGTAAATACTTATGACCTTTTAACTTCCTTTGTATTCATTTAGAAGTAATTTTTAAGTTTGATTCTTAGTATCTTAGTAATCTTTTTATCCTTTAGTAAACTTTTGTCCTTTATCTGGACAAAAGTTTGTGGACACCTGATCATAAGATTCATATGTCCTACGTCGAAGTTAGAGCCCATTTGATTTGAGGTTATAATAACCCGGATACTATATATACGCTTTTATTATATAATATTGAGCTTTCAAATTGAGTAAATGTTCTACTGGATTATTGAGATTTGTGGGTGTCAGCATTCGTATTCACCCCAAAGGTGTTCGATAGGGTTATAGAGCTTTATAGCAGGAGATCCCTTGTAAAGTATCTTCATGGATCTGAAGACTGGAAAAGTCAGGCGTCCCAATACTTTTGCCGTATAGTGTATGTCTACAGTGAGTTGTATAAAACCATATAAAAAGTTGTATCAAAGGTTTCAATCGAATTATAAGTACATGCACCACAAATCAATAAATTCCCACGACAAGTGCACTTAGGATACAATACATTACGGGCAACATCAAAGCAAATTGTACTTGTGTAATTGTACATAATTACATTAAAAGCAATATATGAGTGCTGGCGCAAATTGATTTGGGGATACAACACATGCAGTTATAAAGAAAATAATCAACCCTGAAGCGATGTGATCGCATTGTTACCACTTTAATCCCCAAATGTTTGTTCGCCTTCTACTATAATAATGTCTACTGTTATGTTACAGTTTGTAAGAGCACTTGTAAACAGTCAATCCATCACTTACTTGCTTCTTTGCGCCGCCTTGAAGGTAATTAGCTAACCAAATACAGCTTACTATAAAGCACTGAAACCAGAGACTCCTTCCAAGACTTCGCCCTCAAGTCACAAACCACGCCCCCCTCTGCCATATTCGGTTCTTTCGACAATTTACGTGAGACAGTTGCTACAAGTGCACAAAATTTAGATCCGAGAATTCGATTTGCGATTCATGCTATAGATCTGATATCAATCCCTAGAGATAGACAAGAACAATCTAGAAGATCTTTCCTTGCATGCAATCTTTCTCTTGTTCTTTCGCTGACAGCAAGGAGTGAGGGGTGATCAAGGACACAACGGGCCTACAGGCGATCCCGGAAAACCGGGAGACCAGGGTCCTCCAGGTCTTCCTGGACCTCGAGGCCTCCATGGAGTGAGAGGTGCGCCGGGTATGCCAGGAATACAGGGACCAGCTGTGAGTATCCGTCACCCATCACAGTGTAATTTGGCATCGCAGAGAGATTTGATTTCAGCCCGAGTAAATAGGACTGCACAATCACAATATGATGAGAAATACAATTTCCTTATATATACTGTGTGTCTATATATATATTTGCAGTTAGAATAACCGTGCTTTGAGAAGACAAACCGGTGTGTATTTTATGGTAAAAGAGCACAATATACATTGGCATTTTGACACCAAACATGGAGCTGAATATTACCCTTATATACCCTAGAATGCTAAATATATCCTTATCAAATTGTCAAAAAATTAAAAGGCAGACTGCAATTGCAGCAGGTAAGGTTTACTACAAAATGAGGATGGGTTCCCCTTTTGAGTCTGGTTCCTCTCAAGGTTTCTTCCTCATAACATCTAAGGGAGTTTTTCCTTGCCACAGTCACCATGGCTGCTCATCAGGGATAAATACACACCATTCACCTTAACTGTTGATTTCTGTAAAGCTGCTTTGAGACAATGTCTGTTATGTAAAGCGCTATAGAAATAAACTTGACTTGACTTGACTTGACTTGTCTTGACTACTACAGCTTCAGCCAAAAATGGTAAATCTTAATAAACAATTTGGCCCTCAACCCCTGACCTAAAGCAATGAAAAAAAAATTTATTTATATCATTATAAAGAATACAATAGCTGATTTCAGCCAAAGCAACATCATGCATGCTTTCCCAGACTGCCGGATGTATTTCGCAATACACAGTGTTAATTCCTGATCTCTAACACCAATATGGACTCAAACTGTAGAGTCCATTATATGCTATAATATGCAAACCAAAGTATTTGGACACACTGCTCCAGCACTGCCTTTTTGTCACTATGGGCCCTTGAGCAAGGCCCTTAAACCTCAACTGCTTAGTTATGAGTCACTCTGAATAAAGGCATATGTACAAAATTTAAATGATTTTCATATGTATTTAATACTCTGTGTGTTAATTTCATTTATTTTTTTTAATAACAATAATTCAGACTTTTGCATTCATTGCCATCATTGAATTCCATGAAAATTTCGACAGACCCAAGCAACTTCCTACATTAACTATACTTAGGCTCTGCATATATCCCTCTTAACCTCGCTTCCTCTTCCTAGGGTCGTGATACCTCTGATCAGCACATCATCGAAGTGGTCTTGAAGATGCTGCAGGGTGAGTACCATAGTTAAAAAAAAAAAAAAAAAAAACACGCCACATGTAACACCACTGCGATCTGGACGGATAAAAGACAACAGCTGGAACGTGTGTTGCTAAATCCATGCTTCGTATCCATAGAAATAAACTAACGCGAAAAACCCATCACTCCCGAGGGACATCTCGGCTGCCGAACAGCATGAATAGTGCCGACCGCAGCTATTTTTTTCCGCCTTTATTTAGGTTTGATGCCTTTTTCCCCCTGCTTCATTCCTCCCTTGTTCCCTCCTTCTCAGTTTACCCAGCATTTGTATGCTTGTCCTATTTTGTTCGAGATGACCATGGCTGACTCATGATAACTCTTGTGTTAGCCCTTATCATTTCAAAAGTAATCCTGCCTTTGGCTTGCCATCCCACACACACACACACAATTTTGAGGCAGAACAACAAACAGCTTGTGAAAAGGAGAAGATGCCATCTTTCCTGCAGTGAGGATGATTAGATTTGGCCACTGAGACCTTTTGGCAGAGTGTGTGTGCTGTAACACCTGGTCAGCTTAACATTATCTTAACACTACTGCATTGGCCAAAATAACCAATTTGCATTTATTTTTAAACAATAATAAAGAAAATACAAGATTATATTTATGCCCAATTTGCTTTTTTAATAGCCTTCACTCTTCTGGGAAGATGTTCTACTAGATTCTGGAGAATTATGCTCTTTCGGCTGTTAATACTCCATATATATTTATATACTACCCCAATTCTGAAGAAGTTGGCAGTGTAAAAACAGAATGCAATGATTTGCAAATCTCATTAACCCATATTTTATTACCAATAGAACATAGAAAACAAATCAAATGTTAAAAACATTAAATAAAAAAAAAGCTCATTTTGACTTTGATGGCTGCACCAAGTCTCAAAAAAGTTTGGACAATTAAAAATTGTATCCTAGCAGGGCAGAGTCTCTTTGATAGAAAAAATGGGTGGAGCTTCACCAATCTACAAAAGACTGTGAAAAAAAAAAAAAAAAAAAAATTTGCAAAAAAAAAAAAAAACCAACAGTTTAAAAAGCTTATCATTTACAGTAAATCTTCTTCTTCCAGCTGCTCCCTTCAGAGGGCACCACAGCAGATCATCCGTCTCCATACTACTCTGTGCTCTACATCTGTTTCTTTCAAACCAACCACCTCCAAGTCTTCCTCCACCACATCCATAAACCTCCTCTTTTGTCTTCCGCTTTTTCTCCATCATCCTCCTACTGATATACCCCATGTCCCTCCTCTGCACATGTCCAAACCATCTCAATCTCACCTCCCTCACCTTGTCTCCAAAACGTCCTACATGTGCTGTTCCTCTAATTAACTAATTTCTAATCCTGTCCATCGTCGTCACTCCCAACAAACATCTCAACATCTTCAGCTCTTCTACCTCCAGCTACACCTCCTGTCTTTTACTCAATGCCACTGTCATTAAACCATACAACATCTCAGGTCTCACCACAGTCCTATAAACTTTCTATCACAAATCACTCCTGCTATCACTCTTCTCCACCCACTCCACCCTGCCTGCACTCTTTTCTTCACTTCTCAAACATTTACAGTAAAAAATATCATCAAAACTTTAAAAGAATCTGGAGAAATCCAGATGGCGAAAGTCGTTATCATTGAATCAATTATGTCATGATTCTGTAATGAAAGTCATCACATGGGCTTTTTAACACCTCAAGAACACATTGTCTGTGAACACATTTTGCCATGTCATCTGCAAATGCAGGCTAAATCTCTAGCATGCAAAGATGAAGGTATGCGTGAACATGATCCAGAAACCTTTTCCACTTTGCCTTAGCAGATTTTAAACAAGCTTTTTCCCAGAGAGGATGGCGCCATTTCTGGATCATGTTCTGCAATTTGACAATCTAAACTAATCTAATCTAATCTTAAAATCAGACCATAGGACCATGAGGTGACTATACAGAGATCACATATACTATTATTACACAGTATTGTGAAAAGAGGCAAGGCAAAAGACCAGGGGTCGAATGTGGACGGGGCATTAATGAGCCCAAATCTCCACTAGCACACTCCCAAATCTAGAGGAACATCTTTCCAGAAGAGTGGAGGTGATGAGAAGAGCAAATGGGATTAAATGTGGAATAGAATGCTTGAAAAGCACTTTCCGATCTTATGGTTAGGTGTCCACAAGTGTTATTTATCAAGAAACCTATAATTATCTTGATAGTGATGATAAACGGATTATACAGTGATGGATTTCGCAGCAATTATTGCTCAGGAGTGCTTGTTAGTTTTATATACTGCAAGTCGTTGCACTAAATGCATGTATAAGCCACTGACCTCACTGTCCACTCTGTTATTCCTCCCAGAAAGGTTAGCTGCTCTGGCAGTGAGCGCTAAAAGGGGAGCGTTAGGAGGAGCCGGAGTAATGGGACCCCCAGGCCCTCCAGGACCTCCCGGACCTCCAGGTCCTCAGGGAGCCCATGGCATTACTGGTGCCCGAGGCATTCCTGGCATAATTGGAGCTGCAGGCCAAATTGGAAACACCGGCTTTAAAGGTAAAGACTTTTTTTAAGACTAATGTTGTGAGTAGCTTTTGGAAATCATGTTGAGGAACAACTGTAAGATTTATGAATTGGCGAACCATAAATTGGAATCGGATTATAATAAATATAAACAGTCCGCTACAGTAGCGCAGGACTAAATGCCACAAATTCTGCAGTTGAAGTGCTCAAGTGTTCATCGAACGAGTAATAAAATATTCTACTGTTACTTCAGTGAAATTTTACATGGGTTCCCAATGAGTGTGTTTCCTCTCAAGTTTTTTTTACCTCATACTATTTGCTGCTATACAAATAAAATGAATTTGAATGAATAGTATGTTTGTTATAAATGTATAAAGGAGGACATCCCAATGCTGAGATCATGGTGGAACACATTCTCATTCTCATGTATGTTCTGTATCTTTTAGGAAAGATAGGTGCAAAGGGAGAAAGAGGAGACCCTGGTCGCCCTCATCCTGGTCCAGCAGGGCCACCTGGCCTTCCAGGTACATTTTATGAAGGGAGAAAGATTCATTTTTTAAGCATTACTGGGGGAAATGGAGCCGCCAAACACCTTTATGTCACATATGCATGCTTTCTATTAGATCATTCCAAATTTCCATAATGCATGAAAAAGTGCTGTTTTCAGAACAAGGCTCAGGTTTATATATTAAGTCGACTGAATGTCCTGTTCTCCAACAGGTCCTCCTGGTTTGGATGGAATTGCACGTGATGGCAAGCCAGGAGAAAGAGGGCCACAGGGTGCAGCGGGTCAACCAGGCTATCCCGGAAAAGCAGGCCCTCCAGGCCTCCCTGGCTTCTGTGAAATGGCAGCATGCCTGGCAGCCTCGGCTTACACTTCCCCACGACTCCAGGAAGCCGGCACAGTCAAGGGACCGTCCACTTAACGCCTTCGAATCATCAGAGAGACACGCAGCCCTTCCTTTCATGGGACATCAGCATGTTGGAATGATCCTGATTGACTGACTTTGCAGTTTAGTCTGACATTTTGCCCAGTGTGTGTGTGTGTGTGTGTGCGATTGTGTGTGCATAAACGAGTGGTGACTAGGATCCATCAAAACAGTAATCTAGGCTCGGCGGCGTCCCACCACGAGTGCAACGAGATGTGAAAATGTCATCATTAGGGACATCCGGATGACGACTTCTTCTCAGTGACTGAAATCCAATCCAAAGCTGATGTTTGTTTTTGGTAGTAGAATTTAAAGATTTTTTCTGTGATTTGATAAAACAGAGCAAAGAATTTAAAAGGGTTGACCGATAATAATGATGATGATAATAATAATAATCATAAAACCCATAAGAATAGCATTTTGTAACTTATTGTTAATTACCTCATGGAAAAGCCTTCAAGCTCGTAGTTGCTATGTACATTACGCCCCCACTGTATTAGCCTAGAAATAAAACAACCTATTCCACACTTTACTCATCCAACCAGTACTGTAAATTCTTTGTAAATGATAATGCAATTGTTTTTTTTTCTTTTGTACTAATACCAAAAACGAGTGGGTTTGCAATATGGACAAATTATAATCTATAGACGAAGCATTCAGAAGATCTGGTTATTTATCTGTAAACTCTTTTTATGGTCCGTTTCGAAACAATAAAGAGGAACCTTTTGTAAGACTGAATGTTCTTCCGCATCTTGTGAAAGTCTGAACGCAGAAAGAACACAAAGGGCATGGCCTCAGCTGCATTTCTTTTCCCTTTGCGCTTCAAAAAAAAAAAAAAAAAGGAAATTCTTTCTGGAGAGAGAAAAAAAAATAAACAAAATGCATTCATTTAGACGTGCAGCCTTATTTCATGGTGGAAAACAACCGACTTTAATCGTATTAAAGTGCCTGGTGCTTCGGGGAGTGAATGTGTGTGTGTGTGTGGGGGTGATTGGGGGGGTATGGGGCTTGGGGGTTATGATGAGTCTTGGTGCATGCAGACAATCTAAATAAAAAAAAAAAAGCAAATGTGTGTGTATAATATATATAGTAAGTGGCTTTTGTGTCCTATTACTGATAATCAACGCACATGTCATGGACCAGTCCAGAGGCCATTAATCAAGATGGCAGACAACAGTTTTAGTGTGAGCATGGAACAGCCTGTGGTGCTGAAGTTTTTTCGCGAATGAAGGCATTGAACTTGTGGAGCTCCAAAGAAGACTCAAAGAGACGCTCAGCAGTAAAACATTCGAATGGTGTTTTGAAGATCCCGGTTGTGGTGGTGTGGTGGTTCCCTGGTGATGAACGAAGCTGGATGTTTAGGATGGTTCAGGTGTACTGAGAAAACTTTTTATGCCAAAGCTTTCCAGGATTGAGATGTATATATATATATATATATATATATATATATATATATATATATGAGATGTATATATATATCCACACCTGTGCACAAAGAGAGCTCCATGAATATAAGCTTTGCATGGGTTGGAGTGGAAGATCTTGAGTGGCCTGGTATTGAGCTTTGATCTCAACCCTATTTAAACACCTTATTGAATGAATTAGATGCTCACTCCAAAATCTTGTGGAACACCATTTTTTTAGAAGAATGCCGTTATTATAAGAGAAAACGAAGACTAAATGTAAAATTGGGTTGTCAAAAAGAAGCACATACCAATCTTAGGATCAAAGTTTTTCCATTGAGTGCACGTTTATATCTGGAATTCATTAGAAATTGATGTCAAATATAATAGATATTTATATATTATAAAGAATAATTCAACTATTAGTGAAAAAAAATTAATTTTTATGTGTCGGAAAGGGAAGCATCGTTTTCTCTTTTCCCTACCTTCTTAAGCGCTTCACCTTTCAAGCCGGAGAGGGAACTTCTCCAGAACTTTCTCCAAACCCCCCCCTGCACTGATCAATAAACATTACTGCTTGAATGGCGACTGTTGGCATTTCAATGAACAAATCCATAGCAATCTGCTTTAAAAAAAGAACTTTATTGCTTTTCCTAGTTTTCTTTAAAAAGAAAAAAAAGTTGCACACAAACACATGAACGACACAAATGGATCTATATGTAATGGTGGCAATTTTTTCCCATTAAATTGCTTCTTTTTTTTTATATTATAAAGCATATAACAAAAATAATAGGACAAACAGCCATTTACTGTCAATCAAAAGACGTACGGTCCTAATCATGTACTCCTGAATTTCTGTCAAATTCTCGTTTTTTTGACAGAATCGCGACGTCGCCGTTAGCACCGATGACGCAAAGGACGCGTTCATTAATGCACTGTGCGGGAATCTGTTTGGGAAGTTTGGAAGCGAACAACAAACAAAACGAACAAACAAAAAAAAGATTTGCTTTTTCGTTGAAGTTTGAAAGAAGCCGTAAAACTGTTCACACAAGCGGATTGTGTTTTGCATAAAGAGGAGGATGTGGTCGCTTAGTGGCTTCGAATCCCAGCCACACAAAGCTTACCACTTCTGGGCCCCTGAGCAAGGCCCTTAACCCCATAGCTGCTCAGCTGGATGGATGAGATAAATGTAAGTCGCTCTGGATAAGGGCGTCTCCCAAATGATGTAAATGTAGTGCATCTTTTAAGTCCCAGGTTTGAGAGAATCTGACAAACCATCCACAACACACACACACACACACACACACACATTCCAGAACCCTTGTATTTCTGTACTGACTCACACACGACATTTAGTTTTTTTTTAGTACTAAATCAAAAAACTAAACCGATTTTCTTTAGACATGTAACTACACACTTGATGACATCTGCCTATTCGATATACAGATTGAGAAACACACACACACACACACACACACACACACACACACACACACACACACACACACACACGTATTGCGAAGGTCTGACAGAAAGAATAAAGTGCTGATGGTGAAATTCTCTCATTGAAGCCTGGATGACACGTAAGTCATTAAGCAAACAAATCTTTATCCAGAAGAAAAAATTGACCTGGTTTTACCCCCAAAAAAGTGGTTGACTATGTCAAAAAAAAATTGATATATATATTTATTCAAGTTTGTAAAGAGTTCTAAAAAAGGCCGGAGGTCTGGAATGCCGATGTGCAAGGTCGTGGCGAGAGAGAGACATAAAACTCAAATAAATACGACCCTTTTTTTCTGCAATACGATCTTCAATTAATATAAATTCCACCAATTTACAAATAAACAAATTTTTTGCTAATTTTTGTGCAGTGCTATTAAAAAAAATAACACAATATCCGAGCTGTCAATCTGAGCGACCGGAATGCTGACGCCAATCTATTTAAAATGATCAATTAAAAAAACAAAAAACAGAAAAAAAAAAAAAAAATAAGCCATTACATATAAATATTAATATGTACAACACAAGGCCTCAAAGGAAACAGGAATAATTATATCTCAGGTTGTGCCTTTACATCAAGCTACATTATATAATCTTAGGAGAATGGAGGAACAAAAAAAAAAAAAACGATTCAAAACGATTCCTTTTTTTTAATTGTCGGAGGTGATGTAAAATTCAGCAGCTGCCATGAAAAACCCGACGGAAACCCGGCTTTACAAAAGGATTTTGCTATTGAAAAAAAAACTCGAGCTGGTTCCACATTGTGTGTTGGGTAAAATAGGTAATGGGTAGTGTTGCGACAAAACTGTTGGAAGCGAAAGCTCTCTGGAGAGAAGTAGAAAAGCTGTGAATTTTGTGTATTTTTTCCGGGCTGAACAGTGTGAAATCAGCTAAAAGGTTAAACCTACGGAGACAAACTCCATCATAACCAATGAACCGAGGGATCATGTGTTTAAAGAGGTAAAGTCCTGAAGTGAGAACTCTATTAGCTTAGTATTTTTTAGTCGTAAACTATCGGGTAAAGCGAAAGTTTGAAATCGGACACAGACACTTTTGCAAAGGGAAATCATTTTTGTGGGATTTAAAAACAGCTTAAAAACCAATCTGGTCCAGCCATGACTATATTAAACTCCATTAGAACTTTAGCTCAACTGGTTCCCCATAAACCATTTTCGATTTGGTTTTGTTGATCTTTGGCTCTTGTCTATTTGGTTATTTTTGTACCCTCCCCTTTTCCCTCCTCACTCACTTAAACTCTAGTACATGGGCCCTTTAAATTGCGGCCCCTTGGGGCTGTAATCAACAGGTCCACTCATGCAGTCGGATGGATGGCAACGCCCATCTTTGCCCTTTGCTCCACTGGGTCCTTGTGGTCCGGAATACCAGGGATGCCCTGTTGACCTACAGGGCCTGGTGCGCCAATTTTCCCATAACCAGGAGGTCCAGGAACACCTAAATCGAGAAAAACAAAGCGGGATTGAATCAAAGAGAAGCCCACAATTAAATAATTTGGCGGAAATTTGCTGAAATCAGCAGTTTCTTTGTAACATGACAAGCGTCAATAATTTTGTCTTATTAACAAAGTTCTGAACAGCTGTTACAAACTTATTGTTGAATAAGCAAAATTTTCATTATAAAAATTGGTCCTGACGTTTGCATACTGAAAATAAAAGATGATCAGGTTCTTACCTGGAGCACCAGGAGGTCCGACGTCTCCCATCTCTCCAACGCCTTTATCTCCTTTCTCTCCCTTGGTGCCCGGAGGACCTGCAGTTGCAACCAGAATGTCAATCAGGATTCAAACACATATGACAACTTCGAGAGAAGTCTGCTCAACCTGTAAAAAAAAAAAGTGTTGAATTTACCTTGAGGGCCTACAGGTCCTTGTCTCCCCTCTCGTCCAATCTGTCCCGGACGGCCTGGTAGCCCTGGGTTTCCAGCTCTTCCTGGAGTGCCGTCTTTGCCTGGGGGTCCAGGTCTGCCTGGAGGTGCTACCATTTCCACTGGCATCTGCATGCGTGACATGTAATAGGCCATTCGCTCTGGGGAGAACAGTGCAGATGAGTAAGCATTCGTCAACGACAAAATGACCTTAATGCACAAACGAAAGAAAATGCAAAACGCTGCAAGCCAAAGCGATGACATTGCCAGACTTACTACAGATCCCCCCCCCCATAACATTTTAACAGTCATTTCAAGGGGATCAGTATTACTGCCAATTTTTCGACAACAATTAAATTTGTATTTGTTAGAAATCTCTCATTTGACTGACAGTTTTGTTTCGAAGCGTTTCTCAGATCAGAAATGAAGTTCTCCAAAAAATCTCCAGCATCTACAAAGCTGCTGTCTGCTGTTTCCTACATCATCAATTGTTTATCATTTTAAACAAAATATATACTGGTTCTCACCTACTGGTTCAGTCTTAACTCCCAAAAATATCTAGGCAAGATGGTTAAACCAGTTGTCACAATCTAATTGTTTTAAATAGAGGTTGACCGATAGATACGTTGGATCGTATATGCAGATATCCGATTAATCAACCAGATTTCGAAATGGATACTGGATAAAAAAACAAACCTACCACCACATGGAAAACAGTACTCAGTCACGAGTTTGATAAAAATGAAATAAAAATGAATATGTTAATTATATGAATAAATATTGTGGAAAATAAAAGACATGCCTTCAAACCGAAACAAAAAGTAACACTTTAAATAAATAAAAAGAGTTTCATCCAAAAAAAAAAAAAGACACTTCAAACTAACAGCATGTGGCGTCAGTGATCTGCCTCTAGAGGCTGCTTTTGTACTGTATAACGCAACCCGGAAAAACTATCGGTATGGATTTTTGCCAGTAGCTGCAATCAATCAACTATCGGTGCTGATTAATCTGCAAAACTGATGAACTCTTCATTTGAGAAATGCACTTACTGGTTTGCAAATATTAACAATAAATCGAGAATTGCTCTGAAGCAACTGAGAAAACTGTAATTCTAACTAACCAGAAATTGGACTCACCATCAAAGACCTTGATAACCTGCTGCCTGATGAAAGACCTGATCTCATCATAGTTGACGACAGCCTGAAAAGAGGAAAAACAAAGCTAGTTGAAAAAAGCATGTCCTAAATTAAATCCTTATACATTTCACCTTTCACTAAGTAAGGCAAGATGTCTTACATCAGTTCCAGGTAATCCTGGTGTTCCAGGAGGTCCGGACTGCCCAGGTGTTCCAGGGCTACCCTTGTCTCCACGCGGACCTGCGGGTCCCATTAGTCCCATTCCAGAGTCTTTTGAGCTATATCCTCCTCCTCCAGGGGGCCCAGGACGTCCACGTTCTCCTGGAGGACCCCTCTGACCTGCGGATCCAGCCTCACCCTACAGGATGAAACAGATGACACACTCAGTATGCTACAATATGTTGGTCAATATAAAATAATAATTTTTACCATTTCCTGTGAGATCCTGTCGTTGGTTTGTTGCCTGATTTTGTTCACCTGTTTTGTGTTAGTTCTTGATTGGTCTTCTTTTTTATGTCGTTTTTCTGTGGCACAGCACAGCAGTAGTAATCCAAGCCATGATTTCTGCGGTTCCTAGTTTTGTGTTCTTGCCAATTTTTTTTTACATTTCGGAGTGATTTGCAGCTCTACCTCTGCAATGTTAATCTACATTCTATGTGACTTTTAGGCCATGCCTCCATAGCGTTGTAATACGTCATTTACGTCACTTTTTTAATCAATGCATCACATGATGATTTTATGCCGCTGCACTGATGCGAATTGGTGAATCTCACCATCCCTACTGTGTATCCCTACATACACAAACATATATACACACCTTCTGTCCTTGTTGACCAGGTTCTCCTGGAAGACCTGCTGCTCCCTTTCAGATTCAGACAGCAAACGAGAGAAAATCATTAGTCAGTTTGTACCTTTAGGATGCGTTGTAGACAAAAGCAGCTACTTCACAGAGAGTAGAAACAGATTAAAAGTATGACTTACATCTTTCCCCGCTGAACCATCACTGCCTGGTTCGCCCTAAAGTACAAAATAAATCGTCACGTTAATAAAACACGGTAAGAATAAGGAGTTATTTCCTAAATAACTTCAAGTACAAACCATTTGTCCTGGATGTCCAGGGGCCCCTGGAGACCCAGGCATGCCTGGTAACCCTCTCTCTCCAGCCTCTCCCTTATCACCTTTAATACCCTGCATGTCAACACAAGGAGAGTCAGTAGGATCTTTGTAGAACCGAGTATTAAATCGTTATCATGCGGGCCTATTATTAGCACGTTGGCCTGATCGCTCACCGTGCCAGGAGCTCCAGCTGGTCCTGGTGGACCTGGGGGGCCTGCGGAACCCTGCAGAGAGAATTAAACACACACTTAATAGCACATATGTTGACATTCATGCTTTTTTTGGCATCAAAAATAAAGCGAAGGAAGGCATTGTTTAAAAATTACCAGATGTCCTGGAGCACCAGGTGGTCCTTGTGGCCCTGGTGGACCAGGGTCACCCTGTGTGAATGGACCAAAGGTAAAATGAATACAAATCAGGCATATAAATCATTTAAAAAATGAAATAAAATCCTGAAACTGTTTATCAGAATTCGAAATTTAAAACCTAAATACAAGCTCACCATTGTGATTACAACCCTGGACATTTCTTCTTCGGTCCTTATTTTTTATCCCAAGATAAAAATCAAACGATTGATCAGCCGGACGATTTATCAGGACCGAATTTTGCAGTTTTTTATTAATCGGCATCGGCCGATTGTGCTGCAAATTAGCCCGATTATTAGACCGTGTGTAAACAATCTGCGCTTGTGTAAGAGAATAGAACTCTCCCATACCAGCAGGTGGCAGTAGTCTGTATTTGGCATCCAAACAGGGAAACGGGAAAAGAAAGCTAGAACTGTGAATCTATTTAACAAGCAGCGTTTACGCATCATAACGTAAACGCGTAACCGTGTAGCTTTTTTCCGTAAAGTTGCAAAAATCTAAGCAAGAATGACAACAAGTGTGTATACAACATACATACACACATGCAGATAGATAGATAGATAGATAGATAGATAGATAGATAGATAGATAGATAGATAGATAGATAGATAGATTCCAGATTTTATTTATCGAAAAGAAACTGGTCCAGGTTTGAGAGGCTTCTCATCTCGAAGTTTCTGAGAAAATTAGCGTCTCGATACCGTTGGCTTGTCAGACTGAAGTGCTGCTTCACTCGCATGGCCGATCCACGCCCATGAATAAATTCTGCCTTTTAACGACCATGCGTGCTTAAATTGCCCGTCATCGAGCGCTCAATTAAAACTATTATTTTAAACCTCGTAGTTAAGCTTGACAGACAGATAAATCTGAAAAACCTCAAGTCCTGGTCTTCCAATTGTTCCGGATGGGCCTTGAGGTCCAATGTCTCCCTGTAAAATACACATTTACAGAATAAATGACATAAAGTGGGATTTTGATACTGCTATATGTTGGATATTTAGCCAGTTTAGTTTGTGTGTAAAAAAAAAAAAAAGATGACAAAATGAATAAACTCTTTTTCTCACCTTTAGTCCTGGAAGGCCGGTATGTCCTTTTATGCCCTTGAAACCCTGCCATGAGGAAACGCACCAAATCATCAGCATGTAACATGGAGACACACACAGTGAGAACAAACCATCTGTCAAGTTCAAATCTAGTTTTTGAGAGAGTTTATGTCCAGCTGTGATGTTCTGATCATCTGATGCTGACATTAAAAGATTAAATGTACATGAACGAAGAGGAAGAACTTCACACGTACCGGGATTCCCCTGGGGCCGATAGGGCCAGGTATACCCGACTCACCCTGGATAGATAGATAGATAGATAGATAGATAGATAGATAGATAGATAGATAGATAGATAGATAGATAGATAGATAGATAGATAGATAGATAGATAGATAGTGTAATGGGCATACAGACAGACAAGCAGACAGACAGACAGACAGACAGACAGACAGATAGATAGATAGTGTAATGGGCATACAGACAGACAAGCAGATATACAGACAGACAGACAAACAGTGTAACGGACAGACAGACAGGCAGGCAGACAGACAGTAAGACAGACAGACAGACAGACAGATAGATAGTGTAATGGGCATACAGACAGACAAGCAGATAGACAGACAGACAGACAGACAGACAGACAAACAGACAGACAGTGTAACGGACAGACAGACAGGCAGACAGACAGACAGATAGATAGATAGATAGATAGATAGATAGATAGATAGATAGATAGATAGATAGATAGATAGATAGATAGATAGATATGTAAATATACAATTCCATTTATAAAAAGAAAAGACAAAAATAAAAATTCTGCAATTCTGACCCTAATCCCTGGTTTGCCATCTTTCCCATCAAGTCCATCCATCCCAGGTGCACCCTAGAAAAATGGAAAGCCAAACACACACACACACACACACACACACACACACACACACACACACACAAACAAGTGCAAACAAATGACAAATTCATATTTAGTTTACAGATTCCTCCCAGGCAGGGAAATAACGGACTGTACATCTTCACTAAATGCTTCCCTGAGGAGCACCGGATATTCTCTGGAGAACACATTGCCATGTCAGCTTTCCATAGTTAGAGTTTTAAAACATTACCCTGGCACCCTTACCTGCAATCCTGGAGCTCCAGGAGGTCCCGGAGGCCCCGTCGAGCCCTGTGCACCCTGAAGTCCTGGACTCCCCTGGAAAAACCCGAAATAACAAGTTATTTACACACGGAAAAGAAACAGCGAAGACAGCGAGATATGTGAGGACACTACTTTCTATAAATCTGATCTGTAACAGTCTGTGAGTCTATACACCTGGTTGCTTTTGGTCTATTGTTTACTGTGTATGTGGAAAAAATGCAAAACCTAAAATTGCTTTTCGTTTTTCATTTACGTTGTTTAATATTAAAACAATTTCAAATAAAATCCCTGTTTGGTTTAAAAAAAATTAAATATATAAATAGAAAAGAAAAGAAATCAAATTAACTTTATTGTTATATTGATTTAATAGGTGCAAATTAAGTTGATTAAATACAATGAAATAAATTATATAAATTTTTTTTATAGTTTGTTAGACCCATTTTGGGTAGTACAGATGTGTATACTGTATGTGTGTGTGTGTGTGTGTGTGTGTGTGTGTGTGTGTGTGTGTTTTTGCATTTAATTTTTAATTTTCTAAAGAGATGTTCTACTAATAACTGTTTTATTTATTTCACCATACTTAAGAAATGTCTGCATTTTAAAAACCCCAATTAGATATGAATTTATTTGTTCAATGTCTTCACATATATTCACAAATAAATTCATTCCTTCCATCTTTCATTCATTCATTCATTCATTCATTCATTCATTCCTTCATTCCTTGAAATGCTGAATTGTCAGGAATTTCTCCTTTTTTTAGAGACGCTGCAGAAAAACCCGAATCTGATGTAAAAACGTTATCGATGTCAGAAAATGGCAGCGATTTTGCTCAGTCGCAGAACAAAATCGTGTTTTAATACGTTCGTGACGGAACACGGATTTTAATATAAAAGTTGCGACTTGCCTGATCTGCTTTAGGTCCTGGAGGTCCGACGGGGCCGATTTTTCCTGGGCTTCCGGGAGGTCCCTAAACAAAAAAATTCCCTGTTAGACTTGGGGGGAAAAAACATAAATAGGCAATCCATGAAAAATAAAACACATTTGAGCAATGCATGTTTACTTGCTGTCCTGGAAATCCGGGTGGTCCTGGGAAACCCTATAAAACCGATACAAAACAATTGAAAACAACGATCCTGGGATTGTTTTTGAAGTGCTGATAATTGTGACTGAGAAATAGTTTTAGCAAACTTACCTGATCTCCCTTTGGTCCTATGGGTCCTGACATTCCTATTTCTCCTTTGGCACCCTGAAGCACACAAGCGTCTTTAAATGGAGCTTAAATAATTGCAGTATATATGAGCACATAAACCTGTACTGATGTGATACACCGTTTTCGGATAATGTTTTCTTACAGCTAAGCCTTGCGTTCCCTGATGACCCGGGAATCCTGGTGGTCCCTGAAAAGCAGAAAGACAAATGACCAGCGTATTCTCCAGTGAAGAATTCCACAGCAGCTCTGATACTGTCCATGTCCCTACACTATATGGACACGTTTTGTGATTCCGTATAGTTTCCTGGTATAATGATCTACACTATTCTGCAAAGACATTCCTGTAGATATTGGAGATATATAGTGATTCGATTAGCCACTTAGTAAAGTCAGGTAGGTGAGGTGAAGAGGCCAGGGGGGGTTCAAGAGAACATTCCAGAACATTATAACAGGTTAATGCAAACCATTTCAACATGGATCAACATAAAAAAACAGGTGTCTCAATACTTTTTAAATGAATATGAACTTCTACGTCATACATTCTAAGGTATTTTTTGATCAATGGAAGGAGTCTTCAGTTTCAGTGCTTCATAAATGCCAGAAAGTGTCTTCAGGCACCAAAAAAAAAGTATTTTTATGATTTTTATTCATTTTAATTAAAACTTCTGAACTCCTAAGTAATATAGTTATATTGTAGTCGAAATGTAACAACAAATAGATAAAAAATATGAATGCTGTGGGTGGATTAAGAGGAATAAACCTGCTCAGGAAGTGCCTTAATTAGTAATAAATAGATTTTCTGGTGATACCGCTATTAATCCAGCTACCAGTGGCTATTAAATGTTGTGGGATAACAAGTGATAAAGAAAAAAAAACGTTCTCACCGATTCTCCTTTCTGCCCCATGGTGCCTGGGTTGCCTCGTTCTCCTTTGAGTCCCTAAAGCAGTGTATGTATATAAGACCATGTTATTCAGCTTATCGAGCAGTTTGATTTAATGACAACTCCCTATAGTGATAAGTATTAAAGCCCGTTTCTATGGAAGCCATTTCCGCACTGCTAAAAAAAAAAAAAAAAAAAAGGTCATTGCGATTATTAAGGTTATTATGAGAACTGCGAGAAAAAAAATCTGATTCCCGAGGAAAAATTGCGAGATATGACACTTTCTGGAAAAGCACCATGCAGTAGGAAACCACGAGATTACGGGAGGTACCGTTTTATTGTAAACAGAAATTTGTATGCGATTTTCCTGATGATAAGGTGTGGTCAATTTACCTGTTTAGCATGATAATTCTTTACAATTTGCGTATGTTATAATAGACATGGCAACCTATTATGTGCTTTGCCAGAAAGTGTCGCAAACGAGTTACAAACGCGCTCGTATTCCACAATTCTGCCTTTTTTTCGCGATTCAGAATTATTTCTTTATATCGCACAATTCTGAGAAACAAATTTCAGAATTTCACTTTTATATCACACAATTGTGAAAATAACCTTTTTTTTTTCAGTGGTGGAAACGGGCTTCCATACTCTTCCTCCACATAAAAAACAAAAAAAAACTAAAGTTTGCCTGATTTTCTGGCAATTCCGACGTTATTTCTCACAAATCCGACGTTATTTCTCGAAAATCCGACTTTATTTATGCTAATTCCGACATCATTTCGATAAATTGCTCCTGTCTGCTATGTACTTGCGTTGCATAGCAACACTGAAGCTGGGGCAGAAGTGATACTGTCGCTCAAGCTTCCTCTTGGTTGTTAAAAATGAACTCTGAATCGGCAGAAAAAAAAGTCGGAATTGCGAAAAATGAAGTCGGAATTAGGCAAACTGGTATTTTTTTTTTTTTACGTGGCAGAAATGGGCTTTTTAATAAACAGAAAAATATGGACATCTGCAAATTATGGCATCTAGTAACATTTAGAGTCAGTTCTAAAGTAGATCTACACTTACTGAAAGACCGGGTGGTCCCATGCCGCCTGGGTATCCAGGATTTCCAGGTGGACCCTTAAAAAAAAAAAAAAAAAAATCATAATTAATTAAGAATATATATGTATCTAGAAAACAACCAAATTATGCAAAAAAACAAAAAATAAAAATAAAAAAAAAATTTAAAGAAATTAGACCTACCTGTTCTCCTTTCAGTCCAGGATGTCCCGGTTGTCCTCTCTCACCTTGCTGACCCTATAATTAATGAAAAATCATACGCAATCAAATATTAAGCAGAAATATGACAACATGAGGCTCGTAAGTGCTTATAATCAGCTCCGAATCAGCTCCGAACAGCAGCTGCGATTCTTCTGACATTTTACGGTTCGTCTAAAAGCAGTTGATGAGATCGTAGAAATCATAGTACTTTGCATTTGGAGACTTTTTACTCAAGTCAAAGTTTAAAGGAGTTTTTTTCTGAAGTAATATTTTATTGATAGTGTATCTCAACTTTAACCCAAGTACATGGTTTGTGTATTTCGTCCATCACTGGTCTTAAAACCCAAATCTCGGCTAAGATAAGGAGTTCGCTAGCTACCCCATTAGCGTCGTTTTTTTTCTCTTTTCCGGATGTTGAATACGGACACTGCAGGAAGTGAAAACTGAACAGTAATGAAAGCAAACAGCATTTTGGAGAGAGTAAAGAACACTTACAGGGAGTCCCGGGGGGCCTTGAGGACCAGGGAAACCAATATTACCCTATAAAAGGAGACAAAATTAGAAAGAAGAGTATAAAAAAACACACTGAATTAAAATAATGATAATAATAATTGAACGTGAAAACTGAGACCGGAATATCTCACACATTATGCCTTACTCAAGTGTCCATTCTTGTGTTCTTGGTACGTTGCAGTTTTAAATTGAAACACAAGAGGGCTCTGTAGCCTCACTGCAAAAACCCAATGGCTGTTTCTTTCGATTTTTTTTTTTTTATATATACTTCCCAATAGAAAAGAGGGAAAGTGAAACAAACTGGCCTGCGTAAACAAGCGGAGTGCGCTGGGACTAAATGTTAATGCCTAAATCGAGGCATGAAGAGCACTCCAGCGTCCGCTCCACTTCTAAAACGAGAATGTTTTCGCTCGGTTACGACACGCGTCCCCGCCATCTTGTCTTCGACGAGCGTGGAGAAGACGGAGGAATAGTCAATATTTTGAAAGCGAGAGAAAGACGAAGGTATAACAAGAAAAGAAACGAAATCACAGACTTACCGGGGATCCAGGAAGACCAGCGGGACCTCTTTCACCCCTGTCCCCCTGGAAGACAAGAAATTATCAAAAATATAAACAATACGTATACGATACAATCACTAGAGAAATCCAATACACCTGCCGCTAATGTTCACATGTAGCGGGATTAGGATTCAGAGCTGCCGAGAAAACAGTGGTCATGAATCGTAGAATAAGATTAGCTAAAAAGATTATACAAAAAGACTGGCTATGTCAGAGCGTAGGCTCAATCTTCCACTCCTCTTAACCTTCTGACTAGAAATCCTGTGGCTAAGCGAACCTAACACGGTTGAGTGGCCTCCCTCAATATAACGCTCACCATCCCTTTGTTGAGCTTGCTCTTAGCATGATGTTAGCCGAATCACTGCATTACCCCCACACCTTCGCGGTGTAAAAAAAGGGTAAACCTCTGGCTTTAAACCCTTATCTTAGCTAACAGCATTTGTTTGGCAGAATGCTAACAGCTCTGGGGCTGTTGTCGCTAAACACACTAAAGAAATAAAAAGCAAATTATCTGTACCATATTATATTGCAAAGAATAAAATTTTTTTTTTCAAAGCATTGTCCTGCATTGAATTGAAATCCGATCCCACTGCATAGTAACACGGGGTGAAATGCATTGAATCTTATTGGTAGCTGCTTCATATGTATCGTTAAGGCTTCAGTTTCTGAGTTAGCAATCTCTAGGGTTTCACAGCGCTCCAGACTCTACTAAACGCCCTATAGGAGGTTTTAGACTTAATTTTTTTACAATGCTGTGCCCAAGCTCTGTGGTTCATCCCATGTTGGATTACAAGCATCATGTCATTATGGAGCTTTCTTGAGGTCTTCTGACATTGTCTTGCATTAGCCATCTTTTTACTGGAACAATCACTCTGTGAAGCTGATATAAACTTCGGTCTTGTCAGCAAGAGACCGAAGCCAGGACACAGAGCTGCGCTCTGTCAATCTATTTTATGGTCATGCCAATTGTGGATGGCACACCCTCCATTGCCAGACACATGCAATTCAACCCATATGTGCTATAGTTGGTCTTTGAGCCTGTGGAATAACACAGGTCTCAAAAACAAGAAACCAGCACAGCCAAATGCACTGCCCCTCAGAATACCCTGAAGTTTAACACACTCCTCCAATAAGACAATCAACAGATGGTTCAGGACAAGGGTCCTGCTTATATTTTCTAGTTCAATAAAAGGACAATGGTTTTCACCACATTTGAGGGAACTCAGTTAAACACTGGACTAAGTGAATTGTTCCTACAATTGACTGTTCTATATTATTTCTGCCTTGCAACTGCACACCTGGTTCAGATCAGTTATCCTCCATAGTAGAGCCCATAATTTGCTTTCTGAGGTTTGCCCTCCAAATCCTACCCATCTGTAGGACATCGGTTAAGCAGGTCTGTCCGGAATCACATTATGCTGCTCTGTCTCCTACAAAAAAGCTGGTTGTACTGAAGCAGGCCATACAGTTTATCTGCAGAAATGCAGATTCATTGAGAAGACCTACCCGCCCTGTCCCTTCAAAGTGAGGACAGACATTATCATACTTGCCAGTACAATTCGGGCAGGCCACTATGTGCAATCCAACTCCTGCAGAATGGCATCTGCACCCAGAAGCGATGTCCCAGAAATGGGAAGTTTGGCAAGGCATATGTGGACCTCTTCCCAGATGCCAAATCGATTCACTATTGACTGTGTTTATCTCTGGCGCAGCTGAACAATCTGCCAGGTCAGGAGTCTCAACTGGCCTCTGTGAATCCTATATCCATTTTCTGCCGCTTCCACTCATTGAGCAAAGTTGTAGTCTGCTGAGTTGTCCTGGATGTGATCAAAACATGACCCGCAATACTTTGTTTTGTTTAACTAGTGGATAAGATGCCATGAGTACATCTGCTGTCTAAAATAGACCAAATGAATAGGCACCTTCGACCAAATTAACTGCCCCTTTTGGGAGTAAAGAGCAGGTAGATGATTGTGACCCTGAGTTCAAAGGGATATTTGCTGTTCTATCTGCAGGAACTGCTATAAAATGAATTGTCCAAAACTACATAAGAATTGTGGCCTTTTCAGCAAATAACAACACTATTAATGGTGTTTCGGTGTCACCATTGATGGTGGCGTCTCAAATAGTTCAACTACATACGTGAACAACTACTACTAATAGAGGGGTTCAACTACATACGTGAACGTGTTAACCAGTCAACATCAATGGCTAGAGGAGGAGCAAAAGTTCTTGCAAATCCTCCCTCATCATTTAAATCACATGTATGTTATTTGCTGTAAATTTTCTTGTAATAAATGGAAAGCAAATTATATTTGTCTCCTCCCCCTTTTTTGCTGATCCGAAAAATTATCCGAACCGTAAGATTTGTGATCAGTTGCACCACTAGAAATAGTTGTCAGAAAGGAGCAAGTCCTCATACAGGAATTTGAGACAATTCTATGTAAAATAATTTCACTTTGTTATTATTGGGCATATGCACAAGAAGGTATCCAGATGACTGTCTTTGCTTTTGCAAGCGATCCCTTTAAGATTTAAACTCTAATGCATTTTCTTGTTGTTGGGCTGAAAGAGACCAAATTGGAAATAAAAATAGAACATGGCCACATGTTTCGCTTTAATAGATGATGGGTTCAATTGAGTTGTTACTGAAACCATGCAGTGAAAACGTGCCAGAGGTAAAAAAAAAAAAAGGGAACTATTAAATTGTACATTATTGTAATTGAGTAGCTTTTTTTGTGTACTTCTTCTTTATAAAGTAGTTTTTAAAATCCATAATTTTTACTTTTACTAAGTAAGTTTTGTTTGAAGTATTGTACATAACTACATATAATAAAGATATCTGTTGATTAGTAAAAAAAAATTCAAAAACAAATAAAAGTTTGCAGATGCCGGAGATGGAGACCCAGCTTGAAGCGAAACGCAGACGAATCGAATGTTGTTCTGAGCATGTGCTCTCTGTCTGATTTCTAAATCTGCACTCGCAGTTTTTTCATTATAATAAACTATTTTATTTTTACTGCATATTTTACATTAATTTAAAACCAACTAGTTTGACATTTTTATCCCCTTGTCCTTTCCTACTGTTAATTAAAGTAACAGTAAAAGTACATTTTAAATGAGCTACTTTTTACTTTTACCTCAGTACATTTTAAAACCCGTAACTTTACTTGTACTTAAGTAAAATTTCATTGAAGCAAAAGTTAATTTTTTAAAAAATATTTTATTTCCAGCTATTTCTTTTGACTCGCAGTTGAAAATTCTCAGTGCCTTTTGTTTTTTTATTACACGGTAGTTGAAGAAATAAAACCAACCACTAGGTTATGATGTGTTAGCTAGGAGATAAAAACCATCCGACCCACCCGATCCGACAACTGTAAATAGCCATTGTAGAAAAAAAATAATAATTGGTGGTAGCAAATGTGGTTTCTAAAAATGGCAGATGTTCTTGTGTGGAAACGAATTAGACTTATAACATTTAAAACAAAGGCAAAATCTCCATGAAATCAGACTCCACCTATGATATATTATTAATAGATATTAGTAGATATACTACTAATAAAAATAAATTATATTAATTAAATAAATGTAGTCAATCATCTGTAAAATATATTAATGATTAAAAGTTCTCTCACCGGATCTCCTTTAATCCCGGGCTGCCCAGGGATCCCCGGTGATCCTGGAACACCTGGGCAAGGGCTGTTATTGATGTTCTAGAACAGAATACACAAACACAAGGTGGCATAAAGATGTACGGAAGCAAGCCTGATGAAAGATGATTCTTTTACTGTTTTAAGTGTTTGGGGTACACTTACAGGTCTCTGTGGTTCTTCTTCCTGATGCCTCTCAAGACACTGAATGAAAAAAATTGAATCAGGTAATACATTCCAAGCTCATTTGCATGGCATCCATAAATAAAACGAACCGGCACAACAGTACATCAAGGCCTGTGTGACTAGAAGCTAATATGAATGTTTACTTTGCAGTCAGTTGCCAATAAAATATTTTCATATTTTGATCTGTGGCTGTGATTACGCAGGATATTGCACCTTGGACGAATATAATGCCAGAACAAAATGTATCCCGTATAGTCTTTTAAGGACAAAAATTTTTGTATGTTTTATAAATCGACAAATACAGACTTCATGGGGTTTATAAGTCCATGAATGCAATAAAGCTGGGAAATGTTACGGAGCAGTGGCGAGAACAAAAGTGCAGTAAAAAAGCGACACGCTCACCTTCTCGCATCCGTCCGAAGAAATAACACCGGGTTTGCCGTGGTCTCTCTTGTCAGGTTTAGTGTCGGGAACACCGGGCACGCCTGGCAGGCCTTTGGAACAGTCGCTGCAGTCCGTCTAGGGCACAGCACACACATGACAGACACACGACTACAGATAGGTACTTTGCTCTTTTGAAACTTACAGCATAAAGAGGTATTTTGTGAAGAAAAAAAAAAAGGGTATAGTGTGGTGCCGTTGCCCAGCCCATGGGAGTATTTTATTCATTACACAGTTCAGCAAGCGTGAACAGAAAAACCAAATAAAACGCACCCATATATTAGCTTTGAGACCCAAAGAATCTCTAGTACCGCCGAGCGTGACGAATAGATCGAGCCGAAGTTTAAGATGTGCAAACATTATTGGCGTTAATGCACGAGTGACCGGTGACCCCGTGACATCCGATGAATAATTACTTTTGGTCACTGAAGTTTCCGCCTCTTGAGAGCAAAATGCAATTAAGCTACCAAAATGCTGAGCAAAAAAAAGCAACCCGTTTTTTTATGCATTTATTAGACCACAGATTTTCAAACGGGTTGCTCGGAATATGTTGATTAATCTCCTGTAGCGGCATGTCCGGGCTGAGAGTCCTGGCTGTATTTTCATTGACAGGTTTATTAATACTATAATACACTGTGTTATTGCAGCACCTGTTAAACAGCGAGTCTTTCATGTTTTTTGAAACGCATGCATTTTTCTTTTGGTTTTATGCAACAAACTCGGTAAAAGGCAAAAACCACACAAGACTGTGAATGAGTGGAAGAAAGTGCTGTTGAGTGATGAGATTATATTTGACATGTTTTTGCTCTAACTGAACAGCTTATATAAGACGGACAACAGGAGAGAAGATGTTAGCAGACTGCCTCAAAGCCACAGTCAAACATGGAGGTGGAAGATAAAAAGGTTTTTTTTTTTTTTTTTCCGGGGAGCAGGGAAGGTTGAAGACTTTTTCCGGAAAGTGAAAGAAACCAACATGGCAACCGTACTTTAACATCGTGCAATTCCATCTGCAATGAGAGCAAACAGTCCTCTGGAGTGTTACCTATCATAACTATATGTGATATCTATTATATCTATCATGCCCAGACACTGCACCTAAATCCTAATGAACCGCTAATGAACTGGATCGCAAGAAAGAAATCTCCAAATAGCAAAGAACACATTTGACAATAAGCCAGGCAACGTATTTCAGCTAAATGTTTTTGCAGAAATGAACTGTCCAGAGTGTTTAAATCTGGTATTCATGCTAAAGGAGAATTATTTAATAAAAATAGACTAACATATCTACATTTATCTTTGTTTGCTCAATCTTTATAACATTACATCACCTAGTCTGTTGCAAAGACACAAAAGAACCATGTATGTTTCTCTCAAAAATGATTAATGACTAGGTGTTTCAAGACATTTTCACTGGCACTGTATTTCTAGAGTAAGAGATCAGCACTGGACAGGGGCAGAGTTAAAGCTCTATATAATGTAATAGTAAATACATAAAAATAAATGTGACATTATTATTATATTATTTATTTTAATATAAGAATAATGTGACATTATTATTATATTATTTATTTTAATATAAGAGCAGAATGGAAATGAAATAATATAACATAAGTGATAATTTGCCATTCCAAAATGTCATTTAAATCTAAATTAAATATTTAACAAAATATATTTTTTAGAGCATTACAAAGATGAATTATTCATGTGCAAATGTGTTAAGAGGCTTGCTCAAGGGCCCGACAGTGGCAGCATGTTGGAGCTAGTATTTGAACCCATGACCTTCCGAAGTATCAAAATCAATCACTTGCCAATCAGTGCCAAAATTCTTCATTTTTATTTTAAATTCTTTATATAATCTACTGTACACTGGTACATATTAATAACCTTGCGACATCATCTTCTCTACTTACAAAGCCACATTCTTATCTCATTCCATTTATTCTAAAACAAAGCGGACAGCAATGCGAATGCATTTGCTTCCACTGAAATCCAAAAAGTAGTTTTTATCGTTGCATATTTACGCGGATAAAAAAGAACCCTTCATCGGCGTGCAGTTCACTCATCACTCATCACTCATCTCTACAATAGATACTCTGAAAGTTCAGCTTTTTCAGAACACAGAGTCCAAAGTGTTACAACGGCGAAGAGAAAAGAGTGGGCATGTGGACATACTGAAGGCTGAACTTTATGTCAGCGCTGAGAATGTTTGTGGGTACAGGAACTGACTTAAAAAAATGTAAATAAAAAAATTAAAAATATGTCCTTATAGCGATACTTACCTTTTTGTTATTGGGAGACTCAATATCGATCGGAATCTAGGAGATGGAGGAATCAAAAAAGAATATTCAGGAAAATATATTTGTGCTGTATTTCTATTAAGTGCAGTCCAAACTGTTACTGAACAATGACTGTTATTTCGGTTATGAAGCTCAATGAAGGTTCAATCATAATAAAAAAATGTTCAGTAGCGTTTCGGAGTGCACTTCATAAATGTATTGTAATTATCATTAAAATGCAAAACGAAGCATTATACATTATACACAAACCTTTGTTTCATAACACACACAGCAGTACAGGAGGTCATACATCTGCTTGAAGTTACATCATATTCGAAAGACTACAACACATCTGTATATTGTATAGTCCCATTTAAACAATAGATTTTTCTTAATTTTTTTTCACATTCACAGTGTTTCAAAGCGATTGCTTTTTGTTAAAAAAAATATAAGTAAAGATACTACTATTATTAATAATAATTGATTTTTTTTTATATCAAGCGCAGGTTCAATCATTTTTTAAAGCTTAAATTTTTAATATAGTAAAACTATTTTTTTCTATTAAAACTACATTAAAACATTTCTTTCCTGCTTCATAACATCGGAACGTGTTTGTTAGTTACATAGGAACAAAAATATCAGGACACCTGATTTTTCCAGCCATATGTGGTTCTTCTCCAATGTGTTACACCAAAAGGCCCACAACTGTATAGATGCCTTTCAGTATGGAAGATAGAAATTTTCCCTTCAATTGAACTACGAGAGCCAAACCCCGATCCAGAATGGCGTGAAGATACGGGTTCCACGGGGGGATTCGGGTTGTTTTAGAACTCCGTGAAAGGTCTTGAGTGGCCTACATCCGAATTGTTTGCGGATTTTTATCTCTTTATATTGTGTTCATTTCTTGGGCATTTCTTCAAGGGCATTTCTTGTATAATAAGAACAAAAACAGGTTGTCTGGTACACTTTTATTTTACTCTGAGACCTTTTTTTTTCTATTCACTTTGTCCGAAGCACTCAGATGTATAAAAACATGAGTAATTAAATTTTTTTCAAGAGCAGGAACGTCTTTAATCCGAACAATGAACCATTTTGATGCCTGCCATTCAGCACCTGAAATGGAGTTGAATCGCACCCCAGATCTCCCAACCTCACCTTCATCATTATCTGATTTCACTAACTAAACTGAATCATCTCAAATCTCCGCAGGCACCCTCCAGCTCCAGCTCTCCCCAGATGAGTGGGAGGGAATTATTGGAGCAAATGGGGACTCCATGTGGAATGAAATGTTAAACAAAAAGAGCTTTTGACCCAAATTGTTTGGAAATTTGTATCTCTTTATTTTGTGTTCATCGGTTAAATAAGATAATTCGAGGACATTTCATTTACATTGAGAACAAGAGATATAGTCTGATACCCTTTTTTTTTTTTTATTCACCTTGGTTGAATCACTGAGGTGTATGGAAACATAGGTAATTAAAGTCTTTTAAAGAGCAGAAGGTCTTTAGTCCAATCAATGATCTATTTTGATGCAAAAGTACAAGGCCATGAATGCACCTTTAAGCCTATGGGAAGTAAGTTAGACCCTACAGTATAATGACTATAATAGCAATCATTTAGAAGCAAAAATTGCTTTAAAACACTGTGTTCCATACAGAGAGGTGTTGCAATTCTTTTTTGTTTAATGAGCGTTCTATAAAAACGCATCAATTATCGTAAGCTTTTAACCTGCAGCCTCGACTCGGTGCGGTACAGCACCGGGAAGGATTTGGCACCGCAAGCCTACGGGTGTGAAAAATAAAGCAGGTGTCTGCAGTCACTAAGCAGATGTAAAGTTCATATTTCTCCTGTCACTACTGGGTGGTCTGAAACGCTGAACCCGACTCTTTGGAGTGCTTTACTCCCGAGCGCTTGGCGAACTTTGCACTCCCGCGATATCTATCCAACCGACTTGTTCTGCGCGAAACTGCTGTAATCAGCAGGGGTTGTAATTTGTGCTTCTGAAGCAATTTGCACTAACTTTTGATTATAACCGTGCGCAATTACAGGATCTTACAAAGACGTCATAATTACGACGTCTTCCGAAGGTTGTTCTACATATTCCGGTTACACTAGCGGGTTTGATATTTAGCTATTTATGGTGGGGTTTTATCATGATTTCGAGTGATTGTTCGTAGCAAACTCGGGGGTTTTAATTCGTATTTGTTTCTTCGGTGGTTAAATTAATATGTTATAATATTGATGTGATTGAACTATTAAGAGGATGGACATTTATGCAGTTTAATTGTTGACCTGGTGGTTTGAATCTGGAAATTTTAGAAATGGAGCAGGACTTAGAGGCAGGATTTCTGCCACCGACAGAATTATTTCATGGCAAATACTAGACAAGCAAAAGAAGTCCTATGGTCAGCTAAAATATAAAAAAAGACCAAGGCAAAAAGGACAGGTAGGTAGACACTAAAGTGGACGCTACAGTAAGTGCTGCACTAAATGAAATTTAATACCTTTTTTACTGCACATCAGTTACCCTAATAGCCACCCTCGCTGCAAGTCAACAACAACAACAAAAAATGGAGTTAATGCCGAAAGAACGAGGCCAACATCGGTTTTCCTAATGAATATGGCGCAGTTGAGACCGTTCAAGTTGTGCCGAGCTAAAACGCTCGCGATTGCTTACCATTTTCTTTTCGAAAAAAAAAAAAAAACCTATAAAAAAATATACGGTGCGATGTTATTGTCCTCGAGATGCTGCACTAGTGAACTCTGTCTCTCCACATCATTAATCCCACTAATAGCTCGTATAAAGCCAAGCCTGCTCCAGATCCAAAGCAACCCTGTGTTTCAAATTTTTAACACACTCTCAATGACTTCCCCTTGCCACTTCATAAAGGGGCGAAGAAAAAAAAAATTTAGCTTAAGAAGGGTTTAAATACTTTATTAGCTCAAGTGATTTAATTATTAGCTCAGGAGACTCGAGTCAACAACACCGCAAGAGTGGAAGAGAAGGACTCGCCCAGGAGGCGCTGAAATACTTTGAAATATACAACAGTTGGTTTTGTACCTTACAGATTTCAGTATTATTTAAGGAAACATCTCTAAGTGATTGGTAACATTGCAAAGCACGTTAGAGATCTAACAGTAGGTCCAATGGGGTTAAATAAAACTAGATCAAATTACAAAAATTCTCCACACCATGCCCTTTTGTGCTAAAATTCAAGGAAAAAGGAGGAAGAGGAAGATCATAAGGGTGTGATAAAAAAACAACGACTCCAGAATGGAACCCAAGGCAGATGTCAACCAACCAGATTCTTGAGAATTTATGTGAAAGTACTCCATGAGCTCCTCCCACTATTCAGTTACTCACTGGTTGGCCGGGCGGACCCGGTTTCCCTGGTAAGCCATCATTGCCAGGGTCACCCTGCAAAAAGGAACTGAGGTTGAATTTAGCCTTCAGCCAGGCTCTGGACACCTCCATCTCCAGCGTGGTATGGAAAATGTAGCCGAAAGATCCGGGACCTGGTTTGTGTTTCCAGTGCGTAGGCTACTGTTTAGGTTTAGCTTGCAATCTGACTTGCTTTAAGTTTTAGATCTTCTCAATCAAGCTTGGAAAATCAACACAACACCAAGTTAAAGACCAAGCTTTGCCCACAGTGAAGCCTTGCTCAGACACTTCTTTTTCCACAGTCTAATTTTTTTTTTATTTATTAAATAAATGATATAAAAATGCTACTTTAAAATCAAATTACCAAATTTATCAAATTTACAAGCAATTCTTCTTGGGAATGACTAAAGTCTATAGGTGGGGCACCCCAACAAAAGAATTCCAGAGTATTCCAGAACTTCACAGTGAGCTTGGCATGGTTTTTAAATAAAAAAATAAAAAAATATATACATATCAATACAAACATTACTTTTAATTGGATCAAGATTACTTTTAAACATTACTTATTTTAAATGAAAACTATTAAAATTCATATTTAAAAAATACATTTTACTTCTACTTTACATTACGGTTTAAGATATATCCGAGCCGACATTCCCAGGCCCCCTTCCAAGTGTTAGTGCAACTTCAACATATAGGCAGGGCAGTTTAACACGACTTTAAGGATTAATTCAGCAGCATTAACAAAAGCAGCTACATTAAAAGCTACATTAAACTTAATTATAATTTAATGAAGTATTTAATGAAGTATATTTACATTATTTGATTTGTCTAGTTTATAGAACAGTGGTTTAAATTTCACTTGGTTCATTATAAATATGAAATATTATTTTTTTTTTTTACTTTTGCCAAAGGCCACAGCTTCCCATGCACGCCGCCTTCCACCATAAAAAAAAGCCACATACTAAGACAATGCGAGACAGCAAAGACAGCAGAGGACACAGAAGCTCACAGAGACACAGGTTTGAATCCCATACCAAAGACCTCTGTTTCACAAGAGAAATCCACAACCACACTGGTAAGCACTAACCTGTGGTCCTGGGAACCCTGTAAATCCTTGGGGCCCTGGAGGTCCTGGTGGACCCGGAGGTCCTGGAGGCCCCTGGTGAAGCACATCCAATAGGAGCAGGGTTGAGATTAGCACAATATATTAATACAACAATATATACTATATTTTTTTTAACATAATTTGATGTTTTTAGGCCAACTGTGAGAAAGCTATCTTCTCTCTTAATTTTGCTTTGGTTCAATGTCTCCAACTAGTGGGGCATATTTGATTTACCTCCACTACATAAACTGTTGGAGTTCTTTAAACCATCAAGATGAGGAATCCCAGCAACTACAAGGAGGAACTTAATGTCTAACGCTGCTCTTATTCTTTTAGTCATAACCCACAGTTCCTGACCTCAAATAAAGATTAAGACAAGGAAGCCAAACAGAGATCCTTGTGGTCACATTCCAGTTCCATCCTAAAAAAAACCCGGATCTTCAACCCATAGTGCTGCACTGCAAAAATTGAGCATTAAAAGTAGGCCATGGAGCAATGGGAGAACATGGCCTGGTCTGATGAATCACATCAAGATAACACCAGGATGCACTATGGGAAAAAGGCAAGCTAGAGTGACGATTTGAACAATGTTCTGTGAGGAACCTTGGATATTGGTATTCACATGGATGCTACGTTGATACGTTCCACCTACCTGAACATTACTGCAGACCAAGAACCCCCACCCCATCCCACATCCCCCAATTGACAAAAAAAGGGGCAATGGTCTCTTTCAGCAGAACATCCTAGTATACTCTAGAATTTTAAAACACAACTTACAGAACCTCAAGTATCTGCTGCTAACATTTTGGTGCAAGATACAAAAAAAACCACACTTTCCTATTTTATGGCATAAGGAAGACATGCACAATGTTAGTTTTAATTCTATGATTGATCTTTGTATAAGCATGCTGCTCAAAAATAGCAGTTAGGAGTTTAATAACCAGTGCATTTATTAACTGAGATCTAAAGGGTCAAACCTGAGGACCAGGCTGCCACGAGTTCCCACCATGACCACCAGGGACACCCTGTGAAACAAAAACAACAGAATTCTGCATATCGATTTTTGTTTAGCTTGTTATCCTGAACATATTTTCACAAGATTTGTGCACGACTGACACCCTTACAATAGAGATTTGTTTTAAAAAGTAGAACACTAACGCATTTCCTGCCGAATCTTTTCGACATGTTCATTTTCTTATATTAATCTCTGGTCTTTAAATTTGACCACAGATGTTCGATAGGTTTTAAATCCGAAGCTTCTTTAAAATTATTTTTATTTTATTTTTTTATATCAGAGACAATAAGAACAAATTTTAGCACCTTACACCATTCGTGCTTTTCGTAATGGATAATCATTTATTGAGTCCTATTTCAACATTGCATTCCACCACCTAAAAAAGTTTTTTCAATTGTAAGGAGCAAAATGAATTATACTGTAAAGCTGGTTATAAATTTTGGAAAATAATCTATTTTAATGTAATAACAGAGCCCCACCACCTTGTCTTTATATTTGACTCTAACAGCATGACCCCTTGCAGACTGCTTTAAAGGGTCACAATAATTCTGTAGTTGAAGCTGCATAGAAAAACTTTCCTATCACAAGTCAATTAAAAAAAACAATGCTGTGATGGTACGTACAGGTTTTCCAGGTTGTGGAATCGAATAAGGAACACAGTTGCACTCTCCTGCTTCGCCCTACGAAACACATAACACACAGTAATGGTGAGATTGACAGATTCCCATTGGTGCATCGATAAACAATGTGACGCATCGATTATAGAAGTGTGCGTTAAAGCTGCCATTTGTATCACGATGCATCGTTTGGACCAAATTTGCTAAACAATTTATTTACATACTCATCATATACTTCGCTTCTTCAGAAATTGAGCATCATTTACAAACAACAATTTGGATGTAGATCGATTTCTCGTCGCTAAACCGTTTTTCGAGCGCGTCCTCTCAGGCTGCTACGTGAACGTGACGTATCGCAACACTACGAAGACCGAGGCGTAGAGCTGGCAGAGGTAGAGCTGCATCTTTCTGGAGACAGAACAGGAAAAGAATGTCTGGTTTTATTTAATCTTTATTTTTTTAAGTGCCATGTGTTAGAAGTCAGAAGGCACTTGAGAAAACTGAATCTTTAAACTGTGAATCGCATCTGCATCAGTTATGGTCAATTGATTGAAATATATTTAATCACGTGACAATCACTAATAATAAACATACATTTGCATAAAACAGTTTATTATTAGTGAAACAGAACTCACCATAGATCCTCAACATGTAGACTAAATGTTCTTGTGAATGTTTAATAGTAATGATGGTGTTTTAAATTACGTAACAATCATCAGGACTCAAAACTAAACTTTTGCTATGTTTCCACACGGACAGTTTTAGTTGCCGGATCGGTTTAGTTGTTTAGTTTTATTACGTCGGGAATGTTGCGGTAAAAGTTTTAACTTCCGGTTTAAAGTCCAGCTACAACCTCCATATCATGATCGGAACCTGAGAAAGATCCCAGACTGCTATCAATACGACATCTGTTTATTAGCATGGACAATACACACCCGAATTATGTCACAGAGTATCACATGATGTCAGGTAGTTTTTCTTTAACGGATAAATGAACACGCCAGTGGACCCGATGAGTCTCTCGTTTTACGGATTCGCTTCCACTGAAAGTTCTTTGTCACATTTCACAGCTGACACCTAATTAATAAACCCATTCCTGCTTCCAGTGGTGCTTGAATAATCAGTTTCTTCTAGATGGATCACATGTGCACCTTGACAGAAGATGAAGAAACACACACACACATTCACACACACAAACACAAACTGCTTTTGGTTTGAAGGACCTCAAAATCCCCTCCTCAGCCCACTGAGCCGGAGTCTTACCTTGTCACCCTTAGGTCCGATGGCTCCCTGAAAGACAGGACACACACACACACACACACACACACACACACACACACACACACACACACACACCTCAGTTTTAGTCTACTATTGTGTTTTAAAGCTCCTGGCCCTGTGAGATGAGTGCAGATAAGGAACGAGAGGGGACAGCTGATGAGATGAAAGCAGACAGCGCACTGATATGGATCCAGGCGGCGTTCGTGACAACCCCGCCCGTATCCCCCTAACCCCCCACCCCCCCCATCCATTCCTGCACTGCCTGGTAATTAACATCTGACGCCGTGAAAGCAGGCAGCATCGCCTTTGTTTCTTTAATGAGAAGCGCTTTGCCAAGACAATAAATTTCCCCCACATCCTTTTGTCCCCACAGCTGACAAGATCACATCCGATGCCAAGCGCATGCAGCGTAATTTTGATGAGCTTGTATGAGTTACAGGAGGCTCGAATATCAAGAGCAGTTTTAATTTCATCAGCTATAAAAAAAAGAAAAAAAACTGCCCCTCCGAGTTATTTGGCCTTTTGGCATTCCACAAGCCTTATTTAGCCGTTGTTTATGGGCACTGTCAGGACCCGTGCAATTCCTTTTACTCTGCTTCTCTCCGTGTAAGCATCTTGTTTAACAAAAAACTGAAATTGAGCTGCCAGATACAGCTTAGTCACTTGACCGTGAGTAAACTTCGACTATAAATTGACAAATAAAGCTCTGCGACGAAACCCTGACTACTTCCGAACGCTACAAGAGACACGCTGTTTAAAAAAATGTAAAAAGGCTGAAGTGGATAGAAAAGTTTGTGCAAAGAAATCACAAGAAAATCATCTTTCTGTGACCTTAAACATTAAAAAAGAGAATAATAATTTTTTTTTTTTATATTATTAATAAAATGCATTAACACACAACTTAATAACATTCAATTAATAACAACATCATCAATTACCGTGAATTACAATGACCTCATGCACACTATTAAGGACTTGAAGGTTACGTTCCAGGGCCCAGCAAATTGCACCTTTGGTGCTGCTGGGATTTGAACTCGCAACCTTCTGATTCGAAGCTCCAATTTCCCCAATATCAGCTCTTACTTTTTAAATTAGCATTAGTACATCGTCAGCTACTCGGTGTGGCACCCCTGGTAAATATGAGCGGAGGAAGCTGTGACATTTTTGTTCTCTGCTCTCATGGATACCACATGGTTTTAACATTTCAGTCAGCATTTCCAGTTGACTGGAACATTCGAATTATTTCCCTGAAGGTGAACATTTTTTAATGCTTTTGCTACTTATTTCCTTTTACCACTTCCACATTTTTTCTGAAGCTCAACAAGGTTTCCTCTATTTTGATGAATGACAAAAAGGAATTTAGCCTGTGTTTTACAGCATGTTATATTAATTCCCCTATATTTACCAAAAAAAAAAAAAAAAATTATATATATATATATATATTTTTTTTTTAAATAAAAATGCCTTAGTTAAATAATATACAAAATAATATTTTATAATATTTAACACACAATATAATCAACCAAATGAATGCAATGCACTTATCATATTGATTAAATTAGCAAAAATAAAATGTATTAAATTAAACTAAATAAATGGAAAATTCAAATCAATAGTTTACATTTGTTAGACCCCATTTGGGTAATACAGATGTGTATATAAATGTGTGTGTGTTTTACATTTAATATTGAAATTTTCTAAAGATATGTTCGACTTAACTGTTCTATTTATTTTAGCATTACATTAACAAATGTCCTCATTCCTTCCAGCCTTCATTCATTCAATCATTCATTCACTCCCTTGATATTGTCAGGATTTTCTCCTATTAATTCTTGAAAATGTAGGAACTCTAGTTTCTTTTTTTATACCCCTGGCATTGTTGTGTACATTTTCAAGTTTAACAATAATAATAATAATAACAACAACAATGACACTGTGCTCAAAGTGCGTATAGTATATATCAGGGGTCACCAACGTGGTGCCAACGGGGACCAGGTCGCCCGCAAGGACCACATGAGTAGCCCGCGGGCCTTTTCTAAAAATTGCTGTTTCCTACTTTGTTAAATGATTGTTGATAATTATTATGAGACATTAACATGATCAGTGTCTTCACATAGATGAATATCATTAATTATTAATAATAACATATAATAAAAGGTAAATTGAGCAAATTTGTTATTTCAGATCAAACTGAAAACTGTGTGTATCAAACTGGTGGCACTTCACATTAATCAATACCCAAGAAGTATCTCTCAGTTTCAAAAGGGTTGGTGACCCCTGGTATATATATATATATATTCTGTTTAAAACCCATAAGAGCAGAGCATTTTCATGAATAATTTAAAACAAATGACCAAAATGTTTTTTTAACATCCAACTTTGTCAAACTCACCAATATTAGTAGATATGCATGCGTTTGCAATAGCGTTTGCATTCAGAAGAAGAAGAAGTAAAGAAAGAGTGCAGGGAAGGCAGAAAACATGGGACTCACTGGTATGCCATCTGCTCCTGGGAGTCCTTGAGGGCCTGGGAAACCGTCTTTCCCCTAATACACAACAAGAACAACAACAAAAATCCCATTCATTTTTAATAATACACAATATGGATACAAGTTGGTGGACACCTGAGCATAAGATTCATATATAAAGCTTTATGAACACTAGATTTTAGAGATAATGTGCTTGTAAAGTAGAGGAGATGAAGAAGCATCCCAAACGTGTTTAATAGCATAGAAGGCCACTCAAGATCTTCCAATCCATCCAGTGTAAATCATATCACTATGGAGCCGGATTTACACACAGGGACATCGTCATGGACCAGATATGGGTCTCCTAGTTCACTTAAAGGGGGACGTTTCATGTAGCGCTTCCAAAGACATCTTATATAATAGTGTCCCTTCAGCTTTGTGGTAACAGTTTGGAGTAAATAACATTTTATACTTGTCCCATGTACATTATATAGTAAAATTGTTTCTTCACATATCCCTGGGGTCATATCGCAGGTTCGGCCGTGATACAGCACCCCTGGTGCGCAGAGGGTAAAAAAAACATTGCTCGAGAGCAGCAGAAGTGGCAGCATGGCGATACCAGGGCTTTGATTTTCCGACCTTCCGATCAGTAACAGCAGAGCATTAATGAGTTCCACTTTCGTTAGCTGGGTGTCCCAATACTTTTGGCCCAGACAGCCATAGTGTGACAGTATTTATTTTAATAATGTAAGATCGGAATATAATATAATTAATTATCATTCGCTACAATAATAATAATAATAATAATAATAATAATAATAATAATAATAATTTACCTTCCTGTGAACAGATATTTTTTTTCAAATAATTTTAAATTCAGTGTAATTTTATTTTGATCATTTTGATATTTACACCTTTTATATATTCGTAACTTGCTCTTACCGGAGGTCCCGTTATGCTGACGCCAGTCGGCCCCTGAGGACCCGCGGGCCCCGTTTCACCTTTCGGACCCTGGAGGGACCATAGTCAGTAGAGTTAGTCAGGAAAGTACACAAAAAATAAATTCTGGGTCTACTTTGTTACCTGTTGTCCAGTTGGTCCTGTAAGCCCAGAAGGTCCTTGAGGTCCAACAGGACCCTGTAGGGGGTGATTATACACGTCATGGCATGAAGTGTAGAAGTAACATCTACAAGTAAGATGTAAAGCGATACCTAATATGCAAATATTTTGCACTTACAGCGGGTCCAGAAGAACCTTTCGGGCCTTGGTCACCCTAAATAGAAGCAGAGTGAAGGAGGGGATTAAGTGAGGAGGAATAAATGAGAAGGATATGCTAATTTTTGGAATCACCAACACAACAGGTGCACAATTAAAACAAAATATATTTCATTAAAAATCTTATAAATAAGTCTGAAAGTCGAAGGTGCATCCAAGAAGCGTTAGCCAACCCCATGTGCGCTAATAAGATTAGCTTTTTATATTACCTCGTGGGTTGGATTGGCTACGCGTATTAGCGCGCTGGCTACCGAAATATATCGTGAATTAATCACGTTCCTGCTGATTGAAAAAAAAAAAAAAAAAGGCTACATGCTGCTTTTTTAAAGTCCCATGTTAAACTCAATAGATGCAAAAAAAAAAAAAGCAGAAAATTCACCTTTTTTCCGGCTTTCCCAACGCCGGGTTCGCCCGCGTCTCCTTTCTCTCCCTTGGGTCCAGGTAAGCCCACGACATCCCCGTTATCCACAGGAAGTGTCGGACAGCTGTCACAGGCGTCGCCCTGGCAACAGAGGCGAGAAAGAAAAAAAATGAAAAAAAAGACACAAGGGCCCCGAGGGCTCGGCGTTTAGCATAAGCAGCTTTGACGCCACTTCAGAAGCGCTGGCGCCTGCCACTTATGTGTAAATGGGATATGTAAATGCGATGTAAGTCATTTAGTTTCATTGCTGTCACCCTTTTTTTTTATTTTTATTATTACTTTTATTTATTGTCCCGGGCGAATTTGTTGCAGTCGTCCCTGTTTACACTTCTGAAAGCATTATCTGTCAGCATTTGCTGTTCAGGACCAGGCACATTTGAATATTTCATGAGCGTTTTACTTTTCGTGTCACGTTCTGTCTTTTTTTTTTTTTTTTTACAAGTCAGGCCTGTGTGAATAAGCAGCACGCGCCATGCATATTGCATGCTTTCCCACTGTTCACTCGCGCATTCGTCTGCTTTATACCCAGTAACAAAGCAATTATTGCTTTTAAAAGCTACAAGTGACCGTTATATTACTTCATTTTGGTTTCAAAAATACATTTAATAAACACTTTTTTTTAATCCCAATGTATTATATTTACTTAAAGTTTAAATCCTTTTTTTTTTTTTTTTTAAATAAATGTATTAAATTATTCCCAATAGTTCATTCTGTAAATTTCATAGCATTTCAGTATTTCCTTTCTTCTATTCTCGAGTGTGGTTTTACTCTGGAATTTCTATCCAATCAGAATTCACCACATATTGCAGTAAAACCAGCAGGAATTAAAAGCGAGATTCAACTCCATGTTTCTTGAAGCTGTTGCTTTAACCAATCAAATTCGCCCCCTGAGAGTCCCTCTAGCAGGCGCTCAGTAACCTGCATTTTATATAATATAGATTTATATAATAACTGTCCTTTTTTAAATTTTGTACCACAGCGGCTAACAGAGGGGAAGAAATCGATTGGGTCGCATTTACAAAACGTTTTCACGGACTTTTCAACAAAAGCTGAAAATCGTGAGCAAAGGTCGATTCAAAAAGCGTTTATATTTGAAAATGTACAGAAAAAATGCACCTCGGGGACATTAAATGAGGTTTAATATGGATGTTTCTGCTAGAGATGATGCATGTGGGCGGGGCTGCTGTGGTTCCAGTGAAACGAGAAGCACTGAATTGTGCTCATTGGGTTTCTTGCTTTATGACATACATTCTCTGTATTAAAACCTACTGCGTTTCTCTATAATATTGATGCTTTCTATAGACGTGGCGTCATAATGACAAGATCAAGAGGTGGATTGCCAAAAGTATTGGGACAGTGGACTTTTTCAGAGCGGGAAGAGCACACGGGGTCTACATGTGAAATGAAACGTTTAAAAAGAAGCCCGAGTCAGGTGTCCACAAACTTTTGGTCCATATAGATTTTGTGTCCTGACGTTTTTTTTTAGCTTATTTTCTGTGATCTGGGATTTTAAATGCAGTGGTTATCGTTTCGTTTCGATTCATTGTTCATTGTTTTGATTATCTGGTTTTCATTAGTTGTTGATGAACCTCATGAACATGGAGCTTCAACACTTGGTCGGGTCTTCATTCAAAATGATTTATAGGTTGCATGGAGGCATTTTATTTATGAGTTTCAAGTTTATTTGTCATAGGTTCAGATGTCAGTGACAGTTTGTATAATATATATATATATATATATATATATATATATATATATATATATATATATATATAATTATTTATATTTATTTACATATATGACGCATATTAGCATGATGTCATTTTTATTCAAATACGGAAGATGGAGGTGTACAAGGAGAAAATATATCTTACAGTAGTTGTGCAAAAACACACAAAAATATGCAAGTATACTATCATTTGGGTCTAAATTATTCGCCTGTATTGTTGATCATATACGTTGTAATGTACCTTCTGGCAACATTCAGTACATCTGACATTCTTTAGATGGAAAATGATTTCTCTGATACTAAACATACAAATAGCAATATCAATAGTTTCCTCAAAATGTGCCACGTATCGCTAGTAAAGAACGGTTCCAGATGTGTCAGCTGTGAGTACTGGAAAAGATTTGATGCGCAAATAAATAACACTCATCCCTGTTTACAAATCGAAACTCTGTTCATTGGACCGACTGAAGCGGCGAGTTATATTATGAGATAAACTTTCTTTCGGCTTCTCCCATTAGGGGGCGCCACAGCGGATCATCCGCATGTTTGATTTGGACGTTTTAACGCTGGATGCCCTTCCTAACGCAACCCTCCCCAATTATCCGGGCTTGGGACCGGCACTAAGAGTGCCATATACCATATTCCAAATAGCATTTCTCACAACACCATGAATTTCCATCTGGACTGTGGCTCATTGAAACCGACTTCACCATACATCAAGACATACGTCTGAGCTCTGGAAGCGCTATTTAGGGAGCAAACGGTCATCTGGATTTATCATGGAACAGCCTGCCCAGTCACCGGTGATGAACTGGATCATAAGGAACTGTCCAACTAGTGAAGAACAAAACTTCTATGCAAGTTTTAAAGAGTGTATAAAGCTGTTCTTCATGCTTAGGGAGGTAGTGGAACATCTGGACCCCTAAAACACAAGGTGTTCCCAAATTTTTGACGGACACTGTACATCCTATCACCAAAGGAATCAGTCTGTTTTTTTTTTTAGCTATGCCATGCTTTCATTGCATTGATAAACCTCCTATCTACTCTCTCTTCCTGCATAATATCTCCCCTGGAATTATTTTCAATCGAAAGATCCTGCTCACATCCTATTTTCGTGTGAAAAAAAAAAAAAAAGCTTTCCCTCTCCATTCCGACTCGCAGGACTTCATTTGAATTCATCTTCTGCCTGCAAGTTAAATTCACACGCACACACACACACACACACACACACACACACACACACACACTGATAGCAATGCACCATGACTTTAATCATCGGAAAGATGCGCTACAGCGCTGACAGATGGATCAGGAGTGCTTATTAGAAGAGAATTCCCAGAGTATTCCGCCACATGCCTGAGCTCCTTTCTTGGAACTTGTTTGTGTCAAAGAAGGGATGTAAAAAACCTCTCCTAGCAATCGCGATCTTTTGTTGAACAATAGCGACAAACAAATAGGGATAGCCAGGAGGGCAAAAAAATAACTACGATACATATCTCGGTGTTTTAAATCGGTTCTAAAAACGCTAAGGGAAGTGGATAGATGCGGCGATGCCTTTCTTTTTCTTTTTAAAAGGAATACGCTAGGAAATTTACCCGTAGGGAAAAAAATTATAAAACACAACCTGTGAGCAATTAACGAAAACATTCAGTCATTAATTGTATGGATGAAACGGCTTATCTTTACTTATGTGCACTTTTTCATCACCGTCCCACATGTAATCCCTATTTCCTGTTATAATAACCTTCACTCTTCTGGGAAGACGTTCCACTAGATTTTGGGAGGGTATTTATTCAGCTATAACGGTGTTCAAAAGGTGTTCAATAGGGTTTATAGCTCTGTGTGCTCTTTGTGCACAAGACCTCTTCATCCTATACAATTCTGTCTGGGGGACGATCCATATATGGCTGAAAAAATCAGGTGTCCCAATACTTTTGGGTTCATAAATGTTACAAAACTTTTTTCCCCGGATTAAATAAAACCTTCACCATACCCTTCGCTCTATGTAGGTTGTTCGTGATGTCATTTGCAGCCGTCCAACATCTTAATCAACATCCATCAATATAAATAAACAGTGCTCGAATCTAATTTTACCTTCTGTCCTTTGACGCCGTGTTTTCCTGGTTCTCCTGGTGATCCCGGGAATCCCGGCAATCCAGAGAGCCCTTGCTCTCCCTGTAAACCCTGATCGCCCTGCAGACATGAACACACACACACACACACACACACACACACACACACACACACGCAAACTCGTGACTATCTGACAACGTAACGATAACATGATGGCCAGAAGGTCATTCCTGGAATGCAGCTCTAATAACTTACTTTATCTCCTTTCAGTCCTTGAGGTCCCTGTCGAGATAGAGTGAGAGTGGGATTCATTTCAAAGGAATTCACTCGCTTATATCTCGATGAGATCCGATTAGATTCAATCAAAATCAGTGTTTTTATACCCAAGGAGTATTTTGACTCCTTACAATATTTATTTATTTTTGAATTTTGGATGCATGGATTTCTTCGATGATCCGAATTTGCATACATGCAAATGTAAGTATGAATACAATATGAATGTAAGTGAAAGATTGAGATCACCAACCTCGGACTCTCCTGGCACCTTGACTAAGATCTTGCCTCCTTTTGCTTCGGACGGAGAGGTTGAGCAAACACCACACGAGTCTCCCTGAAATACACAATGAAGGTAAAACACTGATATGCTCACAAACAATTGAAAATACGCCTCACAACTTCTAAACTCACCTTTTCGCCTTTGATCCCTTGTGAACCAGAATGTCCCGTATCTCCCTAAACATTCAAAGAAATTCACATTATCACAGTATATAAAACATTGTTTTGAGAACTTGGTAGAACTTTGCAGCCCAGAAATTAGCCATGTGGACCTACAATTAAGACCATAATATTCGTGTTTCTTGAACATCCCATTCCACAATTAGTCTCCATTTGCTGTTATATTATCTTCTAGTCTTCTGGAAAGATGTTCCACTAGTTGCTAGTACAGTCAGGTACTGATATAGAGTGAGATGTGGTGCAGTCAGCGCTCCAATTCATTCCAAAATAGTTCAATAGAGTTTAATGGCCACTCAAGATCTTCCACTCCAACCCACCAATCATCTTTTCATGAACCTGGATTTGTGCACAGGTTCCCTGTCATGCTAGAACAGGTTTGGATCTTCTAGTTTAAGCTTCGTCCAAAGACATCTTATAAAATGACACATATGACTGGACAAGTCAGGTGTCCCAATACTTTTGTCCATATAGTGTACAATAATCTCAATCGCAAATCTAGTGGAACATCTTTCCAAAAAGTACGAGGCTTACATTAACAGCAAATGAATTTGCCGATCAGGTGTCCACAAACTTTCGTCCAAACAGTTTATGTGTAAAAGAGCTCCATAAAATCAGGAGAATTTTGAGTTTTTAGTACTATCGAGGAAGTAAATGCTTAAATTCCACCAGTTGAAGGTTTTTCCCAGGCCACTGCGCATACTCTCATTTACAGTCTGTGCAACCAGGCGCATTAATTTACTGATCCACTGTGAAGTCAGGAGCCCAAGGTTGCATTTCTCCTCCAGAAATTTCACTCCGCAATGCAGCAAAACGTCCTCTATACCACAACAGTCCATCACCTTGTCTCCTTTTTGGCCATCCTTGCTGCTCGGACCTCTTAGACCAGGCTTGCCCTGAAAAGAAAAAAAAAAGGTTTTTACAATTATTGACTAGAGAATGATGTGGGTATTTATTTTAAATACTAATATTGATAGAAAGAAGGCTGAGAGACTTACAATTTTGCCCTCGCTGCCTTTGACTCCTGCATCGCCCTAAAAACCCCAAAATATAGATATAATACATATATAGTACATATATATACACACACACACACACACACACACACACACACACACACACACACACACACATATACACACACACATACATATCTAGATATTTATCAATAAATCTAAATAGTTTATATATTTTATAGACTGTATATATATATATATTGTTGTTGTGATCTAGACTGGACACGCAATTGCAGCGTGAGAAAATCAAAAAGTGAAAAAAAAAGTATGAAAGCGAATGATTCTGCCTCTAGAACGTTCCAAACTCACAGAAAAGATCACGAGAAAACAATGTTTGTCATGTCGAGATCACGAGAAAAAAAAAAGAAAATAGAATTTAATGCATGGCCTCTTATACGACTTCCATATACAGTACACACATATATATATATAATTTTTCTCTGATATATTAATACCATCCCCAAAGTAATACATAGCTTTCATTTGCAGTTATATAATATGAAGTTAATACGGAGCGGCTGGAATATTTCCACAGCGTGCAGTCACAATATAAATGATAGATGGAAGAGTCTATTTCGTTTGCGATGATAATATTCAGAATACATTGAATCCAATGATCCGGTAGAAAACACAGCCATAGTGTTATGTCTCATCCGGAGTGTCGAGTCACACTTCATTTAAGTCAATACTTATCGACTGCGCTTGTGTGGAAGTAAACACATGCGTGCATGCACCGGGAATACTCGGCAGCTTGGGATAAATCTTTATTTCATGGGTTAAATAGTGTGATAGTGTGAAGAAAAAAATAGTGAAGGCATAATTAATCAACGTTAATCAACTCTCTATTTGAAGACTATATGGACAACAGTATTGAGACGGCTGACTTGTCTAGACATATATGGTTCTTTATTAAACTCACCTCAACTGTACGTCAGTACCTAAGAGCCAGAATCTCCACACGCAGAATGGGATCTTATGATCAGGAGTCTGGATTTTTTTTGCTCGTGTTTTGGTTTACACAGTGCACTTATGCTACCAGAGGCATTCTATATAATTCTGGTTGGCAGATTTTGAACGAAATGCATTAACTATTTTATGCTCAAATGATATTTTTATGAGATTCGGTTAATAAAACGCTCCTGAGTTTTGGACAGAAGGACTGTTTGCAGTCTGATTCGCTTTGATTGCCTTCATTAATCAAGCAACATGTCCAGATCTCCAGTCTGCTCATTGAGACGACAATGTAATGCTAAGCTAATCAGTGGTGGATGAAGTACACAAACTATGTGGGTAAAAATAGAGATACACTAAATTCTCACTCTAGTAAAAGTGCGGCCTTTGAACTTTTACTTGGGGGAAAAATAGAAATGTACTGTATTTTGCCTTTAAATGTACTTAAGTATCCGAAGTACTATGATTTATTATGGCTATAATGTTCCCAGTAGCATTTTTTTCATACGACTTTTTGCTTTATCAACTTAGTTTATGTCAAAAGAATTGAATGTTACTATCAGCACAACAATCAAATAATAGAATACTGTTAATAAGTCAACCACTGATTAATTTCAATTACAATGATCATGAGCCCAAAAACCTTGGTGTTGTGACGAGTTCAGGAGTTTCTTCTATCTTTTGAAAATGTAGTTGTAAAAAGTCAAAACAAGACATAAAAAAACTACATTCACTCCTCACTGTCCACCACTGCTTATAATACATCACGTGCTATCGGAGTTTTACCAGTTTTAGCAATGATGCCTCCAAAGTAATAATAATTAAGATCACTGCTATATTTCTATGTATTTCCTTACAGCTTTTGTATGTAAAAAAAGTAAAGTAAAGCTAACCTTCGGCCCTTGGCGTCCAGTCAGGCCAACTTCCCCTGGTTCTCCCTAAAAAAATGACAAAGAAGGACAAAAAGATCAATAAAAAATATATAACAAAAGTTACGTATAAAGAAAGGATGAAGGGAAAAAATTGTATATTGGAAATACACAGCTTAATAACACACCTGCATAATTCAGTATACCTATATAGACTGTAGTCTAGTCTATGTAGACTCTAGCTGAACATCTGAACATCTTATCTGACCTTTTCTGTTAAAATACAGTCCACTCTTTGGTCAGAGCTGTACAGAAAGAGATCTTTCATTCCAAATGATTTAAAGCATATCTTCATAGAGCTGGCTTTGTGCTTTGTGGGCAAAAGTTGGGCATCCCAATACTTTTGTCTATATATTTTTTTATTAAAAATCTTAAAACAAACTACTCAGGAGCACCATAACTCACCTTGTCTCCCTTCTGTCCAGTCCCTGGCTCGCCTTTCTCTCCTTTCGTCTCCAGTTTCTGAGAGAGAATACCGGCATTCGAGGGGCACATTGCACACGACTCACCCTGACAAGGACAGAACAAGACAGATGAGTTTGGGAATCTAGCCTGAGCATTTCTGTCCGAAATGCAGAGAGAAAGAGAGAGAGTCTTTTTGTTCTTTCTTTCAAGCTGTAATTTAGCTAAAAAAATTTCCAAACTCACCTTCTCGCCTTTGGCCCCCTCTAGGCCTCGTTCTCCCTGTGAAACAAACAGTAATGAAACATTCAGCACTTCACAGCTAAAAGCAGGAAAAATAAATATGGAGGACACAAAGGACATGCACGGCTTGTCAGAACACACTTGCTGCATTGTCAAGTAAGTGCTAGTTTCCTGATAAATGATTTAATAACTGTAGTTTCTTGGAGGTGAACTTAAGACTTCTAGACCCTGATTCATAGATGCTTGATTCTTCTGGGGACAGATGGAATAATTATTCGGTCTATCACAATACAAGACCAGAACTGGAAAAGCATATCACAGTTGATACACTATATGGATGAATGTTTTTGGACATGTGCTTGTGCTTCACATTGAGTCTCTATTTGCAGTTATAATAACCTAAACTCTTCTGGGATGATTTTGGAGTGGAAATTTCTGATCATTCAGCCAGTTAGTACAGTCAGGTCTTGATGTAGGTGAGATGAGGAGCCCTGATGTGCAGTCAGCGATCCAGTTCATCCCACTAGGATTAAAGAGGTCTATAGCAGGCCAATCAAGATCTTCCATTCCAACCCATACCCTTTCATAAATATGGCTTTATTCACAAGGACATTGTCATGCTGGAACAGATTACGGTCTCCTAGTTCAAGAAAGAAAAATGGCTGGAAAAATTCCTGAAGACAAATCGATTTCATGGATGTTTCAGTGTTTCAGTAACCGCTGATCTTCACACGAAAACCTGTACAGCTGACTCAGCATGGTGCGGAAAACAAAAAACAAGCAAGTTGTATTGTGTATTCTTCTTTCCTCATTTTTATATTTCTCATCAGATCTCTCATCAGCAAAGTGTTTTAGCCCACAGATCTCTCAGGGTGTTTTTTTTGTTTGTTTTTCCCACAATGCTGTGTAAATTCTAGAGACTTCTCCAAGAAGATCAGCAGGTTCTAAAATACTCGAGGCAGCCTATCCATCACTACCATGTCATAGAGATCAAATTTTTTCCTCAAGATGATGGTTGAAGTCAAATTTTTGTTTGGCTTTTTTTTATGTGCTATGCTGCTGCGCTTCGATTGGCTGATTAGATATGCGCATGAATATGCATGTCATTATGAAATAAAGGTGTCGACAATCATCACTGTCTAGATGTCTAGACATATAACCATTTTAATACTCTACAAATGTCCTGGGACAAAAATAAGCTCCGCCCCCTAATAGACTTGTTAATTTGTACCACCACTTGACCCAGAACTACTCCACAGTTCCACCTTTTAACATGTAAGTTAAAGGAAAGTTGTGGGTCAGTGGTTAAGACTCCAGGTCAGAGGTTTAAGACTCAGTATCGCCAATCTCCCACTTTTGGGCCCTTGTGCAAGGCCCCTAACCCTCTCTGCGCCAGGGGTGCTGTATCCTGTCAAACCCCAAGTTCTAACTAATAAATTTGTGACAAGTAAAAAATGACTTTACGAACCTTTCCTTTAATAAGTGACAATAGGAACAAGAAACCGTACAAACCTTTTCTCCTGCTTTTCCATCTTTCCCTGACTCGCCCTAGAGGTAAAAAAAAAAACAACAACAATAAACTTGACGTTAAATGATGCTTTCATACTCAAAGATGCTGTAACACTTTACCTACTTGACATAGGTATTCATTCTCGCATACACTCCATACGTCTCTCCATTAATCTCTCAATCTTGCCCCTTTTTTGCTCTCACTTTCTCCCACGTCTGAGGAATCGACTCCGACCTTATTGCAAATTGTTACAGCGAAACGCACACTATAGTCGTATAACCGCGTGGACTCTTATTTGGCAGATCGTATCCTCCTCACACAGTGGAACAGACAGCAAGACCAAACAGGTAAAAGAGAAAAAAAGAAAAGCACACATTGCGCTGTGAAGATTTCATCTCTGCCCCCTCGAGCGCAATGAAAAGTAAGGTGAAAAAAAAAACCCCAAACAAAAAAACCCTGCTGCTGTTGACAATGGAATGGGGGTTTTGTTTAGTGAAAAATCACCAGGCCTCAACAGATGAGTTATAAAACCGCTCCCAGTGGCTATAATTATGTGAGATAGAATATGATTATGTGGCTTGGTTGGTGGCGAACGGAATAAGAGCATCGTTACTCATTGGATATAAACCCAGCAGGCTTGAAGCTTCGTTCCATCGGTTTCCGAAAGTAAAAGCATGAGAGAGAGGGAGAGGGAAAAAAAAAGGTGAGGATTGCCTAGCACAAGGTAACCTAGCTAAAAAAAAAAAACAGGGATGCGAAAGAGAAGCATGCCGAGGCAAGATAATGTATTGACTTTCTGCAGCACAAAAAAGTCCTGGAATCCAGACATCATGAGTTTATGGCCTTTTTTTGAAAAATATTTTAATAAAATGAACCGAGTGCTCATGAGACCGTAGGATTGACTTTAATTCACACTTCAGTGGCGTGTCGGTGTAACAGGTTTTATCATGTCGGTGTGAATCCATAGGACTTTGATGGAGAGATTTAAAATAGACATTCTGTACATTTTAAAATATTATAAATTTTTTTAGGGAAAACTTACATTCAAACCTGGTTCTCCTTTGCCTGGTTCTCCGGGTTCTCCTTTAGGACCTGGCTTCCCTTGAACGATCGTGGCTCCGGTTAAATCCTTCGGCAGCACCGGACAAACTTCGCAGGCTTCACCCTTGATTAAATTGGTGATAAATTATATTCAATAACTATACAAAAAATAAAAATAAAAAACATGCATAGAACTATCGCAGTTTTTGACACGGATTTTGTCTACGTTTGATTTTTTTTACTTGGAAAAAGCTTGGGGTCAGACAGAGGGGAAGCAAACAGGAGACATGGAAACGGAGAACAGTGCAGATATCAGAATCAAAGCCAGATGTTGCTTGCATGTGATTTTTTTAATCATTTTTTTCCTTTTCTACTGTAAATAGTCTGAACTTTCATGAAGTTTGGATTTTAATGAGAGCCAGGCCATGTTTCTGCTGCTTCTGCTCTACAGCGCTTCTATCACCGCCAAACGCTTTGCAGTCGCGTGACACATTTTCACATGAACTAATATATTTTTAAACTCATGTTCCAGTGGTGATGAGACGTCACTCCGAGCGTCCATCAAACTTGACTATAACTGAAGCAGAACCAAACATACACCCTTGTTTTTAAAAAGCATTTCCATTCCTTTTTTTCTACTTTGAAGAGCAATTAGATTAGATTGGACCAATGAAAATGAAGCCGTCTAACCAGAAGTGCATCTAGCAATGTGGCTAAATAAATCTCACTATACAGATATACAATAAACGTAATGAGACGCCATGGCAGCTTTAACACGTCCTTGCATTTCACATCAGAAAGACATCATCTTGCGCCCAGATGCTACGAGGCAGCTCCGTCTCCTGCAGTTGGTTTAGTAGATTAGACGTTATTAAAACACAATCAATCACCGAATGCTTCTTTATTCAGGGCGAAGGTTTAAATAAAGGAATCTGGATCAACCATCATTTCCAGGATCAGCATTTGCATGAACGTTATGAGGAAAAAATCATGACGATTATTATATAAATATCATTTGATTACAGTTTAAAATCCAGACAACAACGGCGAGAAATGCTAATCCGTGTAGACGGTCTGATCCAGGAGTCAGACACTGGCGCAGGTTAATTAAGTGACGTGAGGGAAAGGTGAGAATGTACATCATTTTGAATCATGAAGCTTGTGTTTTTTTTATTCAGAAATGCTTTTCAGGTAAAGATACACTCTATGGAGAAACGTTTATAGACACCTGACCCGAAGATTCATCTTCTGAACATCCCATACCGCAGCTAGTCCCAATTTTCTGTTATAATAACCTTCAATCTCCTGGGAAAAACGCTCCACTAGATTTGAGGAGATTTGTGCTCATTCAGCCGGTTACTAAATTCAGGTACTGATGTAGGTGAAGGTGAGGAGGCCTGGGGTGCATTCAGCCTTCCAGTTCATCTTAGAAGGTGTTTAATAGGGTGGAGATCTCATCTATATAGATGGCCACTCAAGATCTTCTAGTCCATGTACAGCATCGGTTCGTGGAGTTGCCAGAGGGTACATTTTAACGCTACCCCCTTTCCGAAGGCATCAAATACAATTGTATGGTAACAGTTTGGGGAAGAACTATATATGGTTGGAAAAGTCAGGTGTCCAAATACTTTTGCCTTATATAGTGTGTGCATCTTGAAGATGGTCAAATTTAACAGTGTGACGTTTTAAAATAAATAAATAAATTAATTAATTAATAATAATAAAATAATTATATATATATATATATATATATATATATATATATATATATATATATATATATATCATAAAATTATTATAATATATTATAAATTTTTTTTTAATTATAATATACACATTATAATAATAATAATGAAAAAAAAAATGTCTCCTCGTTTTGTGTCTACTCACCTTTTCACCTTTGGAGCCAGCCGGACCTCTCGGACCCTGAAATCACGCAAAGCACATCGTCAAAGTAAAGCGTGGGAGTTCATCAGCTTTTCCGCTTCCACTTTAAATGTACTTGCAGATTATAATTAGCGAGATAATGGCAAGCATTGATGTGGCATTGATGATGGTGCTGCGCAGACGGCGCACTCTTTCGTTCGGTCCCGTCTGAATAATAACGAGTTTGAAAAAAAAAAAAAGAAGAAGAAGAAGCGCCTTTACATGAAAGGATCATCACACTTACAGGATCGCCTGTCATCCCGTCCTTCCCAGGTATCCCAGAATCCCCCTGGAACAGTGAATTACTTTGATCAGGCACGTTTTTTTTTTTCTTTGAAATGCCTCATGATAGAGTCATGAGGAGAGGGTGCTGAAGAGAAACAATTGTACTTTCTTAACAAATTCGTAACAATAATCAGTCGAATGCGGTTGCACTCACTTTGTCTCCGTTTAATCCTGGCAAGCCTGGGCTTCCCTGAGGGAGAAAAGAAAATATATAAAGAAAAGGATGACAAACGGTTCATCAGCCTGGATTGCTATAATAAAGAAAAATGCGTTTAAGTGTCATAAATCATTATACACAAAGGGCTCTTTTACCTTAATCGCTCATTGGAAATAAACGCGTCGTAAATGAAAGGAAGGATCGCGAGATTAATGCTAATTCTGAGGAAATGACATGCGACGGTGAAGCAGAATGAAGTCCAAATCAGATTTAGGTTGTTAAAGTTGTTATTGTTTCAGAATAATGTTGTACTTCAAACTGACAGAAAGGCTCTAGTAACTAATATAACTGCTTGTTGCCAACGGGAGTGAACAGAAAAGCATCTCAAAATCGGCTAACCAGAAAACCAGATCAGGTTCTAAACTTATTGGTCACCACAAGAATCTAAGGCTATACTGGGCACCAACTTTTGGGACATTTGAACATCAAAAATGGACTTCAATAGCATGAGTAAAAAGACCATATAGCAATAGTACTAATAGAACAATCCAGGCTGGTGGTGGTAGTGTAGTGCTGTGAGGATGTTTTTTTCTGGATCTCTCAGCATTATCAGGGTTCCTGAACACATGCAACCCCTTCCGGCTCTTACCAGCTACTAGATTATGAACCACTTGAATGTTACAAAGTCATCTTTAGCTGGTTCCATTAACAAATTAAAGTTCAGTAAAGGCATTTCTAGACACAAGACAGCTAATCCAATGGTGCTCTTTCGAGGGTGTGGTAGAACAGGAGGTTCACATCATGAATGTGCAGCAAGCTATTTGACCAGGTGAACATGATATTTCCAGCATCTTGTCGAATGTCAAACTGAAGCTCTTGGATGGAGTTCCTCAAATCTGAGTACATATTTATGCTAGCTAAGTACTTACAGATTTTCCTGGTTTGCCAATGCCTGGAGGTCCGGGAGGTCCTGGTAGGCCTGGTTCTCCTGCAAGCCCCTCTGGACCAACAGGCCCTGTGTTTCCCTTTTTAAAAAAAATAAAGCATTTATAGGCTGAATTGTAAAACACAAAATGTAAAACCAGTTGCTACATGTTCAAATCGATTCCGAAGGATTTGTCAAGGTTTACCTTCTGGCCTTTAGGACCCATAACGCAAATAGATCCAGCGCGGCCCTAGAACAAGGCAGAGAACGAGGTTACGCCGCCGGTTCGCATGAAGACAGCAATGACATACACCGCTAATACGCTGCTAAAGCGATTCTTCTCAATCTAAAACAATCAGGGTCATCAGTGAAGGTTGGTTTATCCAGATAAATTAAAACAAATTAAAACTGTAAACACGCGCTAAGCAGAGGGAATCTGTTAGCGTAACTCGTATACCGAAAAAAAAAAAAAAAAAAAGATTAGGGTGTTTAAATCTTGCTTAATGCGCTCCGACTCTCCATTTAAAAGAATCGATGAAAGAGAATTGATTTACGGGCCTTTGTTGGTCTAAGGTAATCTATGAGGCATTAAGGAGATTTAAGTTCTAAAGAGATCTCGGGTGAAGAAGGAACGCGCGGCAGAGGAGAGCTCAACGGCGGCGTAATTCGCTTTAAAAATAAGCGCCGTACTATAAATGTACTGCAAACGTATGGATTTTGAAGGCCGTCGAGGAATCGCTTGGGTACATACTGCAGGCTTTAATGGTAGCAAGGTCCATGGGGGACAATTACACTTGATGGACATTTGAAATGAAGGTGTATTCGTGTAGATTCTGGACCTACATCTTTGCCTGGATTTCCAGTCACACCTGGGGATCCGATTTCACCCTTCTCGCCTTTGTTACCCTAAAGAAGTGTAAGCGAAATGAATGAGTGAGTGAAAGAAAAGAAAAAAAATGTGCAAAAAAATTTTATTGTTTTATTTTTTACCTTAATTCCTACAGCCGCTTCCCAATTTCCAGACAGACCCTTGAACATAAGAAAATAAGGATACGAAAGATCAAGATATATCCCCAGGCTTTAAACAGAACCTCTAGAACAATCCATCGAACTCGCCCGAACTCACCGATTCTCCTTTCTCTCCTTTTTCCCCTTTCGTTCCTTCTGGACACTGCGGAAAAAAAAAGACAAGCACAAACATCTCATCAGTCACAGCGTCCTTTATTCGATAACAATCGATAGTGAAATTGAAACGAAAGCTGTGGGCAAAGGTGAGGAACTCACTCGTCCGGGAACTCCTCCTCCGGTGCAGTCCAGACCCTGCAGATGGACCAAAAGAAAAGCATTCTTTTCAGATCGGAATCGTGCATGGCGCTATAATATAATATTATATAATCCTCTTAAAAGGTATTCTAATGATTGGAACCGAGAGGAGCACAGTTTAATATCCTCTCATGATCCTCTCATAGCCTCGCATTAAGGAGATGGGTTTTGCTATTAATGTATCAGTAGACAATGCCAAAAATAATGAAAGCCCGGAAAAGTCAGTCTATTCAAGAGACGCTTTGGCAAAGAAAAAAAAGAGGCGCAGTCTCTAATGAGCCAGAGCTTAATGACGCCAAAACAAATGAAGCTCCGCGTGCACTCGCTGACTCCGCTGACTCGCTCGTCTAATCTCGGCAGGTCCGGGCCCTGAATGACAGCTGTGCTTTTTTTTGCGCGTTGCCAAATGCAAGCCGTTGATAGCGAACAAACAGCTAATTCTTACCCGCTCTCCTTTTTCTCCTTTCAGGCCACGTTGACCCGCGTCCCCTTCCTGGACGAGCTGCAACACAGCAGAGAACCTGTTCTAACACAACCGTACAAAACACCCCAGTGTGGCCTTGTGTACGTATCTATGCATATACTGTATCTATGTATGAATATAAATATATACACTGTATTTATAAGGCGTGCTCATACAAGCCGTGTGGAAATGCATCATGCAGGGTGACGCTTTTTTTTTTTCCCACATCTCAACCCTCTTACATCATTTTTCTTACTCCTAAACATCTTACATCGGACAGAATATAAAAAACTATCGGAGATGTGGAATATCCAAGGTATGCATACGCATGCATATGGTGCGAGACACATGCTCGATATGTGGTACCCACATTTTGATCCTCAGTGATCAACACACAGCCTGCACACTAGGAGAGAAAGTAAAAAAAAAAAAAGAAAAAAAAAGAAAAAAATGCCAAATCATGTCACAGGAATTTCACACGTCGGACTGAGGATGGCAGTAAAGCACAGTTTAAAAACGAAGGACACGCCAAAAAAACAAACAAAAAAAAACAACGCACATAAGGAGGAGGGGAGGTGGGGTTGGGGTGGGGTGGGGTTGATATAGGTAGATAGAGAGGGGAGGTGTTGGTGGTGGTGGACGTGGGGAGGGGGCGCCACTGGTGCATCTCTTTAGCGCGGCCTATCTTTCTCGCGGGAGATAAAGATCAGTAAGAACAGCAGGATCCCTACGGCAGCGCTGGCACACGCCAGCTGGAGAGCAACACGGCCAGGAGGTGTTGGGGGGATGTGAACTAAAGCAAGTCATAAATAGCCGACACTTACAGCAAGAGGCCGTAATTAAAACAAAATCTACCACCCGTCGCGCCTGATTCGAGACCGGGCTGTTAATGTATACTGACTGAAGCGGGCGGAAAAAAGCAAGGAGAGACGTGAGAGCAGGATAAAACTGGCCTTGTCTTGCCCTCCTGGCACGAAGAGTGCACTTACTCATCCTTTCCAATCATGGGGGGGGAAGGGGGGAGCGGAAACATAAAATATATCATCGTCGAGATTTAACTCTTCAGTGGCGTCACGGACAAAAAAAAAAACGCCATTATTTAAAGTTTCATGGAGCTGTTTGAATTCATTAGGACATGTTCGCTTTTTATGTTTAATTCATCTGAAACCAGGTAAAAAAAAATCTTTTAAAAACGCTTTCCCTCGCTGAGCCATAAGTGATTGCGAGTTGACGCAACTGAAGTGCGAAATAGACTGACAGGAGATGTTTAGTATGCTAATTTGAAGCACTACTCGGTTATTGCACACGAGCGACAAAAACAGGCAGGAAACCAGCGAGCCCCTGAAGATCGCTGCTGCATAATAACATACAAATCATTCCGCTGTCAGCGTATTATCTCAATTTTCAATCTCGGATGGTGTTCAAATTTCGATCTCCGCTGCGCCGCCTTCGTATTCGGCTTACCGTTTATTCTGAATTACAGAGGAGGCCAAAAGGTCTGGCGGTGTGTAAGGATGAGCTTCCAGACACCAGCTCCAGCGAACGGAGCACATGTGGCAGATTCTTTGCTAAAGATAGGATTAAATATTGTTTCTAGTGGCTTGGGTTGCGAGACTTACTTTTTCCGCTAAGTCTTTGGATCCATGGATTGGCTGCAAAAAAATGAGAGATGAAAGTTTTTTAGAATTCTTTGAACAAATGTGAACCATATATAAATTTATATATAACACATTATATGGACAAGTAATGTCTCGGACACCTGACTTTTCCACTCATATGTTGTTCTTCCTCAAACAGTTCCCACAGAGATGGAGGTACATTGTATAGAATGTCTTTGTAACATAAAAAAATTTGGGTTCGACTGGATTTTATCGATACTGATAACTAGGTTGGATCGTACTTGCCGATAACCAATCAATCAACCGATGGATAAAAAATGGATACTGGATTAAAAAAACAAGCATAACACTATATATGATAAAAATTCTATTAATATCAAGTCTTCAAATAAATAAAAACAGATACACTAAATAAACAGCACGTAGTGCCAGTGATTCGCCTCTAGTAGCCGCTCTGGTACTGTATAACGCAACCCGGAAAAACTACTGGTATGAATTTTTGCCAATAGCCGATAGTTCAAGCAAACAACGTTAAAACATTTACCTTCACTTGAACTAGGAGACCCACACCAAACCTGTTCAAGCATGTACATGAAGCCAGCTCCATGAAGATATTCTTTACATGGTTTGGAGGGGAAGATCTTAAATAATGCCATAAATGTTGCACTCGTCATTTGAATTAAATCAGCAACACTTGCATTTAAAGTACATTTATACAGATTTATCATCAGCTCAAAAAAGATATGGAAATTAATGTCCATTTTTAAAGTAGGAGCAAAAGGCTGAGCCGCAAAAAGAAACTAGAATGTGTTAAAAGCTAGCTTCCCTAACTAGCTATCTAGCTATCTAGCTAGCTACAGTAACCCTAACCCTAAATCCTCTTTGTTATGAAGTGACGGGAAGAAGATTCGATTCAGTGACTGAATGAGTGAATGAATCTTTTTCGAGTCATTTAGTTCATTTCATTCCTTTTATTCTTGAATCACTTTCTATTGGAGTCACGACAAAAGAACAAACGACTCGGACTAGAAGAGTCGAGAGGTAAACTTCTTTATTCCGTTTCCTGTACACAACCTACAGAGATTTTGCAATGATTTGCTCATGTAGTAGAAACTAAACGAATCACTCTTTGAGACGACTCGTTCATCTGAGTCTCAAAAGTTTCAAATTTATTTCTATAGCTCTTTTTGCATTGGACATTGTCTCAAAGCAGCTTTATAGAATTTCAAGAATTATAGAACAAAAATGTTTTACATAAGTGAAATATGTGTATTTATTCCCAAGCTGGGGCGACTGTGGCAAGGAAAAACTCCCTTAGATAGTATAAGCAATAAACCTTGAGAGAAACAAGATTTAAAAGGGGAACCTCATCTTCATTTGGGTGATATCGAGAGTGCGATTATAAAATCATAAAAAACAATACACCAGAGAGAGAGAAATACCATGAGCACTGGAGTGTGTGATTAAAATGGACGAAGCGTTCGTGACTGACCCATCACAAGTGTTAACACTGGCTGCATTTTTTCACTTGAACTCGGAGACCCCAACCTGTTCCAGCACGACAATGCCCCTGTGCATAAAGCTAGCTCCTTAAAGATATGCTTTTCCATTGGTTGGAGTGGAAGATCTGGAGCGGCCTGCTATAGAGCTTTCGACCTCAACTCTATTTGGGATGAATTGGAAGGCAACCCAGGCCTCTTCACCTCACCTACATCAGTACATAACTTTACTAACACCCTGGTCAGGTATTCATACAATATATATATATATATATATATATATATATATATATATATATATATATATATATATATATATATATATACCACTGATTTACCAGTTTATTGAAAAAATCTTAAATTTTGCCCAATATTGTGGCAGAAGTATGTGCTAGGGAATCGCTAGATAAGCCGATATGCTCTGGATAGGAAGATTTGTTGAAAATGTTGCTTAAAACTGTGTGCAGAGATTTTGATTTCCCTTCATATAATGTGTTAAAAGTCATGCAAACACAATGACAAATGGAGCCGAGCACCTAATCTCCAGTTCTGCCTGCAGGACCAAGCAACATATTAAGATCCAAGTGAAGCATCACACTAACACACACACACACACACAGACACACACACACACCCACGAGCACATTCTGCAGCAGAAGGTAAACAGTCCGCACAGCTCCGGGCATGCACAAGACCGAAAAGCATAACAGTGACGTGTTGTGAACACGCAAGCATGGAATGCGGGCATTAATAATGCATGGCGCTTTGTTGGAGTCGGCCGCGATGATCTCGCTCGAGCCGTGCCGGCGTGGCAGCGCGCGAGGCGATTAATGCGATGATGCTGGGAATACATCAGTCACCAAGCCGCCGCCTGCATCTCATTAGCCACAGACACGCATACTTTGTGTGTGTGTGGTGTGTATGTGTGTACACAGACTCCATGTGCAATGCCACATTATTGCTCTCGGGTCAGCAGCAACAGCGAGCATGTGTGCGCACGCATCCAGTGCAGAGGCGGCCAACAAATCCATGCGCGCCAAATCCATTCCTTTTCATAAATTGCCGGCGTATAAAAGTCACTTGCAGCAGGAGTCGAATTAACACTAATATCCAACAGCGATGACTGAAAAAAAAGGGTTGCACACACACACAAGAGAGAAGCCAAAACAAGCACAAACATGCACACACACACAAAGTGTACGCCACCATAAAACAGCTTCCTCCTTTTATTTTGTTTGGGCATTCTCTTCAATTCAGGGCTCAGCAGTTCATGTCCTACAGTCTTGCAAAGTTTTTTTTTTCTAGTCGCCCAAGAAAGTTCAATCATTGGTCTTTAAACAAGAATAAAAATAACCAAACTTTGCTAGATCCCCCTCCAGGACTATTTTTGAATCCCATTATAAAAAGCCAGTAAGCGCAAAGGTGTTTAAAAAAGGATATTAAAGGCACAGGTGAGAGCATCTTCAAAACCTGAGGCCAAAAATGGTCGAAGAACCAACAACCGGTGAACTCATCAAAAGTGAAGACCGCCCAAGGTCTAAAAAATGAATGCTGGCTCTGATATGTGACATCTTTAGAACCCAGCTAGAAGAAACTGGTCTGGAATCATGGAAGAGGAGACGGTGTGATGTTCCACTGGGAAACTTTGGATTCCTGGCATTAATGCGGATTTGAAATTGACACACACCCCCTGATCAAGGCTTGAACCTCGTTGAAGACCAAGTTACACCCCTTTATGGCAACAGTATTCCCTAATGGTAGTGGCCTAGAGGTTGCAGGATAAAGCCCACTGCATTTTCACACAAAATAGACTGAGGAACACTGACAAAAAGTTGTCAAGGTGTTGCCTCAGCCTTCGAATTCCCCAGATCTAAAGATGTTAGACTTGGATAAGAAGTCTGATCCATCAAGGGCCCATCTCACAACTAGCAAGACTCAAAGAATCTGATGATGGTTTGGTGTCAGATATGGCTCAGATCTGTTTTGGTGGGACAAAAGGGGACCTACACAATATTAGGCAGCTGGTTGCGAGTTTGAGTCAGGATTTTCTTCCATCATTTATTCCTCTCTAAATGGTCTGCTTGCATGCTAAAGCTGATCATCATGCTAAGTAGATACCATCAAGCGGGAATCAGAACAAATTCAAAGCTAAGATTTGATTGGCGGCTTGCTGCGTGTTCGAGCAGTTACGTTTTTATCTGCTCGTAAATAAAAATTAACGACCGATTCCGCAAAATGTGGTCGAGTAAAAAGATATTTCACTTTGAAATGTAGTGAAGTTAAAGTCTCCCCAAATGGAGCTACTTCATTAAAGTACAGATCCACAAAAATGCAACTTGTAAGCAACAAGGAATTACATTTACCTTATTACTGTCCACCACTGCTGTACTGAATAAAATATACAACATATGTATATGTGGAAGCTATTTTGTTGTATCAGCATTGATCTATTGATCAGCGCTATAGATCGTAAGTAACTCTAGGACAAGCAATAATCTCAGAACCTGTGTGTTCCCTTGCATGTTGGCCTCTACGTCAGGTCTTAGAGATGTTCTAGGACTCCATTGATCGCGGATGCTCACCTGGTTCAGCACATTTAGGTCTAATTAAGTATTTCATTACGTGTTTGGAACATATTGGCACTAGACCGCCATGCTAATGTTAGCACAAATGAATGTCAGCTCAGATCCCAGAAAGCAAAATCAAGACGGAACAAAACAAGCAGATGACACCAAAATAGGAGATATTTCAAGTCACACAAGATACGCTCAGCAACAGAACTGTACACTTTTGTTCAACCGATGTTTGCTGGGTAACAGAAGGAAAATAAAAAGCTTTTCTGCGGCAGGGTTTTAATGCATTCTGAAGACACTGTGCACAAGCTGAAAACCAGCACAAGCTTTGTCGATGCTAGTTTTCCTAAATAAGCAGAAATAAACTAGTAAGGTTCTTGCAAACCAATTTTAACAACATTATCCTGTTGAATCCTGCTCATGCTAAAATTATACTATAGGAGGGTAAATAGGGCAACATATACTGTACAGTACAAGCAATAAAAGCTTTGCAGTGACCTTTCTCTCTCCCGCTTTACATCCTACCTTCTGTTTGCTGATTACAGGTGCTGTTTTTATATATTGTTTGGTTCAGGAAAAATTGTTGCACCAATCCTAACATTGCAAGAAAGGCGTGGCTTCCAGCAACGCTACAACAACCAAAATGGTGAAGTGTTTTGTCATTATCGTTGTGAGCCCTACGATTTTTGCTAGTTACTAAATTCTCTTTTGAGGGGCTTTTTGCTTGTCACAAGTACTTTAAAGCAATTTTTTCTTTGCACAACCAGAGGTTATTAGGAAGTTCAAGTCAGAACACAAGGTCAACCATGATACACCAAACCTGGAGCACAGAGGGTCAAGGACCTTACTCCAAAGCCCAAAAGTGGCAAAATTGGGCCTTGAACCTCTGACCTTCTAATCATTAACCCAGAGCCTTAACCACTGGGCAACTAATTACCTGTTTATAGAGTATGCCTCAGCACCATACACCACTGCCATTACCCTGCTGGTCCTAAACCTGCTGTGTGGACAGGTAGCTTGGGCGTGTCTCTACATTACCTCCCATAGTGTTACTCTGTATAGACACACTAGGTTAAAGGTGAAGGCAAGAAAGTTGTTCATTTCTTTTTTAGATGCTGCTCTGTCATGGAGTCCACCTTCGCTATTCACCTCAGTACAGGTTGCATTCCATCAATCCTAGTTGGTGATTGTTTAAATTTTTCCCAATTGTTTCTTAATTTTTTATAATTTATATAAAGTGAAAGTAAATGGAAAATAAAGGAATTTCTGGGTCTCATGCATGTCCATTCCATCCATCATAAATTCACCTCATGTTTCTCCCCTTTTATTCAAGACCTTTAAAGGGGCAGGAACAACGATGTACCTCTTTCCAGATCATATTTAGACCAGTTTTTGTTGCAGAGGAGAACAAACCCCATGTAAATACTTGTGTTTGGGAGCGAATTAGTGCTCTGGAAATGATTATGGCACACGTGTGTGTGTGTGTGTGTGTGTGTGTGTGTGTGTGTGTGTGTTAGTGACAGAGAAAAACAACAAATAGCAGATGTAAAAGAGCAGTTGAGGGCAGGAGACAGTTAAAATGTAAAAAGTGGGAAAGATAAATCTCTCAGGAACACACATCCTTATTAGATGACCCACACTGGTTGCTGCCATATGCACACAAAAAGCATACGCTTATACCATGAGTAACCTCCAGCTAATAATCAAATTGCTCTGTTTTTCGCTACTGCACTTTGTTCAAAATCTTCAAGAGCAGGGACCAAATAGTTCACAAAGCATTTGGGGGAAAAATAGACTAATTAAAACGGACCTTGTGTTATAAACTTACATTAATTAGCCACAGAAGCATAGGGTCAATGAATAATAAATAGTTTGCTAGTACTAGAGAAAGAAATATAATGATAGAATTTTTGTTCTTTAGGATGTTGAGATTTTTACTGGGAGTGACGACGATGGACAGGATTAGAAATTAGCTTATTAGAGGGACCGTGCATGTAAGACGTTTTTGGGAACAAAGTGAAAGAGGCCCGATTGAGATGGTTTGGACATGTGTAGAAGAGGGACATGAGGTTTATCGGTAGGAGAATGCTGAGGATGGAGCCACCAGGAAGGAGGAAAAGAGGAAGACCAAGGAGGAGGTTTATGGATGTGGTGAGGGAAAACATGCAGTTAGTTGGTTTGAAAGAGACAGATGTAGAGGACAGGGGGGTATGGAGACAGATGATCCGCTGTGGCGCCCCCTGATGGGAGAAGCAAAAAGAATTGTAATAATAATAATAATAGTTATAATATCTGTTGTCTTTTTTAAGTTTTAAATTATTAATGATATTAAAAATGGTCAATTTGGTCTCAGACAGCACTTAATGTTTTAGTTAATGTCCACTTAAGGTTTTATTATTTACATTAATTCAATTTGAGTCAGCTCGATTCAATACAATTCGATTCAGTTTTATTTGTAGAACCCTTTTAACAATGGACATTGTCCTAAAACAGCTTTATAGAGATTAAGAGTCTATGAAACGTATTAATGTGTAAATTTTGTGCCTATAAATTTGTACTTTCTAAGTTTATCCCTATTGAGCAAGCCAGTGGCAACTATGGCAAAGAAAAATTTCCTGAGATGGCATGAGGAAGACACCTAATGGTCTTGGTGGCGAACGTTCATTCATCACAGTTCTATCACTGTTGAGGGACACTGTTTGGTAATGGACGCTTAAATGCAGAACCGTTCGTGCAAACTGTGGCGCTGAGCCAGTGTATCAGACTGTTGGTATTAAATACAATCCAAATCCATACATAGTTCTTGACAGTAACTTTATAGGATGTTCTTGTAGAAGCTTCCTCAGCTGCACAGAGTGGTCTCCAGCTGAAGAGAACTCCATTCAGAAGAAGGAAGTCAGGATGAATCAGACAGAGAACCTAAAATCTTTACTAAACAAATAAATGTAGCTAGTCATAGTCAGTGAGATTTATAATCTAGTTGCATTTAGAATAAACAAACAAAACAACAGTATAGAACAGGATCAGCTAGGTAGTAAAGTAGGGGAAAAACAAGCATTTGATGAAGCTGCACTGCTCTTCGGGAATTTTTTATGGATACTAATAAGGACGAATTCAATTAGCACTCGGAACACGTATACAACGAAATTAATTCCGAGTTCAACTTGATTGTTTTTCCCCTTATCCCTTTACAAGGTATTTCCCTCTACCCAGTAGCCAGGGATTTTTTTTTTCTATTTTTTTCCCGCCCAGTTCTCGATTTTCAGCCTGCGCTTGGTCATGCTTATTTTCCTAGGCAACAACAGCGCATTAAACCCATTACTGCTTTCTCATGGGAACAAACATCTATCACACGATTATACCTTTTCGGCAGCTCAAAAAAAAAAAAAAAAAAAAAAAAAGCCTCAGAAAAAAGTTATACAATTCCAAAAGCGAGACGTCCTCCAGTGGTGTGTTTTTGATGCTTCGAGAATTCAAAGTAGAGTAATAAGTGTTACAAGTTGCGACGTTTGGTTTCCAACGTCTTTGTTGGCAGATGAATAGGTTCCGGCAAGAAACAACATAAAAAACAGAAAAAAAGTTTGTCTATTTGGATTGGCCTTGAAATAAAAAACAAAACAAAACTAAAAAGTCTCAAGGAGGGTGGAAGAGATGGAAAAAGAGACAGAGAGATAGACCGTGATGGACAGAGATAAAGAGCGCAAGACTTTCGAAACTTAAGTTCAGTGGGTTTACATATGCTAATAACTGCTGAGCTGAACCTCTGGTTGGTAAAAGGCATGTTAGGAGCAGCTTTATTTGCAGTGCAAGCTATGTCATCAGAGAACAAATAGATTGCAGCTGGGAACAGGGCACACACTCAAGTCATTAACAGAAGGGGAGATGAGCAAAGTGCAACAATTCACTCTGAATGCAAAATAGACAAAGGCTGGGAGTGATAAAGAGAATGAGAAGGCCAAAGAATTGCAGGAAAAAGAAAGAGAAAAGGAATCGGGGAAAAAAAAACAAAAGGCATATGAGAACTATAATCTGGGCTACGCATCACCGGTAAAGCAAATCGTTCACCTGCCAGAAATGCGCTCCTGTAAGTCTGATAATAATCCTCACTCAGATCCAGTAAGCGCATTACCCTGCTCAGGGCTGTGATGGATCACGTCATGGAGGACGGCGTTAATATTGCTAACTGCAGCATAGCTTTCTGTGTTTGTCTCTCGTTTTTTTGCAGATGACCCACTGAAGCACTTACATCTGCACAGCAGCTAATGCATGCTAGCTTTCTTTTATGGCGAGTTTGCAAAATTTAAACATTGGATTCATTCAATTTTGGACTAAAGACAATTTTAAAAGGTTTAATATTTCTTTTTGTTAGTGACAATACATCAACGTTTTATATATACCCTATATTTACATACACACAAGGGTATTGGGTTTGAGTCTCCTAGTTAAGTGAAGGAAAGTGTAAGAAAAAACACATATGTCTGGAAAAGTCGTGTCCACATACATCTTATGCAAAATATTCTTTTGATTATTAGCATATTTATCAGATTTGGAATAATAGATTTTATTAGCAGGCTAGTCAAGATGTTCTGCTCCAAACCATGTAAAGCACATCTTCATGTAGCTTGCTTTGTGCTCAGTGGACATGGACAAATATTGGGAGTTGGTAGCTCAACTGTTAAAGTGCTGGGCTACTGATCGGAAGGTTTGGAGTTTAAGCCGCGGTATCGTCGACCTGCCACTCTTGGGCCCTTAAACAAGGCTTTAAACCCTCTTTGTATATGTGACAAATAAAGTCTATTCTCTTCAATATTCTTCTATATGGTGAATTATGCAAATGTATTATTTGTGAAACTGAACTCAACATGGAGCATGGAGACAAAATATTCTTGGAAATGTTTTAAGTAATTACAGTGTTTTGAATGACGTAAATCAGGACACCAAACGGAAGTATTGCTATGTTTCCACACGGATGGATTTGATCGCCGGATGTGTGCATCATGGCGGATTTTTGGTGCTCGATTGGAGCAATACAAGGGTTCAGTGATTACAAAAAAAATTTGGTGGAGTTTTTTTTATGTATCCGAGTAAAGAAAGGGCGTCATGAATAAAAGGTGAAAGAGACATGGGAACTGCATTAATCGCATATATAATAGAGAGAGAGAGAGAGAGAGAGAGAGAGAGAGAGAGAGAGAGAGATTGAGAGAGAGAGAGCTGGCAATCATACCAAAGAAAACCATCTGAATCAAGATACGATGATTGAACTAAAAAAAGGAAATTCTAATGGCTCCTGTGTTTTTTTTTTAACTTCAGTCACACCTACCTGGCTAAAAATGTTGGGCAGAATCTCCACCAGGTTCTCCGCTGCTCGCCGACTCTTTGGGGCATCTGGAGGGCACTGGAAAGCAAACAAAAGAAACAAATGATGCTGCTGATTGTTTCCATTTCCAACTCTAAAATTTCGCAAACTTGCCAAGAAGTCTCACTAGTTAGCTCCTATACAAAAAAAAAATAATAATCCCACCACCTGGCTCTGATGATAGTTCAAAACACATTTCGAAACTGTCTGTAACCCTCTTACCATGTGACACAGACACTGCTTTCTTCCCTTTATAAAACTTGGCAAGGCAAACTGTTGACAGTTTTTTTTTTTCCTCCTGAAGTTTGTTTAGGGGCATCTGTTGCCCTTGTTTCCATTTTAAACTCTGCTCTCAGGGAGCCCTGAGCATATGCCCCAGCAGAACGGCACACGCTGAAGATCTAGGGCTCATTAAAAAGCCTCATTAAAATGTCTGACTGGGAGTAGTTTAGCGTCACGCTTACAATGAACTCGCCTGCCTTCCCGAATAATGCATGGAGATCCATGAATCTGTTGAATTGTTATATTTTTTTTTTGTTACACCACAGTGGCGCTGAATTTCTGAAAATAGAAACGTGCGGATTCGCTTTCTTTCAACATAAATGTTAGATGCATGGTAATACGCTAGTTATTTTCCATTACTGTTTCTATAGTAACAACCCGAACACAGAGACTTGGCTGAAGCTCAGCGTAATGTAGTGCTTTTATAAAATAAGTTTTTTTTTAAAGAGCGTGAAGCGTTTCCTTAAGGAGAAAGTGCTGAAGAAATGATATACAGTGGCGTGGGGAATTTTGTGCACCCCTGGTCTTTGTCAACAGCAAGTGGAAGATAAAATGATCTCCAAAAGGCATAAAGGTAAACATGTAACACTCTTTTGCAATATTTTAAGCAATATCAATGTATCGTTTTTGTTTTCTACAATATTAGGGTGAAAAAACAGGAAAAGCAGCACCCTACAAAAGAATGGGACCAAGGTATCGTTCCAGGTGATGCTAATTTCAAAGCTTTATAAATACCCAGACTTCTCTAACCTTGTCCCAACAATCAGAAGCCATGGGTTCCTCTAAACAGTTGCCTGGCACTTTAAAAATTAAAATGATTGATGGCCACAAAGCAGGAGAAGGCTGTAAGAAGATAGCAAAGTGTTTTCATGTACCGATTTCCTCAGTTTTGAATACAATTCGGAAATGGCAGTTAACAGGAACAGTGGAGGTCAAGATAAGTCTGGAAGACCAAGAAAAATATCGTAGGATTGCTGGAAAAGCAAATCAGAACCCCGTTTGACTGGAAAGGTTCTCCAGGACGATTTGTGGAGTGGTACACTGGTACAGAGATTGCCTTCATTCTACTGTGTCTCACCAGAAAATTGATAGTCTGAAAAGTCCTGTGGTTAAAATAAAACTTTTTCGCCGCAATGAGCAATGGTATGTTTGGAGAACAAAGGGCACAGAATCTTATGAAAAGAACACCAGTCCAACTGAAAATCTGTGGCTAGACCTCAAAAAGCAGCGTGTGCAAGACGGCCTAGGAATCTCACAGAACTGGAGGACTGTTTTAAGGAAGAATGGGGAAAATCCCTTAAAGAACCGAAAGACTCTTGACTGGCTACAATAAAACGTTTACACCTAACCATAAAAATTGTATGGCAGTTTTTTGAACATCCCATTCCAGATTGAGTCCCCATTTTCCTTTATTGGAACCTCCATTCTTCTGGGAAGATGGTCCACTAGATTTTGGAGTTTTCTAAGCGAGGTGAGGAGGCATGAGGTGCAATCAGTGTTTCAAAAGTGTTCAATAGTATTGAGGTCTAATCTTGATAGCAGAAGATCTTTCCATCCAACCCAAATAAACCACATCCCCATGAAGCTGGCTTTGTGACCACTAGCACTGGAATGCCTAAACAGTTTTTGGTCACCTTATTCGAGGAGGTGGTAGCTCAGTGGTTGAGGCATTGGGCTTTGGGTCAGAAGATCACAGGTTCAAATCCCACCATCACCAAGCTGCCACTGCTGGGCCCTTGAGCAAAGCCCTAAAACCCTCCCCTGCTCAGTTGTAAGTCGCTCTGGATAAGGGCTTCTGCCAAATGCCGCAAATGTAAATGTATTCAAATGAAGCGAAGTTTTTACCTTTTATATCCAAAGCTATTCTACATAATAGAGTGGTTTCAGAATTTAAGGAGGAACCAAAAAATGGATGGAAAAATCAGGGGTTACATTACCTTTGTTCATCTAGTGTATCTTCTGATCTGATTGTACGCTCTCTTCCTTTTCCTGTCATACAGGTAGCGTTTCCTGAGCTCTTTATTTGGACAATTTCTAGTCTTTATTCAGGAGGTTGGGTGCTGTTTTTTTTTCTGGCAAGAGCTCCACAGGAGCGAAACGTTTCTCTGAACCGTAACAATTCAGCAAGCTGAACCCTGTCAGAGCTCTGATCAATTTAGAGGTTGGGGGTGTTGGGGAGGGGTCCACCACATGCTAGTCCCTGGAAAAAAAGTGAGTAAAGGAAAAAAAAAAACTATTCTTTCACATGGATGACTTAAGTTTAGTTCTGACCCTCAGGACCTCCTTATGTAAGTTGATGCCATGATGCAATACTGCTCGAGCCTTTGTCTAAAACCATAAGACTGGTATATATTTGACATTAGCGGTGTAACAGTATATGTATTCACACCGAACCGTTACAGTACAGGACTTTCGGTACAAATATGTACCGAATGCAATCCTTGTTTTATGTGCAGAACATAGTTAAAAAAGTTTCGAAGTTCCCTCAGGAACATATTAAGTGGCGGACGGCAAGTTTGTTTAGTCTCCGCTTCGTGTCATTGTAATTTCATTGTACTGTTAATTCTACTGGTTGCTTGGGACATTTATAATAAAGTATGTACAAATATGTGTTTTTTTTTACTTACTTTCTATGCATATATAAGATAAATAAACATCAATATATTGTATAACACATTCATGATATTAATATATTATCATATGATATGAATATGTTGAAGTTTTAAACAATTACTTTAAGTACTGCATTATGTTTAGCTGTTATTTATTTATTTATTTATGTATTTATTTATTTTACTCTAAACGCAATTGCAAACCAACAATAAATGTTTTAAAATATATATAAATAAATTGTATTTAATTGAATCAAATTAATTTGTGCCTATTTTATCTATGACTCAATTTAATTAATATAATAAAAAGTGTATTGTATTTGTTTGATTTATTCTACTTTATTATTGTATTTTTATTTAAACCAAGCAGGTATTTTATAAAAAAAAAATAAATAAATAATAAAAAAAAAATTTAACTGTTGTTCACAAATGGTAATAATAATAAATGATGTTAATTAAAAAACGACTAGCAATTTTATGTTTATTAACCGCAGATTTTGTTTACCGTTACACCCCTATTTTAAGTTTTTCTTTTCTTTTATCACTTCCAAGACACTAAGTACTCTTTACATACTTCCGTCATTGTGTCAATTGATTCCGCCAAAAAATCCCACTATCACATACCAACAAAAGATCCCATTGATCTAAAAAAAAAAAAAAAAAAACAGACTTCATTTTTCCCTACATGCAGCCATGCTAGTATTCTCATCTTAATGCATAATTCAGCAGAAATATTGTGCATGTCCATTTCCTAATGAGACTCATTTCTCTCCTGAAGACAATCTCACTTTTTCTCGAACTCTTAACCAAAAACTTTGGCTGCTGTGTGCTCGAGCGAAACCATCAATATATCGGGGTAATTTGCCAACGCGCTCTGACTAAGCTTCGAAAATGAAGTTTAAATGACACATTAGCCACATTTTGGTCCATTTATCAAATAAATTCCATGCTAACCTTTTTTTTTTGCCATAAATAAAGAGGACTATACATTACAGGTATTACAGAGGAGAAAATAAAATACACTGCATGAAAAGAAATGTGTGCAACCATTCGTTTGTGAATGTTTCGGAATCTCTCATTCCACATTTAGTCCTTGTTTTGCTGTTGTAATAACTTTTACTTTTTTTGGGGAAGATCTTCCACTAGATTGTGGAGTCCTTCTTGTGGAGATTTGTGGTCATTGAGCCATAAAGACGATGCCCAAAGGTGTTCAATGTGTTGGGTTGAGGTCAGAGCTCTAAAGCTGGCCATGGAAACCATATCTTTATGAAGCTTTGTGCATGGGGGCATCGTGGAACAAGTTTGATGTCCAAAGACGTCGTATTCAAATAGGTGTTTCAAGGTGTTGGGTGTCCCAATAATTTTTTTCCACATAGTATATCTGTTCACACACACACACAGAACCCCAGTATATACATACATACACTAATGCAATGCAAAGCTCAATTTCCTGTGGTAATCAAATCTATCAAAAATTCGAACAACAACTAGGAAATGATCATCAAGGTGTCGGATGTTGTTCTACACCAATGCATTATTCTAAATAATTAGATTGTGATGGAAACAAAACCACAGGCTGACTAATGACAGATCATTTGTTCCGCAAATGTTCATCGTGCCGTAAAAAAACATATTAGGTTCCAAATATGTGTAAATCGGTTCCAAATATGTAACACCTCGCAACCACAGTAGCTGTAGATTCTCCTGCTTATACCATTGGCTTTTGCCAGCATTGCCAAGCTAAAGCTGTCATTGATGTGTGCAGCACCAAACTACCGAATGGATAGAAATAATGGCGGATTTTCATTAGCTACATGTATATGAAAGTGAACAGCGTTTATTTTATTAGGTTTAGGATTATTGACTGAAGGCGGGCAGTTAGCACTTATGTGCTATTTTGGTACATTACTGCAATTAAATTCCGCTTGGGCATTTCCTCAGAATGGAAGAAAACATGGACGGAGGAAGATATTGTGGAAGAAAACCTGTTTCAGTCAGAAGAAATCTTTTTTTTTCTTTGCAGGACAATAATCCCAAGCACAAGGTCAAAGCAGCACTAAAATAACTTAAGAACAACATGATAAATGTTCTACAGTGCCTCAGTTAACTCCTGATCTCAATTCTTTTGAAAGTCCGTGACACCTTTTGAGAATCGCTGTCCATATGCGTCATCCAACCAACCTGAACATCCTCGAGCAAGTCTACCAAGAAGAATGGGCCAATGGTTGATTTACATTTACAGCATTTGGCAGACACCCTTATCCAGAGCAACTTACAACCAAGCAGTTAAGGGTTAAGGGCTTTGCTGAAGGGCCCAGCTGTGGTGCTGCTCGGATTTGAACTTCCAAGTTTCTGATACAGAGTCCAAAACCATAACTCAGGGAAGATACCACCTAATCCTCGCATACAGTATACACCAACCAGGCATAACTTTATAGTCACCTATCATGGCCACCTGCCTAATATTGTGTTGGTCTTCTTTTGCTGCCAAAACTGTTGTAACCTGTCGATCATTAACAGCGTGAACTTCTTCAGCAGTTTGAGCTACAGGAGCTCGAATGTTGGATCGGACAACACGGACCGGCCTTCGCTTCACCAATGAGCCTCGGGTTCACCACTGTTCAGAGCTGCAGTTTTGGAGACGCTCTGACCCAGTCGTCTAGACGTCACAATTTGTCAAACTCGCTCAAATGCTTACGCTCGCCCATTTTTCCTGCTTCGAACACATCGACTTTGTGGTCAAAATGTTTACATGCTGCCTAATAAGTAAATTACGAAGATAATCAGTGTTATTCACTTCACCGCTCATATTGTTATAATGTCATGTCCCACCGTTGTATATAAACGCACTGTACAGGGACATTTTTAGGTTGAATTTGTCTGTTCTTCACAACGACCTCCAGGTTTAAAATGTATAAGTCGTTAAAGGCTTCAGACTCCTTATTAAAAGGCCAGAAGTTCAAATACAAACCTGCCAAGCCTGTATTTAATCCTCATCTACTCAGTTGTACTTCGTCCAAATGCTAACTTTTTTTATTTTTCTTCAGATAAACCCATCAAACCAACGTGTATTTTTAATAAAAATCTTTAATCTTACCCGAGCTCCCGGAATTTCACAGCAAGCTTCCTGGATGGCCAAAGATGGATCGCAATACACCACCGCCTGCTGAATGTCCATCTGACGGGTAAATAAAAACAACAGTTACATTTTTGTGGGTATGAATTAACCTGAAATAATAAACAAAATCACATGAACCAGCTCTAGATTGTAATTTGATGTAGAACGTAGAACAATGTCGGGCAAGAAAAGCGCTCCTACTGTACAGACTTCCTCACCGTGACACGGGTAGGCGTGAACGTCTTACTTTTCATTTATGCAAGCTTATTAGCAGGTTAAAAAGATTCCGACAGCTTGCATAAGCAAAGCAGCGCTACGTCCCTGAAGCCGTGCCGTGTCAAAAGCTTCGACGCTGAGGCATTTTTTTTTCCCTGCCTCATGCGGCAATTCAAGAAAAGTAAAAGAGTTTCAAGAAAGTTATTTGAAGTAAAACATTGCTTTGCAACCGTGTGGTAATAGATAATGACAATACACTTCAATGCAATCCATAAAGAGCTGAATTCATTAAATTATAGATACACTACTGGAACAAAAGTAGTAATAACAAATGTAAACAAATAGCATATAGCTATATAATATATCTGTTTTCTTGTCCAAAGTGGTACTAATCTGGCCTACTTATTAAGAAATACTATCATATATTTCATATATGCCAATAAAAGAGTATTACCATACATGGGTATTGGGACGCCTGACTTTTCCAGCCATATGTGGTTCTTCCTCAAACTGTTACCACAAACTTGGAGGTACTCAATTGTATAGGACGTCTTTGAACGAGGGCATGAAATTTTCCTTCACTAGGAGATCCAGTTCCAGCATGATAATGTCCTTGTGCAAACAGCCAGCTCCATATGGATTAAGGAAGAAACCCTGAGAGGTACCGGACTCAAACATGGACTCATCCTCATCTGGTTGGCACCTAATGTCCATTCAATATAGTTTCATCACTGCTTAAGCGTAGACTATAATTATTAATCAATATAGAAAATCTATTCTCAGGGTTCTTGAGTTGCTCAGTAACTTTATGGATCTATAGGGATCTCCACTGTTTACATGGGTTGAAGTGGAAGATCTTTATTGGCCTGCTAAAAAGATGAGACAACAACCCTAATGAACAACTTCGAGTACTTCAAGTACAAGACTATAATAAGTTGAATGAAAGACTCTCTACAAGCCAAAATCTAGTGGAACATCTTCCCAAAAAAGTAGTGGCTAGATGTTCTGTGCCTGGAGATTGCCTGGAGGTTGGAAGTTGTGTGAAAAAAACCACATCTGGCTGGTGTACTTTGGAAAATGCAGTACATTAGAGTGTATATACAGTCAATTTGAGTAAAAAATCGAACCTTAGCAACTCATTTTCCTCTTACAGAACATCTGATCTGACCAGCTAATTGACATTCAGCTGGGTGTGTGTCTTGACTTGATTTGGTTAAGAAGTAGGAACTGATTAATAAATCATGGCTGATGGGTGCTGCTTGTTAAATCTCTTCAGGGTCCAGTTTCATCATGCTTTTTCAGAGCTGAGTAACATAAAACCCAGTAGACCAGAGCCGGTGGTTATGCTTCCACAGACTTTTCCTTAGATAACCTCCTGGAAAACACACACATACATATCCCAAAGCCCAGGGCTGAGCCTGCAGGTAGCCAGTGCACAGGAAGCAACATTTCTACACCATTAGCAATGTTCTGCACGATTAGTAGGGGGAACAGGAAGTCAGCTGCTCCTGATTTCGTTTTCTATTACACAAGGTTACACATGAAATTCATCTCCATGTTAACTGGTTTAAGTATTTAGATAACATTTTTAAATTAATTTTTTAATTACATTGATTCATATAACAAAATTTACATATTGAAACCTGATACCTTCATATCAAAACGTTTTAAATTGATGTTTGTGTTGTGCTTCGAAGAATGAACATCGTCTCAAAGCAGATTTACTCAGATAATGTGGTAATAATAAATTTATATGTTCTTTATAAGTGTAAGTTTGTCCCTGGTGGCAACTGTGGCAAAGAAAAACTCCCCGAGACGGCATAAGAGAGAAACCTGAAGAGGAACCAGGCTCAAGAGGGAAATCCGTCCTTATCTGGGTTGCACCAAATGTCCATTTATTACAGATAAACAATGTTGTATCAGGATAATTCCCGATAGTTCGTTTCTCCAAACGTTGAAATACTTTGACATGCCTCTTGAAAAAGTTCCCAAAGCTGATTTCCAGTAGATGGAGAATTCTTTATGATCATCCCAGAGCAGTGGGGGTGCAGCGCAGTGACTGACCAGGCCATTCCAGACGACTGTTACAGAACTTGAACGTACACGGGTCAGATGGAATTGCATGGCATGAGTTAAAGTATGGAATGGTAGCCATGTTGGTTCAGGATTCCTTTCACTTTCCAGAGTCTCCAACCTCCAAAATAACTCCAAACCACCTCCATGTTTGACCGTGGGGGTGAGGCAGTCTGCTAACATCTCTTCTGGTTTCCATCTTACACATGTTCTATTAGAGGAACTAATAGAGAACTTTTTTCCTTCAGTCACTGTCCATTTCTTGTGTTTTCCACTCTTACTGAGTTCATTGAATCGAAATGGAAAAAGCATGTGTCTCTCAAAAACCATAAAAGACCACTAAAGGTACATTTATTGTTAAATTAATGAAATTACCTAATGTTGTATAGAAACTAAAAGGAACATTAATGTGTCTTTCAAAAACAATAAAAAATGTTTAACTTTTTCGTTAAAAGAACTTTTCGGAGAGAACTTCAGAGATGTTTTCTAATTATTTTTTAAAGGTCATTATCTACATTGTGAAAAGAGAACATCTTTTTAAAAATAAAAAAAGAACATGCAATGTCAAAATATAGTAGATTTAAAAACTGCAGTTTGTGTTTTGTTTTGAATCATTTCGCTTTTTCTTTCTAAAGCAACTGAATTCTAAACATCGCCGCACTTCCAGGGACCTTGAACGTATTTTAAAACATTGTACCAAATAAATTCAACTAGAAAAAAAAGGGACTTTGCGACATAATGAAGACAACGGTACCTCGACGGGAGCGGCATTGCTGGCTTTCATGAACATCAGCGTGTGTCCGGTAATCGGGACCCGGCCCCGAGGTTCCAGTGGCTTCGTCTCGATCGAGCTGCAATCTACGTGAAGCGATGCGGCGTTCTGCTGCACGCTCAGAGCTACTTTGTGCCAGCGCTGGTCCTTCAGAGACTCCACTCCTTCTCCGCTGAACACACACCCTGTTGTGGAGGCATCCTGACCTGCAGAGGATGTCCGCAGTGCCAAAGTGCCCTCTGGCCCGTTCAGGTCCAGCGAGAGCTACGTAAAAAGAAGGGGACATAAAAAATATAATAATAAAACACCTCCATTTCACGTTCAGACTGAATAACAGTTAAGGAGAAGTTCTAGCTCATTAGCATCGGAGGTCTTTAAGCTTTAATTATCAGCGAGGCGATAAATGGGCACCTGTTGTTTTACTTCACACGACAAGGTTTAATGAAAGGCCTGTCTGGGAATTAATGGCGAATGCTGATGCGAAAGATAGAGCAGGAACCAGCAACCTGGATCCGAGTCATAGAGAAGGCACGTTGTGATGAATTGTCACCCACAGAAGCTGAAGGTAACGATTTGTCTCGGCCGTTGATTTAACGCCATTTTTTAAAGTGAAAGTATTTACAATAATGCATACGGGGCCATATCTCAACAACGAATACGTACATAAATACAATAGGTGACTGGTACGGGATTTATTTCAAACAGTTTTGTGCTTCGTCCCTCAGTGGGCTTCATTCGTGCAGCTGAGAACCCTCAGGGCAATTGCACTCAGAGTTGGTGGGGTGGTCCCCGTCTGGTCCCATGTGAACTCTAGAATAGTGGCACGAGTTCTGAGAGAAAGTGTTTTGACCCTCAATTGACTCTGACTGCATGAAGTGAACCAAGTGTTTTGTGAGTGTGGTTTTTGGAGATTTAAACCACGAGGTTCAACCTGAGCTACAGCTGTGGAGACTGAGAACAAAAAAAAGGAACACTAGATTTGATAGACTACTGTATATGGACAAGTTTGTGGATTAAACATCCGACTTCCCATTTTCTGATGAATGTGATGTTCCACTAGATATTGGTTGAAGATTTTTACTTTTTCAGGGCTTTAAAGATAAGTGGGCTTTTTACTTTGGGATACTTTCTTTAAATATATCTGGAATGTAAGGAATCCGGGGTCATTGTTCAGGGTCAGCCATGATACAGCACCCCTGGAGCACACAGGACTAAGTGCTTTGCTCAAGGGCCCAAGAGTGGCAGTTTGGCGATACTGCGGCTTGAACCACCAACCTTCCAATCAGAGCCTTGAACACTGAACTACCACTTCTCCTGTCTGAATTAGTGTTTAATCAAGATCTTCCATTCTAGCCCATGTAAACCATAGAGCTGGATTTGTGCACAAGACCATTCCAATGCTGGAACAAGATTAAGTTTCCTAGTTTGGGTTAGGGTTAGGGTTAGGGTTAGTATTCAAAAATTGAATACTAACGCATCCAAAGACACTCTATACAAGTGTGTACCTTCAACTTGTATAGATATACATCAAATATATGTTATTTATATAAAGTATATAGTTATTTCTTTAGCACAAAATAGTTATTTTCTATATTTCCGAAACTTTCCATGGGAAATTTAGCTGGGGAATCCAAGTTGGATATTTTCCAGGAATTTATGGGAATTCATTAACAGTTTGGAGAAACTATATTTTGTTTGGTAATTTTTTTTAGAATGACATTTTTTTTTTTACTTTTATTTGGTATCATTTTGTTTCACAACAGCTTCCACACAGCACAAGGAAGTTTTAAACATAAATGTATTGAATATTTATGTAATTTACATGAATATTCTGCAAAATGTAATTTTTTTTTTACATTTATTTTGTGTAGGATTCAAGAAATGATCTGTTATGTTATGGAGGAATGTACAGTGCATGTGGGGGGTCGGCCTCAGTGGCCATGTGATTGAATGTACAGGGTAGAAATTGTTGTTCGAAATCTGGTTGTTTGAACTAAAATGATCCTGCAACTTTTTAACTACATTTCTGTTTATTCCAATAAATTCCAGTTAATTTGCATATTTTCCTGTTTATTCCTATGAAAAGTTACCTAGAAATTCCTAGAATTTTGCAACCCTAGTCCTGAGGTTTTTTTTATATGTCTGCACACAATTGGAGTACATGCTACAGCAACTATAACATCATCCTCTTTCCTGAAGACCTTCTTGTAGTGGAAAACATACCATTATAAAGCACTTTAAAGTGGAAACTCCTTACATAAATGGAAACAAAGATTCATAAGGATTTGCTTCCCTTTTGTGCCTTTTGTGATCTTATATTTGAATCATTTATCCGGATTATTATGGTGATCACATCACAATCTTCTGGGAAACAATATAAAGAAAATTATCCTATTAAAACATAATTACAAGCATTCGTACGATCATCGAGAATGAATGTTTACTGATTACACAAATTTATGGTGGCTCCGACTCCGGAATCGACCAACCAGGATCACGTCTGATGAGGTTAAATAATTGATGTAACCCATCATCTTGCGATTTATATGCAAACTGTGCCCGGAGTCTTCTTCAAAAAAAAGATTGAAGAAATAGGATTCTGTACCTGTGGGTACCCTTGGCCGTCAGATATTTGGAAAAGGTAGACGTTATCCTTCAGAGCCTTGGCCTTCAGCAGCAGGGTGAAGACCAGCGTGAACTCCTCAGGCAGCCCATGTGGAAACACTTGACTGTGGAGAGATTGGATGGAAAGCGATTACACTCATACGGCTACAGAATTGCATCAGAGGGGTTTTTTTTTTTTTTAGTTTTTTTTTTTTTTTCCTTCTTCCTCCAGTGTTTGGCTGCTCAAAAGAGGGTGACCTCTGACCCTGGTTTTCATAAGAAACACAAGTTTGGTCCACCTCGTGTCTATTCCTATTGCTGTATGCGACTTTACAGGTCATGCCTAGCTACATTGTGAGAATGTGTTTGCTGTAGCAAACACACTTTTTCTTGCAATCACAGTAAACTCGAGCTCAGTACATGGGTCACGGGGTGAGGGAATGCATAAATAAGTGCGCGCACACACACACACACACACACACACACACACACACACACACACACACACACACAGTGGGTAACCAGAACACACAGGCAAGTACCGTCACATGGAAGTCAGGCAGCTGGTTCATGTCTTTACAGCAGACAAGTATGACAGTGATTTACAACACACTGAAGGAATCCAAGGAAATAACAGAGTAGCTGCCAACCGAGGTCTCTTTTTTTTTCTTTTTTTTTTTAAAACACACACAGAAAGAAACGGTGTGATTTTTCATTTTCCCAAACTTTTGTTTGTTGACACTATTATTCCTTTATGACCCCTTTCAGACTTCCTTTTGTGCTCAGATGTACAGACAAACAAATATATTTTTCTCTATCCATCTGTGTCTCTCTGTTCTTTTTTTCTCAAACACACACACACACACACACACACACACACACACATACACACAACTCAAGAATTAAACGAGTGAAAGGCAAGGAAAAATGACACGAAAGGGTAGCACCTTTATGACAGTCTGGGATAACGAAAAAAAGAAAAAAAGTAGTCACGCACAAAAGGGGTTTTGAAGGCCAAAATTCAAGTGAACCACTTGTTTATAATCAGCCTGAAAGTCCAAAGAAAAAGAAAAAGAAAAAAAAAAGAAAAGAGTGGGTGGTGGGGGGGAAGAAAGTCAAACGGCGGTAAATTAATGCAGGCTGTATCCTGTGTAAGGTAAACACGTCTGACAGTATGAATTGTGAACACAAGCTCTCCAAGGCCCTGTCTAGAAGACAAGGTGGATTTTGAGTGTGTGTGTGTGTGTGTGTGTGTGCATGAGTGTTAAGAGAGAGAGAAAGCGAGAGAGAAAGCGAGAGGTCAGCTTTCAAATGGGAAAGACATCTAAGGCTGTGAAAAATCCATCCTGATTGAGAGACAGCCTAATAGCTAAAAGAGTGTGTGAGTGTGTGCAAGTGTGTGTGTGTGTGTGTGTATATGTGTACGTCTACCTGTCAAGCGTCCGTCTGCAGCTAGGGATTTCATATAGTGTCAAACGTCAGCCTACTTGAGTTTTGTGTAAATTTCCCCGCAGCTTTCGCACACCCCTCAACCCTCGGCGTTCTGTAGCCTCGCTGTAAAAGATGGCATCTTGATAAAGCACTCTGTCGTCCAACGACGTTAAGGGCACACAAGGACCAAACGCTCGCTTTGACAATCTGTGTGAAAAACATACTTTCTGCCTTCAAGGGAAAACAGCAACCCGAACGCACTTTCGCCGTTATTGTGAAGAAAGTCCAAATCGCAGCAGACAGGTAACGAATCGCAATTTCGCGTAGGATGTGGTACTCCGTGTGACCATGTGACCCGGTTGTATATAAATGGAAATGGAAAAACGCAGTCATATTTGTAGAAGGTGCACTAGGGAAAGTGGGTAGATCACTGTTTAAGACATTGGACTTGGATCAGAAACTTATGAGTTTAAATCGCAACCAATACCAATCTTCCATTGCTGGGCCCTTGAGCAAGGCCCCTCAACCCCCCCTTCATATGCTCAATTGTAAGTCTCTCTGGATAAGGGTGTCTCCTAAATGCCATAAATGTAAGTCATGGGTATGGTCTGAAATGTTTGACTTCATTACCTATACCTGTTTATATTTTATTCAGGGAAAAAAAAAAACGTGTCACGACGATGGTAGCTATACGGAAAAAATTTGTATTGTATGATTTACAGCGTTTTTACATTTTCGAACGATACGTTGGGCCGATGTATAGGATGTACACATCTCCCACCTGGCACGACACCAGCGCTTGACAGAGTTCAGTTGTTTTGGTTTTGAAGCGTGTATTTTTTGAGTGTTATTGGTGTTTCAAATCCCAATTTTCCACATGCCCGCACCGGCACATGCGTATATATATACTGTATAGTTTATACATTATACATAGTTTAATAAGCTCTGTTTTGCTAAATAATATACTGTAATATGTTGAATTATTAACAAAATTACAGTATTCTATTCCAGACTCATCTACCATTCTTTAAGAATCCAGGGTAGGCTAGGACATATTTCGACTTCGAGTTTTCGTCGGAACACGTGTTTCGTCGAAACACATCTCCATCGTGAGTACCTGTATTGCTAATCTTGTCGTGAATTACATTTCTAAAATGGGATTAGAATTTGCTGACTATATACAGTAGTTTGTATCAGTATACATCTATCGTCCTATACACAGCATCTATTCAGTCTAAAAACGCCAATGTAATGATCCATTTATAACTGACTAGGCCGGCCATGCCAGCTAACATAATTCAAGTGGGTATAGCATGCTAGTTTGTTTGTTAGGTTGCAAATCTGCAGCTATAGTTTGACCCAGGAGGGTGAACAACAATTAACCTTTGAGTCACAATAACAAATGGCTAAAAAAAGTCCAGATTGTTGCAGCTTTAACTGTGAAAAGTTCAAGGGGGTAAATACTTACGTAAGGGACTTCAAGACATTGAGACAGCATTGATTAATGATGTGTGCTAGTGCTCTACTTGTATACTCGTTTTATCCAAACTAACTTACAAGAACGATAGAAGACCAATCACAAGTCTTTCACTCAACCGGTCTCTCGGGGGTCCTGAATTTGAACTCACGACTTTACGGTCGCTCGTGCAGGTCGTCAACAGACAAAAAAGGTGGGCGCTGAGGGTTAACTGGTGAGTGGGCTGTAGAAAATTGTAGTATAATTGGTTCTTCAAAGCTATGCTTCAAACCCTATGAGTTCATATGTAATACTGAATAAATACCACGCTCTGATCGATCGCACCAATGACTTACCATCATGGAATAAGTTACAAATATTGCAATATATAATATTATCTTCAGGATATTTTATTTGTGGTTAATGAATCAGCAAACTGCTTAGCATTAGTCATACATATTGGAACAAACGTATGCCGAACATTGACAAATTTTTTTGCAAACTGAGAGAAGAACAATAAAGAATATGGCTTAGGTCATGGCTAAGGAAAGGAGACCAACTTGGGAGGCTAATTTTGCTAAATATAGCTTAAAGGAAGCACTTATTAGCATAGGGCTAGCCAAAGAGTAAGTCTAGACAAAATACTGGTATTCCGTTTAGCTCTTTTTGCCTACATTGTATTCAATGTTTTTAGCTCCAATTCACGATAAATTATTTCATGTAGCATTATTATTAGCTCGTCAGTAGACATACGTAGGTCAACAGCCATCTTTAAAATTCTCCCACCATACAACGTTTATCATATTTTACCCCAGGTAGCCAAAAATCGTACACAGACGCGAGGACATTACACAGACGGAATGATGTTTCCAGGCAGAAATGTCTCCGTTATATAAGTATATTTACATAAAAACATGTCATTACTGCAACTTTTATATTCTGGTCCTCCATATATTTACAAGTCGCACAATTGAGTCTCAATGCTTCTTCCACCACTTCGGACCATTAGGCAACAGGTTGTTATTTAATAGTGGACCTGGCTGATGTTACATATGTTATAATTTTCAGCGATATGTTGTTCCTTGTTAGCTTTATAACAAAAAATTCAATTAGGACACAATCCAAGCCAATGGTTGTTTCCTGAATCGGTAATCCTGTCCACCGAAACCAGAAAGCCCCCTCAAGCCACTAAATCCTGATGATTATTTTTAATGATGTCGAGTGCCTGAACATAGCCGAGAATGTGTGGATTTTTCGTACAACTTGTCCTGCTGAAACACTGTACCATATGTAATGATGTGCTATACCATTAGTGTGCATTTATCTTCATAAAACCATGGAGAAAAACTTGATTTCGGCAGTGACCATATGAGGACATCTCATCAACATTTACATTTATAGCAGACATTCTTATCCAGAGCCACTCACAAATGAGCAGTTAAGGGTAAAGGGCCTTGCACAAGGGCCCAGCAGTACAGATTGGTGGTGACCACTGTAAACACTGCAAGATCACGTGACCTAATAATATGTCAATGATCATTAACAATTGGATCACAATGTCTTATATAAATCTCACCTTTCCCAGCACTTGTCTTTTCACGTTTTTGGAATTGGTTAATGCTCCTCATCATCATCAAGGTTTCCCCGATGCTTTGTGTTTTATTTCTTTGTTTTGTGTTTTTGCATACTACTAGAATTATAGTAGACACCTAAAGTGGACCATAAGATTCGTATGTGATCCTTTTTATCCACATTTAGTCCCGATTATTTGCTCTTATAGTGACTTTTACTCATCTGGGACGATGTTCCATCAGATTCTGGAGGTGATTTGAGATTTCAGCTACAGCTACAAGGATGTTAGTAAAGTCAGGCCACTAAAGATCTTCGCAGCTCAGAAAAATTCGCAGGTTCTCATTTGAAACATAACTAACATTATTCACAAAGGTTCCCTAGTGGTCTAGTGGTTAGGATGCGGTCAGGGAACCAACCCCAGCCACTTTCAGTGCCGGTCCCAAGCCCGGATAAATAAGGAGGGTTGCGTTAGGAAGGGCATTCAGTGTAAAAACATGTGCCAAATCAAACGTGTGGAGGATCCGCTGTAGCGACCCCTAACGGGAGAAGCCGAAAAAAGTTATTTACAAAGGTACCATATAGACTGCAGGGGTGCATCCAAAATTTGCGGATTTTCAGAATTTGCTGGGGGGTCTCGGAACATAGGCTCTGTGACTTCCGGGACCACTGTAGTTGCGTTTACCAAGCCAAATTTTAAATACATATCCCAAGGCCTGCTGTGTTGCACTTCGCTTGGCCTATTTGGTGCATCTCGAAATTGCCAGATTCGTTCAAACTCATTAAATAAAAACGGTACTTGACCGCGATTGTCGGTATACTTATCCATGAGAACTTGAGCAGATCGCTTTAGAATTCGACATCTGACTCAATACCATAGCCGAGGTAATAAACATTCACTTCCACACTCTCTTTCTCTCTCATCTCCATATTTATTTATGACTGCCTGAAAGCTTTCTCACAAAAGTCAGCCAAGGGCTAGTCGTCATCATACCCCAATAAACTGTCAGATCGCACGCTCTGATATCCACCGACCAAAACGGGAAAAAAGAAGGCAGGAGGGAAGTTTCCAGCTGAAACTCTGTGTCCTCAAAACATCTTCACCTTCCAGCGATAGCGCTTTCCTGGAATTCTAACAGCATGAGATATACATGACAGATTGAAGGTGATGATGCGTCTAAAAGAGCATGACAGCGTTTCATCTGTGGCCAATGTTTTAAGCTCCTTTTATTGTTTTGTCTCAAAATGACGTTTAAAACAAAAACGATTACGTGCATTATGGGAGATTTAACGCTGTCGTCTGGATCTGCAGCAATGACTTTTCCTGTGTTATAATTACGCACTATATTGGCAAAGGTTTGTGGACACCTGACCATAAAATGTCCTTTTTAATCCCATTCTACATTCAGGATGGTTAAAATCAGGATTACCTGAAATCAGGTAAATCAGCTTCCAAAATTCATCCCAATTGGGTTGAGGTTAAAGCTCTAGAGTTAGGAGATCTTCCCCTCCAACCCATGTATCTTCATGGAGTTGGTTTTGTGCATGGGGCATTATCATTCTGGAACAGGTTTGAGTCTCCTCGGTCAAGTGAAGTAAAAATATCATGCTACAACAACCTGAAGACAATTGTGTGCCCCCAAGTTTTTGGTAACAGTTTGGAGAAGAACCACATATGGTTGGAAAATGTAGGAATGTACATCCCTGGAAATAGGTGGTAGTATCAAAAAGTACTATATTCATCTATGTTTACACACTATCACCTGCAAAATAGTTTTCTTTGCTGAGCAACCCAGTGTTCTTATGGAATGTGTTCCGGATCTACGCAATGGCGTCAAAACAGCGACTTTTCAGCTGAATCTTAAAGGAGAGAGCGAAGACAGGAGGAGCCAAATCTGGAAGTAGGAAGGGTGCGAAAGTGAGACCATGCAGATTGTTTTCTGATGATCATTATGCACGAGTTTCCAAATGGTGGAATCAACATTTTGGGGGAGGGTTGAGCTCGTTAATCTTCCGGTGATGTCCTTCTGCTCTTGAAGCCACTCGAAACACCTCGATCAACTCGTTGCGGTTAGCACAGTTAGTCTCGAAGTGTGCATGGAAGACTTTCTTTTTACATTTTAACCATCCCTTGGTGGCCCTGGACCTTTCAGCTACTAAAGATGATACTATACATTCTACAAGCAGTAGTGTAAATTTATTTTAATAAATCAGGACATTCAAGCTTTGAACCTATAATCACAAACAAATACACAATGTTTTATCTTTATTCAAAGTAACATATTCTCGTATAGTTACATCCCCAAAGTGTCCTCTCAGTCATCAAACATAAGCTAAATGGTTTTTAGGTCTTTCTTTATGCCAATTCAAGTGCACGCATGGTTCAAAAAAGCTGCAGCCCATAAAACGTATTAAATTGTACCGTGGTTTATGGTCACACCAAAAAAGAAAAAATGATGGCTCTTTAATATTATTGTTAATAAAACATTTTACCACCCTGGGCTGTGGAGAGAGCTAAGTGAGCATGCCAGTCTGATTTCCAGAAGTACAATATTGGAAGGAGTGCAGCTGAGTCAATCTCCAGATGGTTGTCCCAGTGCTTGAATATTTTTTCCATGCTTTAGGGCCAAAGTTCTTAATCAACATCTAGCTGTCATGGCCAGGTTTAAAACTCAGACAGGCTTGTGCTGGCGTGTTTTATTACTGTGGAAGTTATGAACATGTACAGCTGTGCTCGCAATTGATAAGTGAAAGAGAGAAGAAAAGCGAATGACGAAAACAGACAAACGCAAATGCTGCCCTTTTGGGAATGCATCGACTGATGTTACAGCAGTTGCTTTTATTGGCTAGTGAATGCTAACTCCTAGAAACTAGCAAAGGAATCTCATAATGTTTTATGGAGAGAAAGAGAGAGAGATAGAAAGACAAAGAGACAGAGATAGAGAGATTAAAGGCTTACTCAGTGGGCTGGATGAGCCGAACTTTTCCCAGGCGTAGGATGACAGGCCCCCGCGGGTTACGTATCTTCTTCACATCACTGTTCTTCATCAGGGAAAAGCGCCGCACCAGATTGAAACCTGCGAATCAATTGATCAATTCATTAAACATCCAGCAGGCTAATCAATCAGCAGGCTGCCGCACGACAGCCACCATGCAGAGTGTCACTGACGGAGTTCAAGTGGAGCAGAAAAGCCTTTAATGTAGGGATTTTGTCTTTAGGTGATCTTGCCCTGATCTCTTCGTGAGTTAATGACTCTCTCTCTCTTCAGAAATTCTCCACAAGAGAACAAAATGTACATTTTCAAATGCATCACATGACGTTTGTAGGTTCTCAGACAGTCAAAGTGCTTGAAGAAGTACTAAGAGTGCCAAAACTTTCTTTCTTTTCTTTCTTTCTAATTCATTATAAACCCTATCACAATAGTGATAGGAAACACTGTCTATAGTCAGCTACATCATTCAAACTTATATTTTACTTTTCCCTAATTTCTTTATTTTCTAATAACATTTTGTTTATTCTAATATTCCTTCAAATATGACCAAAATAAATACATATTAAATAAAATATATGTAATAGGGCTGTCAATCGATCAAAACATTTCATTGTGATTTATCCCAACTTAATTGCACATTTGTATCTGTTCTAAATGTACCTTAAATTAATACTTTTGACGTTTTAAATTCTCTAATCAACATGGACATGAACGAATATTGATGCTTTATGCAAATGTATGTTTATTATTCATGAAACCGAACTCAACATTGAGCATGAATACAAAATATTCTTGTAAATGTTTTAAAGTAATTACGGTGATTAAATGATGTAAATCATCAGGAGGCCAAACGCAGCTTTCGAGCTATGTTTCCACACGGACGGTTTTAATCGCCGTATGTGTGCGTCATGGCGGGTTTTGGTGCTCGATTTCAGACTTGGCGGATCAGTAAAACAAATGTTTAGTGATTAAGAATAATTTTCTGGTGGAGTTTATTATCAAAGTAAAGAAAGAACGTCGTTAATAAAGGTTTTGCGTTTAAGCATGTATATATAAAACTGTCAAATCTGACAAAAACTGTTGACAGATTGACATCTCTTGATTTGAGTCAGACTGAGACAAGGAGAGAAGATGTTAGCAGACTGCCTCACCCCCCACACTCAAACATGGAGGTGAAAGCTTAATGATTTTAGTTTTTTGGAGCAGGAAAGGTTAAAGTCTTAGTCCAAGTGAATGGAACCAACATGGTAACCATTTCATAATTTAACACCATGTAATTCTGTCTGAAGACGATGAGTCGAAAGTGTACATCCAAAGTCTGTGTTATTTAGAGAGAAAATAGTCGTCAATTAAATTAAAATCTACTGGAGGAACGAACCATCCAGATGCCGAGAGTGTGTAAAGCTGTTATTCATGCTAAGGCAGGATTTTTCAATTAAATTAAAGTTTTTATATTGTTGCATATAAGCAAAAGGAAGTGTCTCTCAAAAATGATAAAACTATTGGTGGTCTAGTGGTTAGGATGCGGCGCTCTCACCGCTGCGGCCCGGGTTTGATCCCCGGTCAGGGAACCAACCCCAGCCACTCTTAGTGCCGGTCCCAAGCCTGGATAAATGGGGAGGGTTGCGTTAGGAAGGGCATCCAGCATAAAAACGTGCCAAATCAAACATGCGGATGATCCGCTGTGGCGACCCCTAACGGGAGAAGCCGAAAGAAAGATTGATGGGCATTGTATTTGAACAAATTTGCCCATTGTTTGTACAGCAAGCTTTATATCACCTATAGTTTGAGCCGTTATGAGCAAAAACATCATAGTAATGTAGTTAAATAGTAATTGAATACATTACCAACTTAATACTGCAAGCAATAATATAAAGGCAGAAAAAACTCACTAAAGATTAATACAATTACTCGAGGCTAAGACGTAAATTATAAATTGTATATTGGGTGAACAAAAATGTAATAATAATAATAAATAAATAAATAAACTATGTGTATAAGCGTACTTCAGATTCCTTAAAAGCTGTGTCTGGATTGTATTCTGCTGGTTGTAAACTGTATAAAAAAGTAGTAGGCCATTGTGAAATATATTCACTGTTGACTAAGCTAGCTTTCCTAGCTCTGAGCATTTCAATAGCCTTTTTTTAATGTCAAAATGCAACAGAAAAATACAGGCAATGAAAACAAAATTTAGGAGCTAATAAATAATCTCACAATTTGTACATTTCCAAAATATCCTGTTTAACCTGATTGTAAAAGGTTGCTTCACTCCAGTCTTTACCCTCGACTATTTTGCTGCTAATATATTTCAGTAATTTTATCATCACAGAGAGGCCCTGCAGGCTGAAATTTATGTTTCCAACTTCAATTAGAGAGAAATACAATATATTTAAGCCTTGTCTGGAGTTTAAAAAGCCAGAATCGCATTTCATTAGTATTCATTAACACCAAAGCCATTGCTAATTAGCTGAAAACTGCAGGTTGTGAGTTACAACATCATTTACACCAAGCCATCATGTGTAAAGGGCTAAGCTACATTATGCTCATCAAATACAGTTAGCAGCCTAAAAAGACTAACAGAATATTATGCTAATATTATAAAGTGTCAATGGGAGATTTTAAATTATGCAGGATATTATGTATAATAAACCAAAATCTATGCTAAGAAACCATTCATGCTAAGTCATATACTGTACTAGAACACTTTTTAGACATAACTATTGGGAAATTTGAAATTTCTTCCCCAAACTGTTACAACAAACTATGGAGGCACCCAGTTGTATAGAACGACTTTGGATGTTGGAGCATAAAATTATTCCTTTAAATTCATAGACCCAGAAGCTCCAGCTCCATGAAATTATGGTTTACTTGGGTTGGAGTGAAAGATCTCCCGCTATAGAGCTCTGACTTTAACCCTATTGAACCTGAATGGGATGAATGTGAATGCTGACCGCACCCCTGGTCTCCTCAGCGTAAAAAACATCACAGATCTCCACTTGAAAATCTGGTGGAACTGGGATCTCAGTATAATATAACAGCAACTGTGGACTAAATGCGAAATGGGATGTTTAAAAAGACACGTATATTATTATGGCCAAACTTTTGTCCATAATGTGTCAGCAAAAATCAGCATCGTAACCCTGCTTTAAATGAAACTCCATAACCTGGCCCACCGTACAGTACCTGTGATGTTGTGTCTGGCTGTCTGAGAAAACCTCCAGTCTTCAACCTGCATAGATGGACACTGCACACCTATTGAAATAAAACAGACATAAAATGAGACAGACAAAAAAAAAAAGAACAGACAGACAGACACCCGTGCAATGTCCTGAACTTTCTATGATAAAAGTTTTCCTGTGGAAGTTGAGTATCTAGCTAAGGACACCTCTGTCAAATGTTAGACCTGAGCAAAGGGCAAAAATGTGTTGCAGCGATCAAAGTTTGTGCCGGGAAGACAGATAACGTCTCAGATACGAAGCTGAAAATAAATTCTTGCTGTCTGAAAGAATCACTCCATAATCCGAAGACAAGGCCTCTGACAGCTGGCTTGACACTCCATCGATGGGTGGACGGTACATGATTGATCTACTCGTACTGACACACACCGTCGTGGGCCAAAGTGCTGTCTGTCATACAGCTAGTAAAGGCGCAAAGGGATTCGGCGGTAGAACCGCACGACGAAAACCCGGAAATATACATCTAAAGACTTTAAACCAGGGTAGATTTACATTACAACGCCACCTAGGGATTACAGTTAGGTCAACACATACCATGATAGGCTCAAAAAATTGTTCATCTCGCTACGTGCCTCCATGCTAGCTCAGTGTGGCTCTGAGTGCCGCTGTCAATTAGACGTTTATAGATGAGAAGCGTGTCAAACGCCGGAGCTGTAACCGAGAGAGCCAGCAACTCGGTGAGGGTTTTTTAAGGGAGGTGAGAGGAGGAATAATGAGAGAGCTGGAGCTCCAACCTGGTTCTCCTTGTCAAGATCTATAAATCTCTTTCTCAAACTTGAGACATCTGAAATCCCTCTTCTGCTAACACAGCAACCTGAGGGTTTGGGAGGAAAATATCTTGCTCAGGAAAACTGACAGACAAAGAGATCATTTTGCATCGTTGTCAAATTTTCGGCTTTTTTATTTTGAAGTCAACCAGGACACTACTCTATAAAGTTACCTCTCACCTCTTTTTGCTTTCAAGAAGATGAATTCCTTAATTATGAGATTACCAAAAAAGGCCTGAAGGATGATCAGCTGCAGAAGAAACTATAAATAAAATTAAGCTAAAACATTTGACCTATGAAGGAAACAAGCGACATATTATTTATTTGACATATTTAAATATTCATCAAATATTCATCGGTACTCATTAATCATTCCTGAAATCTGAACAAACCAGAGGCAACAGTGGCAATAAGAAACCTTGCTAACGGCGCTAAATAGGAAGACACCAGCACAGTACAGCTAACAATGTGAATCAAACCATATTTTTGTCAGGTAGTCTAGGAATTTTAATCAAGATAGAGGTTAAGAGCAAGCAATAGAGATTCTAATTTATTAGGAATGTAATTAACTATGAATCCATTATCTAAATGCAATAGATAATGTGTTTCTAACCAACTCAGATATGATTAATATGAGTTCTAAGAGTTTTCATAGGTGGATTCGGGGGCACCGGTGGAGTTAGCGGGACTGATGCTACAGCCATGCTCTGGGATGTATGATATTCCTTCTGTTCTGTGTCAATCACAGCGATGTAACTTTTTGGCCACCGAGCAGGCATAATATTATGACCACCTGTTGGTCCCCCTTTCGCTGCCAAAACAGTCGTGACTCGTCGAACATCAACAGCATGAATTTCTTCAGCAATTTGAGCTACAGGAGCTCGTCTGTTGGATCGGACCACACGGACCAGCGTTCGCTCCTCACATGCATCAATGTCGTCTAGACATCGTCTAGACCCAGTCGTCTAGACATAACAATCTGTCAAATCCTTACGCTCACCCATTTTAAAGACAAAATGTTCACCTGTTGCCTAATAAATCCCACCCATAAGTGCCATGATAAAGAGATAATCAGTGTTATTTAATCACTGGGCTTAATGTTATGATGTCATAATGCTATGCCTGATCTGTTTATGTGGAAGAGGGCAGATAACACTATTCCTCCAAATGTGTTCAAGCTGTGATGCAGCCTAAAATTCAGTTAGGAAAAGGATGCACTTGGCTGCGTTTAGATGAATTTCTAGCGTTTACTCTTTACATACATAGGGAGTGTCACTGAGGTACCTAGAACATGTAGAACATTTTGGTCCATACAAAACAAATATTCCAGAGATATGACAGCGACCTGTTTGACATGCTAGGAAGACTCTATTCCTTAGCGTGATTATCGAAGTCAGCAGGTATCCATCTAGCCCTGATGTTACAGAAAATTTCAGCGAAAATATCTCTCCACTGCTCTCTGAAGTGCAGATATCACCAACGACTCTCAGACTGAATGAGTGTAAAGACAGTCTGAAGCCAGCTGATGGGTTATACCTCTAAGCTTCAAAGAAATGGATGAACTCATAGCTTCTATCTTCCATCACAAAACGAGGTATGATTCCAGTTTCAGAAGAAACAAAAACAGCCCTGAAAAAAAGGTGATCAAACAGAAATAGGGAGTGACATACTGGAGATATGAATATGGAATTAATATACAATATGCGTATATTTGATTATTGTCATTTAACTAGTAATAATTCTAATATACAACCCCAGATAAAAAAAAAATTGGGACACTGTGTAAAATGTAAATAAAAACAGAATGCAATGATTTGCAAATCTTATTAACCCGTATTTTATGCACAATAGAACATCTAAAAAAATATCCAATGTTTAAACCCTAAATTTACCATTTGAAATTTATATTTGATGAACTGATCCACAAAATGTCTTTTTTTCAGAGCAAGACAACTGCATACTGCATCTATTACAATAGCATGACTTTGTAGTAGAAGAATACAGGGGCTGAACTGGCCTGCCTGCTGTCTAGACGTTTTACCATTTGAAAACATTTGGCACATCAAGAAACGAAAAACACAACAAAGGACACCCGGAACTGTTGAGCAGCTTAAAATCAGATGTTTACGGACAGAAGACGTGATGCTACACAGTGGTAAACATGGTCCTGTCTTAACTTTTTTTGCAGCCATCAAATTCAAAATGGTGTACATTCTCAGTTTAAACATTTGCCATGGTTTATTGTTTGTTCGTTTTGTTTTATTGTGAATAAAATATGGATTTATGAGATTTGCATTCTGTTTTAAATTTACAGTTGACATAGTGTAACAACTTTTTTTAGAAACAGAGTTGTATCTAGCCATACATACGTGGCAGATGTGCATATTGAATATATGAACCCTGGCCTTGACACCCATATATATGCCTTTTGCCACACATTACTGTAAGAGGCACATGATTGTCTATGTACTAAGTCTCAACCAAGTTCTAGCATGATAACTCTCTCCAAAAGTTGGAAATTACCAAAAAATGTATCAATCTATTTGAAAATCTGTTAGCTAGTAAAAGTCTAGTATTACAGTGCTAAAAATATTAATATAATGTAATTATTGTATGGTATGAATTCATACACATCCTGTTTGGGCCCTTAACAACAAGTCAGTTGGCTTAGTACTATAGCTATACGCTATTATAGTTATTAGCAACACACGCAATTACCATACTTGGAAAAATATGCACCAATAAACATTAGCGTAGTAACAGAACTCCTTTTAAATGTGCATTTACAGCAGAACGACTCACAATGATCTCTGAGCAATTGAACGTTAAGGGCCCAGTAGCGGCAGCTTGGTGGCGCTAAATTTAAAACTCGCAACCTTCTGTTATAATCTTCCAGGCCGCCATGTTTGTTCAACGTCTGACTGCAGTATATTAAATTGTGGGCTGTTCTTAAGTCAGTAAAGAAACCGTTGTGTTTAAAAACCCGTGTATCAGCGGCGTCCTCACGCTTGGCCCGAATAGCAAGTGTCAGTGCGACTGCTGTGCTGAAAATGATTCACCGCCGAAATAATATCAGGTCCTGAGTGGACCCATTGTGTAAACGACCACCAAGTCACTTTGCTACTCCTTCGTTCTATTGATCGGTTTACGGCTGAAGGCTTGATGATATGTTGCAGTGGTCTCGGGAGGTCAGTGGACAGTCTCATAAATTTCTCTCATCCTCTCTCTCTTTCTAAAGTTAAGGACTTCTGTTCAGTGCCTTTTAAGGTGAACGTGTCCATGTAGCGTATGGGTGTTAACTTGTTCAAAAAAAAATAATAAAAAAAAAAACAGACTTAAATGCTAAAACACACACTCTTTATGGGCAGAAGTATTGGGACACCTGACTTTTCCAGCTATATGTGGTTCTTCTACAGACTGTTCCCACAATTGTATAGGGAATATAATATTGTGTAATATTGTATAGGAAAAAAATTAGGGAGATCTATCTATCTATCTATCTATCTATCTATCTATCTATCTATCTATCTATCTATCTATCTATCTATCTATCTATCTATCTATCTATCTATCCATCCATCCATCCATCCATCCATCCATCCATCCATCCATCCATCCATCCATCCATCCATAAAGATTTACCAGAAACATGGGGCACATGGTTGCATAAGATGAAATTTTCCAATTATTTCAACTAGGAGACCAAAACCTGTTCCAACATGACAATGCTCCTATGCACAAACACAGCTCCATTGAGATATGCTTTACATGGTTTTAGAAGATCTTGCATGGCCTGCTATAGAGCACCAGTATCTATACAAGAACACTCCAAAATCTATTGGAACATCTTCCCAGAATAGTGAACATAATTATAACAGCAAATTGGGAATAAAAGTGGAATGGGACATGCACATATGGTATATATGGTAAGGTGTCCACAAACTTTTGTTCACAACAGCAACACCAGGTTTATTGTTTGATATTAATAAAAAAATTCCCAGTAGCCTTAAAAGATACAGTATACTGTGATATGCACATACATTTTGGATTAGTATTTGAATTTATTTACAGTATTGCATAACATTTTACAACGTATAAAGGGGATTGCAACCTTGTGTGATTGTTTTTTCCTGGACAAAGTGTTCAAAAAATATAGCCTTAATTAAGTTCTGTCTGAATTTTGCTTAAACTCGGTCGATACCCTGCGCCCGCTAGGGATAAGAATTGAGTATCGTTGCTTTTTTATTTCCCTGAGTACATGCTGTTTACTTCCAGAATTGTCTGAAAAGACTCATTATAGAGAAGGCCGATGGTTGCTCAGCGCAGCGGGGGGGAGTGAAAAGGAGCTTCAGAAGTGTCTGATCAGCTTTATCGGTACAACATAAAGCTTAACAGTTTGATAGGTCTGCAGAAACGGTAGAGAGGCGTGTTTGCAAACGATATTGGAATCCCGACTGGCGATTCTAGCTTGTGCTGTAACAGCAAGATGCATTTTACCAAGACCGATCATGAGTTCAAAGGAGAAGGTTCGGGTAGCCAAACGAAAGGAAGAGGTCAGGCATGTTCACATTGCATTTAATGAGATTTCCAGTATCTGAAGGATGCATTGAACAGCCCAATGAAAAAAAAACTAAACCAAGCCCCTTTGTTACTATCAGTACTAAAATGTTTTGTTTTTTTCGAGTAAAATATAACGTCAGAAAATACCGACCTTCTCAATCCAACCCCTCGAGCGAACATTTCTTAGTTTAACCTCTACACCTCATAATGGGGGGTAGGCTAAAGTTATTAGTGTCTGATACACAAGCATGTAGAGGTGCAGTCTAACAGCTTGAGGCATGTCTCCCTCTGTTTCTCGGCCAAAGAAAAGGCGTATGCAGTTTGAGATAAGCCTGATAAATTTAAAGCAACAGCCCGAGCTCGTCTTCCTGACTCTATCTTACGTCTTCGAGTGAATCCCGAGATCAGAGAGACCTCATTTATCAACATTGTACATACGTTTCTATGCACTGAATGGACCAACTTTTGCTTATGCATATCAATACTATCGATATATACACTATTTGGAGGTTTGTGGACACCTAAGCTAAAAATTAGTTTTGTTCTTTTTGAGGTCTTCAGAAGGGTTGAAGTCAGGGCTCAATAACAGGCCACTCAAGATCTTCCACTTCGACCCATGTAAAGCATATCTTTATGGAGCTGGAACAAGCTTGGAACTTTTTAGGAAAGATCTACATAACTGAAAAAGTTAGCCGTCTCTAATAGTTTTGTTTATACAGCATATATATATATATATATATATATATATATATATATATATATATATATATATATATATATATATGCAATCAAAATTAATCACATGATAGTCCTGAGTTACTAATCGCACATTTTTACCTGTTCTAAATGTACTTTTCAAGTTTTTAATACTCTAATCGACATGGCCATGTACAAATATAAAAGCTTTACGCAAATGTATGTTTATTATTAGTGAAACCGAACTGAACGTAGAGCATTACCACAAAATATACTTGTTTGAAAGTGATTATGGTGTTTTTAAATGACGTAAATCGTCAGAACACGAAACGGAACATTTGTTTTGTTTCCACACGGACGATTTTAATCGCCGGATGTGTGAGTGTTTTGGTGCTTGATTTGAGAGTTGGCGTAAAACAAATGTTTAGTGATTAAACATGATATTTTTGGTTTAGTTAATTATAATTTTTTATATCTGAGTAAAGAAAGGATGTCGTCAATAAATTGATTTATTTATATTTTTTATAAAAATGGTCAAAAGAAAATGCTGCATTAATTGTGTGTTAATGAAATTAGTTCCGTTGAACACTTATACTTTGTTTTGTATACACAACCAATATATATTACAAAATGTATTAATTATGTGATTTGATTTCTACATAGAAAAACAAAAGCAATAACCATAAAGGTAGTTCCAAATATCACTAAATCCTTCATATCATTATCTCCACGTCATTTTGCACGTTCGCCCCCACCGTGACCCATTAAAGATCTCAGCGGCATACTGAACCCAAAAATGGCGTCATTCTCCAAAAAGAAAAAAAATCCCTAGCTATAAAGTACAGACTGTGCAGAGACTTGATTATGCCAAGCAGCATGACACCAGAACGATCTGTACTAAGAAGTGCTAAGAAAAAGGTTAGCCTTTTACAAGCCCTCTTTCTTGCTAGCCTCCGTCTGTGTTCCACCTCATGCATCTCTGGAGAAACAGAATTCTTGGGAAAAGAAAGGTCGAGAGGTGACTATCGACGAGAGGTGGCACTGCAAGTTTAGTCAGTAGTGCTAGTTTCAGCTCGGAGAGTGGCTCTCCTGAGGCACTTAGCCCAGAGCTCATGCTTTAACAGAATAATTTCCCACAGGAACTAATCCTCTGGTGCGAAGAAGTCTCATTATTACGTGTATAAAATAGATAAATAAATAAATAAACAGCAGTGAATGTAACCTGCAGAAAAGGATTTCAATCCGCAAATCCAAACTGTACTCGAAATATAGCAGGCAATTAGCATGCTTGCTAGCAATAAGCATGTATGAAATAGAAGAGACATGTAAGCAGTATTATCATGTCTGCGTCATAGACTATGGGGACAAAAATCGTGGGACACCTGTTACCACAAAGTTGGTCCAAACCGGTTCCAGGATGTCAATGCTCCTGTTCACGAAGCACCATAAGTTTGTGGACACCTGATGATAAGCTTTTTGAACATCCTGTTCCACATTTGCTGCTATAATACTGTTCCTGTACTTTCAGATTTAGGATTTTGGAGATTTAAGCTCATTCAGCCACAAGAACTTTGGTACTGATGTACAGTAGGTGATGTAAGGAGACCTGGGGGTGCAGTCCGTGTTCCAGTTCATCTCATAGGGTTGAAGTCAGAGCTCTATTGCAGAACACTCAAGATCCAACCATGTAAAATGGCATTGTACACAGGGGCATTAAGATGCTGGAGCAGGTTTGGGTCTGGTAGTTCAAGTGAAGAAAAAAAACGTCATGCTACTGTATTTGAAGACGTTCTTTACAGTCGTGTGCCCCTTATTTTGTGGTAACAGGGGAAAAGTTGGTGCATCGGTTTTCCATACAGGAAACTTCACCGCATCAATGTTTTTATTCCGTCTTTCTAACAACACTTCGCGAGCAAGTTTCGTTTCAAGAATTCGACAACCCCATGCTATAAAGTGATTTAATGAACGCTTTGCATATGTTGCAGCTTCTTACCTTCAGCCGTCTCCAGCCGAACTCCACGACCTGACCAGATGGTCAGCAGCACAACGAAGCACAAGATGATCCTCATGGCTCCCTCCTTTAACTCCTACCTAAAAAAATGGAAGGAGAAAAAAATTTACTTTGCCAAATTATGAAAATGGAAAATGGAATCTGTCTGGAAAAAAAAATTAACCCTGAAAACTCTGTGTTTGGTACATTATATAAGTTTGTGGACACCTGACCTTAAGATTTTTTATTTTAAGTTCCAAATCCACAATAAGTATCTCTTTGCTATTATAATAAGGTCCAATCATCTGGCAAGATGTTCCTCTAGATTTCACAGTCACATGGGAGTTAGTGAAATCAGGTACTGATGTAGGTGAAGTAAAGAGGCCTGGGTTTCAGTTTATCCCAATAGGGAATATCTTCCACTCCAACCCATGTAAACTTCATGGATCTTGATTTTGCCTCTTACTTTTGGGTAACAGTTTGGAGAAGAACCACTTAGGGTTAAAATAATCTCAGGTGTCCCAAAACCTTTGCTTATATCGTGTATATGGTTATTTTTAACTAAGAGGAAAGAAGTCATTAGGAATAATTGAAGCAGTCAAGCAAGAAAAGAAAGTGAAAGATAAAAGTTGATAGCACACTGAAAATACTCCCACGGTAAAGGACATAAATATCGAAGAAGAAGTAGCTTTGGGGGTGGGGTGTTAATGAAGGTGGCTTTAAGGTTAGCCCAGCACTTGGAAATGTGTAAACTGGCCTAATGGACCATAATGGTTCCTATAAAGCTTTGTCACCCATGTGCTTTAAGGATTGCCATTATAATGCCCATCTGTGCCACTTTTAGTGTCTCAGTATGAACACCTGACACAGATTATTTTTTTATCGAACGATCGCTTAAAAAGCTCGCATGACACCCCTAATGTAACGACTCGAATATTACAGTATGTTTTTTCACACTGATTAGGTTTCCATAGCGATGCCATTTATATACGCCATACATGAATTACACCTGCATTCGAATTACACCTTTTGTGCTTCTGCAGAAACTAATTTTTACCATCAAAGGTATGTGGTAAGGATTTGTAGACATTTAAGACATTTGCCCCAAGGCATGACATTACACTTTTGATGTATGGCGTGACGTTTTTAGATTCTTAAAAATGCTAAAAATGGAAAAAAAAAAAAAAAAAAGAAAAATATATATATTTATATATATATATATATATATATATATATATATATATATATATATATATATGCACTTCATTCCCTAGTCTGCATTTCTTCCTGTCAAAGTGACCCGGAATGACATGCCTCATGTCGCAACACAGACCTGACAGAATGAAGGATGGCCTTGGAACAAGACTTCATCGCTATCCTGTATATTACAGGCGGGATGTCACAAGAAGGTAATCTGCATCCCCCTGACTGAAACTTGAAAACCTTGGGGAAATCACATGCTACCCCTGACTCGATGGAAAAAAAAACTATTTGTCTTGAACGTTTTGACCTTGGCACAAAGTGATACATATGGCGGAGACCCAACGCTGCATATTTTTCCTGAGAAAATCACCCATACCACATAGCATGTTGGTGGTAGCCTCATGTTCCCCTTGGGGCTCTCCGTTGCTTCTCTGGTCATTGACGTTCAACAGAGTTGTGGTTGTGCCAAAGTTTTGTTCAAAATAATGTCTTCTATAAAACCAGTCAATGTTACAAAATGATACCTACACCAGAAACCCACTATCTTGCAGAAAATACCATCCATACAACGAACCATGCTGGTGGTATTACCATGTTTAGCATTTACCCTTGGTTGCTTCTCTGACCATACCCTTCTTCCCTGGTCACTAACTTTTAAATGTGGTCATACCATATCACCCTGAGAACATCCTTCTTTCAATAAACCATGGTGGTGGCGCAACCTTGAGTAAAACCTTTGACCTTTTCTTTGACCAGAGTCATAGCCGTGCCATTTCTTTCCCCTCCATGTGATAATAATCAACTTAATAAGGTGGACATGTCTCAAAGATCTGCATATGGTGGCAATCCAACCGCTCATCACACTAAGAACACGCACCTTAAAAAAGAAGCATGGTGGTGGTTGTAGCATGACATTAAGCAATACCTCTGGCCCCTTGTTTGACTCATTTCTTTACTTGCTCGCTGATCTTTAGCAAAATCACGATTGTGCCAAACTTGTTTCATGTTTGATCTCACATACCTGTCAGAAATGAAAAAACTACCAACTATTCTGCATAATACCATTCGGATACCATAGAAAAAATGAGCCTCCATTGGTATCCCTCGCATCCCCATATAAGGCCTAGGGGAAATTTTATACTGTGTAATTACTTCCCATTCCTAAGTCAAAGTGCTGAACGCTTCCCTTTCTGACGTCCTGTCCAGAGCTGCGAATTTCACCTCGACGCTGTCAACGCCGGTCTTTGTAAACACCACAACATCCATTAGGAGCGGGAGGCGGCTATATTGCAGCCTCTCGGTGTGTCAGAGGCATCTCTTCATTTTTAGTTTGATTTCATGGGGATACAATGGAAGCGTGCAGCTGCTTTGTTATCCTTTAATTTGTTTTCAATGTAAGAACTGAAAAAAGGAGGATCCATCTGGCCCGTGCAGATAAGTGTCTCTCACACTCTTGGCTCTCTGCCTGGCGTGGTCAAAATTCGAAATCGCGACGGCTACAGCGCCAGCGGGCGTAAGACATGGATCAGATATCTGCTGTGATCCACCACCATTAGCTGTCAAGCCCATAGTTAAAAATCGATCACTTCGGCATCGAGAGTACCTCAAAAAAAAAAAAAAAAAGCCAAGGATTCAGCAAGTTCAAAAGGAAAAGACAAAGCCCAACAATCAATAAACAAGTAGTAAAATGTAATGAGCTGCCAAGCTCAGCATGTGGGGATTTTGTTTTTCAGCGATGGAGGGCTGTCACACACCATGCTGTTTTCATGTCACTGCCTAAGCATTGCTTGTTGTGCTCTTGACTCGCTGCCAAATGATGAATGCTACCGCAAAAGCACTTTTTTTTTTTTTTTTTTTGAACGGATGCACACCGCCTCTCTGTAATTTTGATAGGTTTCGTTGCAAAATAAATTGGATGTCTACCTCGTCGCTCCTGAGAAAACAAGTGGAATAATAAATCCAAAACACTGAAGGGAAAAAAAAAATAAGTATACTAGTTTCAAATGTCCTGATGTGGATGATTAGGAGGGGAAAAAATGTATTTGCACAATCTGACCCAGATATGGCCCATTCCCAAATGCAGGATTTATTTCACATGTGACTCACTATCCAAAAAGATCTAGTGTAGCTAGCAAAGCCTAGGGCCTCGAGAGGTGCTCATGAATGCAAAAAAAGAGAGAGAGCAAGACCATTTGCTATTATAATAACTAAATAACTAGAGGTCAACCAGTGACCACTAGAGGTGACGTTTACCGATACCGATAGCTAGGCTGCCAATAACTAATTAATCAACCGAAGTAGTTTTTCAAATGGATACTGGATAAAAAAAAACATAACACTGTATGTAAAATAGTACTTAACTTTATTACAAAAATAAAAATAGTACTGAATCATAAAAATTTACTAAATGAAATGTTATAATAATTTGAAAAAAAAAAAAAAAAAAAAATATATATATATATATATATATATATATATATATATATATATATATATATATACAAAAATACACTTAAAAACACAGCACGTAGCATCAGTGATTCACCTATAAAGGCCGTTCTCATACTGTATAACGCAACCCGGAAAAACTATCTGTATGGATTATTGCGTATAATTCCAGCAAACAACTATCGGTGCCGATTAATTGGCAAAACTGATGAATCGGTCGACCTCTAATAATAACCGCCACTCTTTCTGGAAGATTTACTAGAAGTAGCCAGTTAGTACAGTCAGGTGCTTATGTAGGTAAGAAGGTGAGGAGGTCTGTGGTGCATTCAGCATTCCAATTCAATCCCAAGAGATTGGGATTCAGTAGGATTGAAGTCCGAGCTCTATAGCAAGCCACTGAAGATCTTTCACTTCAACCCATGTGAACCATATGTTGGACAGGTTTGAGGATATTTAGGGAGATATTAATGCTACATTGTATGTTATTCACTTCTAAATTTATATATAGTTTTACAAGGCTATTGCTCTGGGATCGATATAGTATAAAATATTTCTGAGCTGTTTAATTCAGATGAAGACTTGCTTGTGGTATCATTGAAATATAAGCGCTAGTCCCAAACGTGTATGCTAACCCATGCACTAAAATGCAAGATTGATTCAACAGTGAGTTAAAAAAGAAAAGGTTTCGAATTCAGACATAAATAAAAGATTATTTACTTTCATATTGACTTTAACGAGGTCTCTCAGGAACGTAGGGGTGTGTAGAACGTACAAAAAAAGGGCTTTACACGGCTTACAGTCATTCTCAAATGAGAGGGTACAGTGTTATTGTTTTAGTTCAAACTAAACAGAGAGGACCAAGAATGAAAATGACAGTGTTGGACACTAAATAATAATACATTATACTGTTTTGGAGGGTGGGAATAATGGGATCATATTTCACGATTGATTACTAAATGGAAATCTGTGGTATTGGGACTTTTCCATCTATATGTGTTTCACCAAACGGTTAATATAGAGGTGGAGTTACATAATTGAACACGACGTCTTTGGATGAGGTAGCCTGAAATTTTCCCATTACTTGAACCAGGAAACCAAAACTTGTTCCAGCATGACAATTCTGTGCACAAAGCTTCAACCCTATTAAACGCATTCGGAATAAATGTGAATGCTGAATGAACTCCTCCTCATCTCACCTACATCAGTATATAACTAATGCTACTAATGCTAATACTAATTAATTATAACAAGCAAATGGGAACTAAATGTTGAATGAGATGTTCAAAAGGGATCACCTACAAATCTTATGGTCAGGTGTCAACAAACTTTAGGACTTTTCCATTATTCAGCATTTGAGAATGAACATGAATAAGGGAATGATGTGAAAAAATTGACCGAATGTCCAGGTAGTTAGCAGCTAGTTTTAAATTCTTTTAACAAACAATTCACATTATTCATAAAACACAACACATACACACACAATACACAACGGAAAAAACCTGATGAATTTCCGTCGTAATTATTGCCGCATTCGTGTTCGAATCAAATTTAATCCGAGCACATCTGCCTTCACACCTGCACAGAACGCACTGCTAATTAATCTCCAGCTGCGCGAGTCACGGCGAAAAATCGTATATGATGAAAGAAACGAAAGACTTTTAATAAGTCCGCAAGAACAAGAAATGTTTTTAATTGCTGTTATTACTGTTACTGATGAACTCTGCTTCACCCAGATGAGACGCCGCTGCACGTCCACGCTCGGATAAACATGGGATTTGAAATGATTTGCTCTTTCGATTTCATAGTGTTTATGAAAAACGGAATTCCGCTAGCCCACATGCCTTGCTTGCTAGCAATTAAATTGCAAAATTTGAAATAAAATCTATTGAACACACAAGAAAGTCAAATATATGTTAATTGCAATATAAATAACACAGACAGACAGACAGACAGACAGACAGACATACAGGCAGATGGATGTTATTTATATAGCAAGTAGCATATTTTTGACTTTGTTGCGTGTGTTAAAACAACGCATTTACAATTTTCTGTTACAAACAATTTTACAATCCATTTTATTCTGATGTAAAAGAACCAGATCCTACTTACATAAACCATATCCCAAAGTGTATTCAGCAGTTTGGTAGATCTGGGATTTAAACTTGTGAGTCCAATGCATTTCCAACTGAGCTATCATGCTATATTTGTAATAATCATCATATTGGAATCATCATAATTCCTTCATGTACATAAATGTCCCATTAACAAGTCATATAACTGAAACCTAACTGAGTATCCCATTAATGAATAGTCACTTGCTGTTATAAACTAATTCCTTAATTAATTAGAAGAAGCTACTGAGGCTGAACCTACTGGTGGGTTTTAATATTTATGCACCATGAACTGAATGAAGTAAATGACATTCATAAACATGCTGTTATTTATATAATGTAAACGAATACAAAAATCTTGATAATAATGCCATAAACAATGGTTATTCAATGCATATTTCAACTCTTGCAGATGTTGGAAATACATGACTCACAAGACCTGGTTAAATTCTGATAAGCAAAAGGAAAGTACAAGATAAACTTGATAAAACTAGAGAAAAAAACTAATAGACCTAATTAGAACCTGATAAGCCTGAGGAGAGGGGTGTTATATATGTTATAACATGATATTCCAACAGTAATAAACCTGGTAGACCTGGTTAGAACCTCAAAAACCTGTGGTTACATCCTGATCGACAAGAAGGCAAAGACTACCTGCAGAGATCAACCTCATAGACTTGGTTTGAACCTGACATGCATGGAGAAAGTAAACTGATACACCTGTGGTAACAACCTAATAGACCTTCAGCTGAGAAAATGAGTGAAACCAGAGAAGAGCCTCATAGACTAGTAAGCATAATTTGAGATACCAGTAGAGAAGAACCTGATTTACCTAGTGGGAACCTGGTAGACCTGAAGAGAAGAACCTCAAAGACCTTTGGTTGCAACCTGATAGACCTGGAGAAAATAGGCTTTTCGCCAAGACATTGTTAAAAACGACAAACCTGTATAGAAAAACCTGATCGACCTAGATCGAATCTGACAAGAAGAACCTCATAGACCTTATACAAAATGATCGACCTTAAGAGATAAAATTGATAGAACTGAATGGAACCTGGAGGAGGGGACACTTGATTAGAACCTGAGAAGAACTTCACAGACTTGTGTTTACAATCTAATAGACAGGAAGCGAACAGTCTCATAAACATTGCCATAACTTGAGACAGCTGAGAATAAGAACCTTATTTCCCAAGTAGGAACCTGATAGACCCGAAGAGTAGAAACCTCAAAGACCTTTGATTATGACCTGAAGAAAATGGTCTCATTGACGTTGTTATACCGTGACAAACCTGTAGAGAAGAACTTAGACCTAGTTAGAACTACCTTATAGACCTGTGCTTACAAAATGATTGATCTGTAGGGTTGAAATTAATAGACCTGACCCTGGAACCTGGAGTGGAGAAACTGGCAAACTGGATTAGAAACCTGAATACCTCCTCAGTACCTGATTGAGTTAAACACAAGAACCTAACAGACACTCTGTAAGTTCTGCCCCATTCGTTTCAATCACATTTACTCTGGATCCAAATGTTTTAACAGTTCCTGCCTGAAACAGATGACAACTTTCCATCTGGAGCATCTGGAGCAAAAAAAAACAAAGAAAAAACTTTGAAGCACATAACAACCGTCTCTGCACCTTGTTTACTAAAGTGTGGAGAATTCCGCAGGGGCAGTGGATGTTCTACTCGTTCCATCGCTCACTCACATGAAAGGAAAGACATATATCATTTAACGCACCAGAAAAAACACATTCACCTTGAGTCATATGCTGTAGCATACTGGAAAAAAGAATGGTTTAGCCAGGAGGCGAAGGGCATAAGCAAAGTCTAGATTATCTTTCAAAGAGCCAGCCATGTTGTTTTATTTCTATAAAAAAAATAAACCTAACCAACTTATCAAACAGGCACTAAGAAGGATATGATGCCACACAAAGCTATCTTTCCAGTGCAACAGCAATGTAGCCATGAGCTACGTAACAAATCGTGACTAAAACCTATGCATATAGTAGGGGGAAGATTTTTCTGGAAGTAAATCTGGTAGTAACTAGTGGTCCACACAATTTCCTAGCAAGAACAAATCCTATCCAGGTGTACGTCTGGTATGTCTGTATGTCCTCCTTATAAACCAAATATGTGTTTTTAAGTAAATGTTTTTAAGTAATTAATGACGTAAATCATCAGGACACCAAACAAAACTTTTTGCTGTGTTTCCACACGGACGGTTTTAATCGCCGGATGTGTGCATCATGGCAGATTCAGGTGCTCAATTTTCGTGAATGAATGTGTGTTGCGTTGAAGGTTTTGATTTCGCCTGATTTATATTTATTTATTCATCATAAATAAATATAAATCAGGCGAAATCAAAACCTTCATAATGCACATATCCGGCGATTAAAACCGTCCGTGCGGAAACATAGCAAAAATCAATTCATTAGGAGAACATTTTATTTTATTTTTTTTACATATAAATGGTCAAACAGAAATGTGCGGTTCATTAATCACGCTTTAATAAAATTTGTGCCATTGAAATTAATGTGCATTAATGCGTTCATTTTGACAGCCCTACTATATATATATATATATATATATATATATATATATATATATATATATATATATATATATATATATATATATATATCATGATATAGACATTTTACCCAGAACCTCCTTGTGACCCAGCAGCAACCCTTCGACAGCCAGGTACCAGTTCTTGACCCATCTGATGTTAAAGCACCAGCTCTTACTTACATAAACCATATCACAAAGTGTATTTTTGGATATTTAATTTATAGCCTATTCACTTGTATCGTCCCTCTGCCATTGTTCCTACAATAATAATAACAATAACTGCATTAATACACACATCTGCATTGACCTTTTGACATATTTGATGTCCAAAAAAATTAACGATCTTGTGCTACAAGTGTAATAATCGGTGCTAGAATCATATCGGAATCGTCGTAAACACTTCACGTACATAAATGTCATAATAATAGGTCTCATAACTGAACCATATGAGGGATTTCCATTCATGAATAGTCTGCTGTTGTAATAAAAACGAATTCCTTAATCAATATATTTGTTGTAATGAATCAGCAGAAGCTACTAGTGGGTTCCAATATTTATGCATATTAAATAAAAACCTGAACGTCAATCACATGGGAAGACAATTATCAAAAAAAACAAAAAAAACCAAACACATTTTATTGAGGAAAAACGTTTACAGGAAATATGGACATGTAATTATATGGCAAATGAGCAAACCAGAGACAATCAGCTAACAGGAAGAGCATAGTGAACAAACCAGGCTCTAATGGAGAAGCTGTTAAACAGTACGAAATGTGTTGAAAGGTTAAGTATAATTGTCCTGGGATGATTATAGGAGGCTCATTATGAGCACAGCAGCTACAAAGATAAACAGATGTTTGATGTCTGGATATTGATATTAAAATGCAGGTACTATATAATACATAAAAAAAAAGATGCTACTTCAGAATTGGCTCATAGTAAGAACTAAGCGAAATATTTGCACAAAAACGTCATTAATAAAAATGCTAATGCTGTTACTTTAAAGTCCCAGAAATGTATGTATCGGATCCGGTTTTGCAGATTCAGCAAAATCCGATCGTGGCCAGCCAGTAGAGAACAGCGACAACGTGTGGGATCGCAGTTAATGTGGCGAGCTGAATCGCACAATCGCACGTCTGGTGCGAAATGGAAATGTGTTCTCCAGCTGGCCACGTGTATAGTAGTCTGTTCAAGTCTCAAGTCAAGTAGCGCGAACCAAGTCTGCATCTGAGACACGTGTGATGAAAAAAGAAAAAAAAAATAGCTTGAGAGAACGAGTGAAGTTTTTCTTTTCTAAATACTTGTGTCATTTGGGAGTCAATTTTGTTCAATTTGTCAATTCCATTTGAACAATTTCTGTTCATTTTAAAGCCAAATTTACTAAAATTCCAAACATTTTCCAAGAAATTGCTTCCAAATATCATTCATTTAAATACTAATCCTTTGTCAATCGCACCAAAATGACCAATGAATCACTGATAGGATCATATTATTCCCATCTAAAAGGCTAGATTGGCTGTCAATATAGTTTTTTTTGCAAATTGCAAATCTAAAATTCTACTCACCAATGAAAACTGACAAACATTTGAAAGTGGTTGAACAATACGATTTGCTGAATCAACGAAACTCATGGTTTAACAAAGCGCTGTTGAGCTACATGGTTAAAGAGTACCAGAAAAGTCACCTGATATATACCTAGGAAGTTATATTAGCGATCGAATGATACATCTCAGCAACATGGCATGCTTATGGACCATACAAGGCATCTCCAAATTAGCTTCCATCTGGCTGAGTACAAACAGGGAACAAATGAGTCTGGACTCAATAACCTTTGACTCAGTCACCAAACCATGCCAACTTGGAATTACTGAGATTCAAATGCATGTCCTTTTTATTCACCAATAGCTGACAAGACAAGGCCTGGCTCCAAAGATATTATTACTAAAGCATATAATTTAAGATAATAATTATAACCAAACTTAAAAAAATAATAAAAAATTTGGCACAACGCTGAGTCCAACCACCAGGGGGAGCAACGTGTCAAAGTTTTTACACCTACCTGTATCAAAGTAACTTTTTTTTTTTTTTTTTTGAGAGGATCGCCAATCATGTGTACATGCGCACTAAGATTCGGATTAAATTCTTACCTAAAAATAGAGCAATCAATTCATTAGGAGAATTTTTTTTTTTCTTTTTTTTGTGCATGTATTTTTTTTGCGCTTGATAAAATAATTGAAGTTCAAATTTGTGCAAATAAACAAACAAATAGGAAAAAAAATAAGACATTTTAAATAAAAGGAAAGAAAAGAAAAAAGAAAGAAAGAAAGAAAGAAAGAAAGAAAGAAAGAAAGAAAGAAAGAAAGAAAGAAACTTCTGTCTTTACTGAGATGGACACAGAAAAGGAAACTCCAGCCAATGCAGTGAAAGGAAAAAAAAAAGAGAAGTTTGTCCATACCTATAAGCAATCGATAAATCCACTAAATAAAAGCATTAATCCAGAGAAAAACCGAATGCGTCCTAAATTTAAAACCGTTTTTTGCTTTCTTTTTCTTTTCTCTTCTTTCTTTTTTTTTTAAGTTGGTGCAATCCACTTTTTTGCTCTTCAAAACTTTCCCCTTAGTCCTGTGAAACGGGGGAAGGGGAAAGTTAGAGCCCTGGAATCCTTCTTGTCCAACTTCTAGCGTCTCCCCTCCCCTCACTGTGGTTAAAAAAGAAAAGAAAAAAGTTTTCCTTCTCTACCTCCTGCGCTCTGCTGGAAGACGCGCCTGTTATGGAACGCCAAAAGGGCCCGCTAACTCTGTCCAGAGGGAAAAAAAGAAACCCCTCCAAAAAAAGCAATGCTCATTAAGAATCATTTACTTACCAGTATTTATCACTTCCACTATTTCCTTATAAACAATTACTGACCTCTATTGTTTTCCATTCATCATGTAGTGACGTCATACATCGTTTCTTATATTCAGTTATGGGATACTCACATACTCAGCATGAACAATTGAAATATTCATAACTACACATTGTCCATCATAACTGTCACATTTGTACATAGAATCCAAATGGTCCATTTGTAAACTGTACACTTGTAAATAACATCTGTACATTTATTAAACTACTTTTTTATTATGATCACTTGGGTCTATTAGGAGACATGGGTAAGGAGGGGTTTCTTTTGATTGGTCTTTGGGAAGCAAATGTGATCAGTGATTGGTCCTTTGGAGACACTAAGAATTAGCGATTGGTCCTTGGGAAGCAGTGGTTATCTGTGATTGGTTCTTGGGAAACAACTGTAATGAATTATTGATCATTAGGAAATAATGGTGGTCCGTATTTGATAATGAGGAAAGAGTGGTGATCAGTGACTTGTCCTGTGAAACCAGCCATTTTTCTTCAATAGATTTTCTTCAATGATTATTAGGTAATATTAGTGATAAGAAATGGTTCATTTGGAAACAGTGATGATGAGTGATTGATTATTAGGAATCAGTAGTGGACGACTTTGTTTGCTCATTTGGAAACGGGTGATTAGAGATTAATTATATGAAATAGTTAAGATCAGTGATTAATTATTAGTAAGCAGAAGTAATCAGTAATTGGTTATTATAATTCAGAAGCACTTGATTGGTCTTTGGGAAGCATTGGTGATTAATGATTGATCTTTGGAAAAATCTTCTGATCAATGATTGGCCCTTGGGAAGCAATTGGGATTAGTGATTGGTCCTTGGAGAGCATTGGGTGTCAGCGATTGGTCCTTGGGAAACAGTAAGCATTAGTGATTGACTATCAGAAAACGAAGGTGATCAATAATTGATTAATAATTGATTGGTAAACAGTGATTGGCATGTGGGGAAACATTGGTGATCAGTGATTGGGCTTTGGGAAACTGTTCTGATCATTGATTGGCCCTTGGAGAGCATTGGGTGTCAGCGATTAGTCCTTGGGAAACAGTAAGCATTAGTAATTGACTATCAGAAAACAATGGTGATCAATAATTGATTGATAATTGATTCATGAATAGTGATTGGCCTGTGGGGAAACAGTGGTGATCAGTGATTGGTCTGTGGAGAAACAGCACTGATCAGTGATTGGTTTGTGGGGAAACAGTGGTGATCAGTGGTGATCAGTGATTGGTCCAGAGGTGATTACTGATTTGTTCTTGAAAAACAATGGTGATTAGTGATTGATTATTTGTAAAAAGTGGCGATAAAAGCGGTGGCCACTAATTGGTCCTTGGAAAACAATAGTGATCATTGATTGGTTGCAATTCACTAAAGGTGACAGACTTATAAGCAAAATATCACTGTGGCATATTTCTGCTGAAAAATCCAGCTTGGGTCAAATTGGCTACAAACTTCATAACAGCATCCTGAGCATCGCAGACTAGTAGATCAGGGCTTATTAACTGCCGGACCGCAGTTCAACGTCATACCCAACAAAAAATTTTAGTGGATTGAGGAATGGAGAAAAAAAAAGAATATTGCGGAGCAAGAAGCAACAAAAATGCGCTAGCTCAGCAACTCAAGCTTTCCAAACATGGAACCAGCTCGGCTTATCCAGTGATGTGCAAATGATTGAACTAGAGACATGGAGACGTCAAGCAAGAAAGTGAAGAGCTTTCATGGATATTTCATTTTATTTACCCTCGTTTTTGTCTGATTATTGAAATGCTGACTTGTTTATATACATCTAAAAAAAACTAAGCTAGCTCTGAAACTAAGAATGACCTCTCTCTTTCTCACTCCAAATAGATGCAGAGGCTCTGTGGTGTTTGTCAAGAACGGAGAGGAAACGCTGAGGATCTTTTTTATAGCCATAAACTGATCAAAACGGATCTACAAATTTTATTCGAATGGCCCCGGGGTGCTTTTTTTTTTTTTGCCAGATGGTCAGTGCTGTTAGGCAAAAACAGGTTTTCATATTACTGCTGCTAAAGCTAGACATATTTAAAAATAAAATCACACAAAAGTAAGGCAATTACATAATCCCATATATTTTGTCGATTTGATCAAGCTGAAAAATAGTTCACATGAAAGCTCATGAGTCGTGGATGTTATTAAGACAATTTGCTTTTTGGATAATTAGCTGTAAATTCAAAGCACATGTAGCTTAATCTTCTGTTCCTCACCTCTCACCTCCACACCAAGACAAGCACAACTGGAAAGGGAGGGAGGGCTTCACATCTGCAGCTCTCTGCCTGCCTGTGATGTGCCCATCAATATGAGTCGGAGTCTCGGCATTTCCCGACTCTACATGATTTTTATTTGTTTGACAGGGAAAGCTGTGCACAAACAGAAACACAAAATGCACACATATATACATTTATTATAAAAAAAAAAACTCTCTAGAAAAAAAGGCCACTTCTTTCGAAGAAGAAAAAGGGCAGGTGTTTAATCCATCCATATGTGTTGTCTATGTGCCGGGATAGATGGTCCTAGCTAGCCTGCTTGCTGTTTTTTCCAGCCATGTGGAAAATGTTTTCCACAATATTTGGCACAAAGCCAACTCCATGAAGATATGATTTACATGGGTTGAAATGGAAGATCTTCACTGGCCAGATATCGAGCTTCGACTTCATACCCTATTGAAAACTTTTGGGATGAATGTAAACCCTGACTGCCCACTTTATCTCACCTACCATCACTACCTGTAAGAGCTTTAATCTCCCTCTAAAATCTAATGAAGCATCTTCCCAGAAGAGTGGACCTTCTTCTAACAGCAATCGAGGGCTGAATGTGGAATGGGATATTCAAAAAAACTGTCGTATATTTTTGTATCATATCCTTAGTGTGAACAAGTCTCACAGTCTTGAAATGTGATCCAGTGGAGCGCTGACATGGCTGGTTTACCCCGTGATCTCTGACTGTCCCGTGTTATCCAATTTTAAAATCCAGCGTAGCCGTCGAAAGAGGTAGGCTCCTTTTTTTTTTTGCTTTCTCCCATCTCCTAATGCTTTTGCTGATCCCTGTGTCCCCCATCTCTCATCCTCTTAAGAGTGCAAAACTGCATGGAATGAAAATAAAGGGGCCAATAAAAAGCCTGCCAGACTCTCTCAAGCTGGAACAGACAAACCGAGAGAAGGGAGAGAGAGAGAGAGAGAGAGAGAGAGAGAGAGAGAGAGAGAGAGGAAAGCCTGAGCCAGAGACTCACTTCCTTTCTGACTCAGTCCCCATAATATGCAATATATCCACAATCTGTTTCAATATATTCTGGTTGCATATGGTAATATATCGTCAACATAGTTTCACATGGCTACTATCTTCAGAATTGATCAACCCACTCCTTCCTGCTCGAGATCCTTTGTCAAAAGTGCAGAGAAACTTTCCAGAATTTTCTCATCAGACATGCAGTTTTGGAAGACTGAAGCTTTTTAACTATCTAATTAAATATATCAGTCATAAGAAATATCATAAACGATTGGGGATTCGATTCGACTTAACCTAAGGGTGATTTGGAATGACAAGAAATTCATTTGCAGATCCCTACTGAAAAAGGATCCCCCCTGCGAAATCCCACCCACCGTATTCTCGGCTAATGGCATGATGCCTGGAGATAATGTCAGAGCTTTGGCAGGGGAAAAAAAACACTTCATAATCTTGGTGGAATATGGAGGCTTGTGCAACTTTGTCTCCTTAATCTTTCATTCCTCAGAGCCATCGACGGGATGACTGACGAGGATGCCAATACCGAAAGTTAAAAATATTCTTTTGCAACTTCGGAATGATTGCGGTGACCGGACCAAGATTTTGCCAGACGGTTTATATAAGTGGTGTTATATAAACTATTATTATACCATACATGTAGATTTACTTAATTGTCGCTGGGAATGCTGTTTATTTTAAGCCCATTGTAGAACCAGAGGTGTATGCTGAACAGGCATTAGATGGATATGGCAACCTTTCTATCAAAACCAGCATTAACTTCTTAAGCAATTTAAGCTAAAGTACCTCGTCTGTTGGATCGGACCACACAGCATATCAACACCCAGATGGGAAAATCCACATTTGGTTGATGCACCATTATGTCCCTATAATCACACAATAATAACTGAAAAAGTGCAAACATTTCTGCAATCCGTCTGGCTTTTGTTAGGTTTCTGTAGCTAGGACAGGTCACTGCATGCTAGCAGAGAAAAGACAATGCTGCAGCTCACTGAGCTGAGTTATTGCATCAATAGACGATGCGATTCTCGCAAAGGCTCGGTTCCAAGAAGTCCAAAAACTCAACAACCCCAACAACATGTCCTCCAGTGCACACTGCGAAAAATAAGCACCCAAATAGAAAAAATTCAAATTTCTTGAAATAATAAAACTAGGCTTTAGAAAAGTACAAAAATGTCTTAAAATTAGCACCAAAGCATGTCTTTCAATGCCACCGATTTAGTCAAACGATCTTCAATTCTGGTTTTAATAGATCTTAAAACCAGGGCTACAAAACAAGAGAATCCCTCATTTAAGAATCATCATTATTTTTAATATACTGTATATTCGGTTTTTAAATGAGAGAAAGCATTCTAAAAAACAAGATTACTTTTAAAAATCAACCTCGCGCCTACATGCGTAGTCAACGATTATTTATTCGGATGAAGACTGTCTTGTAACGCAGTCGTTAGGACGCAAAAATGACGTGAGATCTTTTACTAAATGATCGCAGCATAAAACGTTATTGAATGAAGAAAATAAGTCATAGAAATAAGTCTTAACTAAAGTCTAACTACTTTTTGCAGTGCACTACATAATGAAACTGGATTCTACACAGTCTAGAAAATAAGAGGAAAGGATAAAGAACAAGGAAACATGAAGTAAAGAGCAAGTCTTCATTCCTTATTGAAGCTGCATAAGCTCCAGCCAGAGCCGAGAATCATGGGATTAACAGCACATGGCAGAGTGACGAACATTCAAACTGGATTTTTCCATCTGTCCACGAGTAGCATTAAAACAGAAAAGGGGCTGGAATATGCTGAGTTTGCAGAAACGCTCTGGATGAAGAGGGCTTACAGGAGCTGTGAGTCATCCACAGCTATAACCGAGCATATTACAGATTGTGCTGAATATTGCTGATTGTGCAATTAGAATTCCGTGAATTTAAAATTGACGCTTTCGTGTGCAGTGCGTAAGAAGGACCTCTGTGTTAATGAGGACCGGAGGTGGAAAGAGTACTAAAAAATTCTACTCAAGTAAAAGTACTTAAGTTCAAGTCAAGATACCGTCTATAGTCTAAAAAAGCTACTCAAGTGAAAGTTGTTTTTAATTGAACAAACACCTTTACAGATAAAAATGCAATAAAAAAACAAACAAACAAATAACGCAATACAGTTAATGAGTCTAATGTGTGTTTTGCCACCATCTTTCTTTCATGTGAGAACACGTTTATTCTCCACCCACCGATCAATACGTTTCTGGGCACGTTTTTTTTTTTTTAAGTTACAATATTTTAAATAATAAAACTTCCTTTCGGCTTCTCCCATTAGGGGGCACCACAGCGGACCATCCGCATGTTTGATTTGGCACGTTTTTACGCTGGATGCCCTTCCTAACACAACCCTCCCCATTTATCCGGGGTTTGGGACCGGCACTAAAGCTTGTGCAACCCTAATGGCTGGGGTTGGTTCCCTGACCGGGGATGTCGGTTCCCTGACCGGGGCTCGAACCCGAACCGCAGCGGTGAGAGCGCCGCATCCTAACCACTAGACCACCAGGGAATATTTTAAATAATGAACTCATTTATTTTATATATTCGGATATGATTACAAATGTAGTTAAGTTTAATACTTCGAATAAATCCTTCTGAAGTAAAATTAAAAGTAGAAGTACACAAAAAAAACTCAATTACAGTAATGCGAGTAAATGTTATTCGTCCCAGGAATCCCAGGACTCTTCCTGAAGGTCATGCTTCCGATGAAGAACTTTATAGTACAGTAATCCCCCGTTTATCGTGGTTACGTTCCAAAACCGCCCGGAAAAACGCGATAAATGACCCCAAAAAATGCAATTTTATGCATACGTTACTGTACTGTATTAACATTTTACTTCGTTTTATAATTACTACTTATAATTTTATTCAGACATTTTATTATTTCGACGTAAAATTCCATTAAAACAATTCCCTATACGTTTTTTGGTCTATGGATCTATCCGCGAGAGACCGGGAAAACCAGCCAAACAAATTCAAACAGCGGTAAAGCAGCTGTAAATACAGCTGTAAAAACGTATAATCAAACTGTCTGGTGTGAATGTGATTCTCATGGTTGCTTCTTGATATCAACATTTCAGGGAAGATGTTTCCCTTCTTACCCTCATCACTCTCTCCGTCGTTCTCAAGAAGGTTAATCAAAAATTTCTTTACCGACAATATCTGCAGTTTAAAGCATTTCACCATATGGGCTCCAGAAAATAAAGTACAGATGCAAGGCAACAAAACACATGACTAGTAGAGGAAAAGAAAAAAACCTCACAGGCACTCTGGGAATTCTTTCCTCGGTCTAATTTCTCCATTTTCCACCGAGCGCTCCAAACACGCAACGCGATGACGTTCCGAACATGAAGCCCCACTACTCCAGGCTAAGTGCGTTTTTTTTTTTTCCAGCCCGCTTGCCTTACAAACAATCTTTCCCCGCCATGACTTTCTTACACGCGTCCCACCTGAATACATTTTTCCGAAAAAAGAAGGCCAGTTATTTTCCAATTTCAGCACCAGCCACACAAACGTGTTCGTACGCACTTCGAAGGAGGTACGATACGGCTGTTGTGCCGAAGCAGACCTGTTTCCATCGTAGGTTTGTGCGCCTCAGGAAAATAAATAGAGAAATAGAGTGAATGCTGAGAGCCGCACATCGACGTGGAATGTTCCCTTGATAAAAAAGCAAGAGACACAAAGACAAGGGGAAAAAACGGTATCGGAAACTTTCCGATGAAGAGTTGGAAAGAAGCTGAGAAGCTCATATTTAGCTTTTGATTTATCCTGCTAGACTCTACATGAGCTACTTTACTTGTTGCCCCCTGTACCCCACTGTAGGGGTACAAAATAAAATGGGATTCAAAAAAGGGTCTGGAAAAAGTGTCAGGCCGCAAGGTTTTACGGAAAATCAGTTTTGACTCGCAAAAATGGTGCTTTTAAAGAAAAGGTGTTTTTTCCGCTCGTCTTTTTTTATCAGACGAATAAAAGCCATTTGCATAAACAACAAAACAAAAACAAAACAGGATATATTAAAGAATTCTGCTGTACACCTAAACATAAAACATTGGACTTTGCATCTGAAGGTCATGAGTTTAAATCCCACCAAGCTGCCACTCCTCAATGAGATAAACGTAAAACGCTCTTCAGATCTAAAGGTCATGAGTTCAAATTGACTGGACTTGGCGTCCGGGGCTCGCTCTAATCCACACTCCTGCTAATTACTGCTTACAAGTACACATGGACGGAGAGAGAGAGAGAGAGAGAGAGAGAGAGAGAGAGAAAGGTGAGGAAAAAGCACAGAGTTCACTCTTTTTCTCTTGACATAAAGAAAAAGGAGTGATTAAATACTCTTTCTTTCTCTCTCCTCCTTCTCTCTGCATATGTCTGTCCTTATATCTCTCTTTCTGATCCCCTCCATTCTCTCTTTCCCTCTCTCTTACTCTAAATTTCTTGCCTCTTCAATTGTATGTCTGTCTACATATCTCTGTTTCTGATTCCCTCCCACCCTCTCCTTCTCTCTCCTCCTCTCTCTGTCTTTAGATCTCTCTTCCTGGTTCCTTCCTCCCTCTCTCTCCTTCTCTTTCTTTCCTTCCCACTCCCTCCCTCCATCCCTTTATCCCACTCTTTTCTCTCCTCTCTCTCTCTCTCTCTCGCTCTCTCCCTCTCATCTTTTCTATGTATGTCCGTCTTTATATTTCTCTTTCTGATCCTCCCTCCTCTCTCTGTCATTATATCTCTCTTTCCTCTCGTCCCTCCCTCTCTATCTATTCCCCTCCTCCTCTCTCTCTCTGTCCTTATATCTCTTTCTAACCCTCCTCCTTCTCCCTCTCTTCTCCTCCCTCCCTCCCTCCCTCCTCCCTCCCTCTCTCTCTCTCTCTCTCTCTCTCTCTCTCTCTCTCTGACACACAGAAGGGAAAAGAAAACTCATCGCTCTCGTACATGCACAGGAAGTCGAGTCTAAAAGAGAGAGTGGGAGACACATGGATTCCCTTATGACCTAAACACAGCTGCTCTCGCTCCACCTTTCTTTTCCCAATCTCTTCCTTACACACACACACACACACACACACACACACACACACACACACACACACGAATAGGAATAAGGAGTGAAACTGTATGTGCTCTCATAAATACATGTACTTTTTCTTCTCTTTCTCACACATGAAGAAAGAGAAAGAAAGCATACTTTTTTTGCAACACATTTTCTCTCTATTACTCTTTCTTTCTCTCTCATTTTCTGTCTCTCTATCTACATTTCACTCACACAGAAGTATAAAGAAAGAAAAAGAAAGAAAGAAAGAAAGAAAGAAAGAAAGAAAGCATGCTCTCGAAGAGGAGTAAAAAAGGTGTAACACACTCATGTCTCTCACTCTCTCTCTCTCTCTCTCACTTACCCTCAAGCATAAAAAGAGAAAGAAAGCATGCTCTGTCTCTCAGAGCAGTAAAAAAGAAATAGGGAAAAACACACTGGTCCTTCCTTCTTTTTTTCTTTCTTTCTTTCTTTCTTTCTTTCTTTCTTTCTTTCTTTCTTTCTTTCTTTCTTTCTTTCTTTCTTTCTTTCTTTCTTGCTTTCTTTCTTTTTCTTTTCTCTCTCACACAAGAAGAAAAAGGAAGAAAACCAGCTTAATTGGAAGCACATCACCCCCGCCCCATCTCTATCTGTCTTTCTCTCTCTCTCTTCTCTCCTTCAATCTTTCTAATTTCTGTCTCTCACTATCTCTCACTCACACACACGTAGAGAGAAAAAAAAAAACATGATCTTAAAGATTGAAAAAGAAAGAACACAGTCTTGTTTGTTCTTTCTTTTTTTTTATTTTCTCTTATTTTTTCTCACACAAGAAGAAAAAGAAAGAAAGCATACTCCCTTTGGAAACTCTCTTTCTCGAAACACTTTCTTCTCATGCCCCCCCTCTATCTCTCTTTCTTTCTTTCTTTCTTTCTTTCTCTTACTCACTTTTCTCTCTCACACACAAGGAAAAAAGAAATGAAGCATACTTTGCCAGTCACAGTATTCTCTCTCTCTCTCTCTCTCTCTCTCTCTCTTGCACACACAAACACACACACAGTAGAAAAAGAGGTTCTCCATCTTGCCCAAACAGACCCACAGAACCAAATGAAGCAATAGATTAACGGGTGTAATAAAACGCTACCAAAAGCGAAAGACAAAAGGCAATCTTCTCCTCTGACCGGCGCCATCCATCCCTGTCTAATGGCCAATAAAGCATAGAGTCTGTGGTGTAATCAAATCAATATGTGTACACAGCAGTTAGCCTTACGCTAGCATGAAGGTTTTGTCCCTTTTTCTTCCTCTTTCTTTTGTCCAGCTCTCTCAGGCCTGGCAGTAACAGTACGCTCTCAGTACACCGAACATTTTTCTGATAAGCAGTCAAAACACGGCGCACAAAAAAAAAAAAAAACCCTGACTCTAATGGCAGACGCTGCAGGATGTCATTCTGAAGTCGAGCACAAACCTATTGTTGCCTTTAATACCAGAGTAGCTTTCAGTTAAAGTTTGCTTTTCTCAAATCCATGGTACAGATAGTTTGTGAATCATACATTTATTTAAGTGCCTTCTGACCTCTAACGCATGACCCTTTCACAAACAGGCCTGTCTCCAGGAAGATGCAGCTCTACCTCTGCCATGTTAATCTGCATTCTATGTGAATCTCAGGACACGCCTCCGCCTCCGTAGTGTTGCGATACGTCGTATTCGTACGCTCGAGAAACGAAGAGAAATCGATCTACACATTAAACATTGGTCATTTTCTAAATAATAAAAGTAAAGCTACTATCTACTAATAATTATAAAATAATCATTTATTTTAAATTAATAAAAACATTTAAATTGATTAAATGAATTAATTTAATTATAAAATAATAAATTTTATTTCTAATTAATTAATTTTATTTCAAATTAATTAATTTTATTTTGAATTAATTTTAAATTAATACAAAAAATGATATATGTTTTCAATGCAAATGTGTTAAAAACGATGCATTGTGATACAAATGGCAACTTTATCCAACGCGCTTTTTTACATCGTTAACTTTTATGCAGAACCATCCATATTAAAGACTGTTCATTTTGTGCTATCAAAAAGAAAAAAGTCCAAAATAAAAATAAAAAATAAAAAACAGACCTTCATTTGCCTTTTCACCCCACACTGCAATATCTAAATTCTTTAATTTATGGTATTTGGCAGACCCCTTTATTCACAGCTTTTTTTTTAGAAGTCAAACATCTTAACCACTGAGCTACCACTTCCCATGAAATTTAATTATGTCTGACAAAAAAACCCCAAAAAATTCCAGTCAGAAATACAATCATGGACATTCATGGATACGTTATTGGCAGACATTTTTTTTTAGTTAGTAGACTTGAGGAAGGCGTCTAGAAGGAGAAAAAGAATTACATTTTTCAATTCATTTTTTTATTTAAAAAACTAAGGAAATTCTCTCAAATGGCTTTACAGAGATAAAAAGGTTATAAAGTTGTATAAATAATGTATAAGCTCAGTGCCTGTAAGTTTGTTCCAGTGGCAACTGTGGCCCCGTAAGATGGCACAAACAAGAAACCTTAATCTGAACCAGACTCACAGTGGAACTCGTCCTCATCTTCGGCATCAAATGTCCGTTCACACCAGTTCCATCATTGTTGATGAGTACTGTCCAGTGATGGGCGCTGTTCATGCAACCTGTGGTCCTGAACCGTTGTATGAGACTGTTGATATTATTTACAGTCCAAATCCATTCTCAATTTTCTTGTGACTAAGTAACTTCATTGTTTGTGTTTCTAACCATCCCCAGCTGCACAAAGTGGCCTCCTGATGAAGTGCAATCGGCCATCCAGCAGACATGACTCAACTAATCCTAAAATATGAAATACATTGATAAATAAATGGCAGCTATTTGAAAAAAAATCGCATTTTGTGTCTTTAGGGAAGAAAATGCTCCATCAAAATGAGATAAAGAAGACGTCATGGAGGACAGAATGTTCCAGAATAACCGAGGCTACAGGAAGATCTTTAGGGACTCGTGTCATTTTATATGTGCAGTATATTTACACCTTATCCCTTTACCAGGCCCCGGTGGAGATTATTCGAGGTCACTGTATCGGCAAGAAGAAGTCACCTTCCGCTAGACCCCTTATTTTTGAATGCCTGAGTCGCTAATGGAGTCCAAATCCTCTGAGTACAGGCATAGATTGAGCCTATTGATCATGTGACCATGGGTCCTGGCTGCTTGGGTGGGTACTAAGCAAGCCCTGATTTAAGCTCAACGATTAGCCGCAATGCTGTCACAGCATCCCTTTCGACGGCGTAGCGTTTCTAAGAACACGTGAACATTTTAGAAAGAAGATTTTTTTTTCCCGAGGGTTATAAAGACTCGTCTTCCTTACTTTCATGGTCAATTCAATACTATGATTTTCATGCCATACTGCAAATGAGGCCTGGGATGTGCAAAAAAGCACATACGGATCTTATGGTGTCCATACTGATTTATCACTAGATTTGTGCCGAAATTAACTTTTTAAAAAATATTTCTACTACGGCTACTAATAATAGCAATCGGGATCATCATCAAAACAAAATTTTGCAAGCTGAGTGAAAAAGTTTTGTTCGAAAACTTCCAGAGGAGTCCCCCTCCATAAGAGGACCCTTGCTGTGACTTAGCAGCAAGAAAGCTCCATGTCGTCTTGGCCCACGAGCTGAGAAACTAAACCAGCCCATATTAGCCCTCTGTCCAAACATTCCCTAGAAGAATTCTCCAAAGGATTGCCAAACTCGTTATAAAAATAAGTCATGCTCTGTCATAACATATTTATGTCATTCTTAAATAAGCAGGACAGATACCCACTTCTGTGCTTTACATGATTCGGGATTAAGCCTTCCCACGTCGTCTCTAAAATAGAGTCTCTGTTCCAGGAGGAACCCTACACAGTAATCCTAAACACTTGGGCTTGCAGGAACAGGACTAATAATATTTGGCAGCTTGTTTTTTTTTCGGTGGCCTGAAAAATCACGGATTCGTCGAAATTCTTTGAAGCTCGTCCCACACTGTACTATCGGAGCGCATTTGTAAACAAAATTTGGCCGTCGACGCTTTTCAGAAACAGACGGCGCCCCCGATGCATTGCTCAATTAACTGCCTGAAACAATCTCTTCGACAATTCACATTTTGAACGGTGATCAATCTGTCCTGTATTTCCTCAGATTTTCTGATAAGATTTGATCTCAAGTTCAACCATTGAGTACGCGTTATGTAAATGAAGCACCAGAAACCATGCTGCGGCAACAAAATACCCGGTAAGTCAAGAGACAAATCTGCCTTTCTACCCTCAAATGAGAGTGGATAATGGTGTCACTTGGGTGATGGGTACTTGGTGCTTATTCGCATGCGTTAATCAGGTCTGAAAGGAGAAAATTTTTCTATCTGCTGACAATTTTATACAATGGATTCTGCATGTTGCAAATGCAACATGGCAGGTGCACAAATGGTCTATCCCCTGTTCCTTCTGCCCTCGAACTATATGTCTTCCTTTTGCTTGTGTGTATAATTTATATGGACTTTAGAGCAAAGATATAGCCTGGAGTCAGTCTGAGTCTGGGGACATGACCCTGGTGGTGCCACTTCAGCAGCCATTGTAATGCAGTAACATTTTCCATTTTTTATTTACTTCAGCAACTGGAGGGTGGAAATATATATATATATATACAGTATATATATATATATATATATATATATATATATATATATATATATATATATATATATATACACACACATACAGTATCTTCTAGAGGGACAATACTATAGAAATAAGACGTCAATACATTTTAGAGTAGTCAACGTAGCAGTACAGATTTACTGTCCTCTGAAAAGAACTTAACAAAAGTGAGTACACCCTTAGTGATAAGAGCTGTATGATGTACCATGCAAAGCCACATGTCCTATTCATCATGTTTATGTTTTTGTCTGGTTGACAGGACCATCCAAGTATGTGTATCTTGTATTCGAGCAGTTCAAATGTGGTGCTTTGAGTACAATTCTCTCATACTGACCACTGGATGTTCAACTTGGCACCTCATGTTAAAGACTTCCTGAGGATGTGAGAATTAGAATTGTTGCTCTCCACAAAGATGTCTAAGGCTATAAGATGATCAGTATCACCCTGAAATTGAGTACAGTGGTCAGGGTCATACAGAGGTTTTCCAGGACGGGTTCCGCTCGGAACAGACCTCGCAAGGGTCCATCAAAGCGGTTGAGTCCTCGTGCTGTGAGTCAGGTGCTTGAAAAAACAGACGCATGAGTGCTGCAGCGTTGCTTTAGAGGTTGCAGGAGATCCGCTCGTCAGTGCTCAGATGTACGCCGCACACCACAAGTCGGTTTGCGTGAACGTCTTCCCAGAAGGAAGCCTTTTCTGAAGCTGGATCACAAGAAAACCCACAAACTGTTTTCTGAAGAAGACCTGTCCAAGAGCATTAATTGCTGGAAACATTTCCTGTGTTTTTTGTCGCAGCAGCTTAGAGTTGTAATTAGTAAACGGACAACGCACTGTAGAAAACAGAAGATAAAATCAGACAGACTTTGAGGAAATTGCTAATTGTGTGCAGTGTGAAATGCACCCAGTTGTCGACACCAAGGATTCGAAGAGGAGATGTTTCTAAAGTGACTGTCAGGAAGATAGGAGTTTAACAGCGGCGCGTGACTTTTTTCCTCAACATATTAATAATAATAAGTAGTATCTAAAATATAATACAATTCAAACCAACATTTTCAAATTGAGGCTTCATTCTCGTTGACTATTCTGCAGACTTTACGTTGACTACTTGCTGAACAGTGGACCAGTAGGATTTCAGATTCTAGTAGAGCATTACCTGAACAGACTGATGCAGCAGGGCTTTAATGATTAATTCCATTCCGCTCGTTCAATCTGTACTACTCAAACATTCTGTTTTAGATATTATAACTGTTATAGATTGGCAACAAGCTGAGCCAAGTTAAGCAACGTTTGCTCTACATTCTCTTTGTGAATTCTTTATTATTAGTCGGCTGCATTGTCAGAACGATCACACAAAAAAAGGAATTGTTGTACTGTGAAACCCTCATCTGAATTAGCATAGAGTGTATTGCAGGTCTTTTACTTCATACACACTCTGCTTGCAAAAAAAGTGCATTTGACAGGTCATTCTGACGCAAGTTCATTTTAATTCCCTGCCTTTTACCAAAACAAATGTGCTAAAGTAAGAGCTCCCCCTTGTGGAGAATCCTTCACTTGCGAAACGTGTTTCAATGAGTGTGTTGGAACTCAGGTCTACAATGTCCTTCAAATCTAACATGAAGTAAGTAAGTCATAAAACAAACTATAACTGAAGCAAAGATACAATGATGATGCAATCCTTGAAGAAAGGATGTATTGAGCAAGGATATTGAGTCTACATATAGAAAAGAATGGAATGGATGATGGGATGAGGGACGAGGTCTGTGATGCAAGACGCATTGAGGACATACATTCCTTCATTCATTCACAACTAGTGGAGGGATGCTTTAGCATTTTTTGAAACAGGACAGTGGGTGAACACCGGAAGATTGAGAGAAAACCTATGGGAACATATGGAGAACATGAACAGATAGACATAGAAGGTAACTTGAGCTCAAGATCAAACCAGGAACCCAGGAGGTATTTCGCGAAAAAGTATTAATGCGTGTATCGCCATCTTTGTTTCTTCTTCAGTGTTCCCAAAAGTTCCTGTAAAGCTATTATATCATTATTTATCCCTAATTAGCAAAGCATAGGTTAGGGTGTAAAGGAAAGACTTCATGAGGAAGCAACCTCGAGAGAAACCAGGAAACCCATCCTCCTCTGGGTGATACCAGATTTTCATTCCTCATAATTCCATCATTGCTCTTTAATGATGGACACTTGAGTGCAAGCACTCAACATTTCTTGTTCATTTCCTACAAATATTTCCTTCAAGCCGGATCTTCATTGATCATCATGCACAAGCTGCCGAATAGTTTCGACGTTTTCAAGGTCTTTCTGATTTCTCATGGTCTTCCAGTGACGTTCTCCTGCTCTCAAAGCCACATTTAAAACACCTCGATCTCGGCCAATTCACGTACAAATTCACTAGCACTTGCTGTCAGTGATGAAATCGCAGACGTGGTAAGGCATGTGGTCAAAATGGCTATTTGATGCCACCTCATACAGACAATGTCATATGATTTTAAGTCTCACTCAGGTCAACCATCATCTGCTTCTTGGGGTCACTCTGGGGTCTTAAAATATAGGATGTTTCTATGTCACAATTTTCTGTCCACAGACTTTCTACTTTCTTCCATGTGTTTTTTTTAGAATCATCAAAGAGAATATCTACTAATCGGACATGTATTTGTCAGATGGTGATGGATTTCCAAATAAACGTCATTGATAGTAATAGGACTGTCTCAGCTAAAATTCTTAGATCAGATCTTACACCTTGCTAGATCTTTATGTTAAAAGGTTAATGGAACCAATGCAAACACTGTATGTTCCTCAAGTTTGGCTCCAAGATGCTCTGTGGGATGATATGAACAAATGGAGTGATGATTGATGTCATGTTCACAGGCTTTTATGCAATAACAGTGTATCAGTCACGGCTCGACGCAATCAAAGAACCAATTATCCAATAAACCCTCGAGGAACCCTTGAGGAACCTTTTTGTCGCGGGTGTGAAACGGCGTTCACAACGGCACACAAATGAAAAGTCGATCAACTAATCAAAGAATTTCAAGCAATGCATACACAAAGTAAACTCTTTAATAGAAACACTGATTGAGAGGGTTTTAAATAATCAATCTGGTACACAGATAAATGCATACACGTGTAGGAACGTGACTTCGAAAAACATATGTATATCATATGTGCTGTTTTGTTTCTTGGAAAACGATGCATTCTTTGGATGAACAAAACACAAGAATGCGGAGGGAGGTTTTTTTTTGGAGGATTTAAGCAGAAATAAATCTTTTCAGTTTATAGATTTGCTGAAGAACATACGAAAGACATCAGGGTATTTATCATGTTGTCATTGCTGCCCTTTAATAAAACATTTTGTTAAGTTTTGAGGTAAAAAAAGAATTCAAATAGCAGAAGAAAATAGTTCCTCATGTTGGTTTGCTTGCATTGAATGAAATCTTGATGCCGTGGCCATCAAAACATTTGGAAGGTCTTCACCTGTTGTTTGAAGATAACCAGTGACTCAGCTGTTTGGACATTTAAGGGAAGTTCATTCCACCACCTCGGTGCCAGAACAGAGAAGGGTCTTGATGTAAAACACTTAACGCGAAGTGTCCGAGTTTGTCTGGAAGACTACCCCAGTTTCAAGCGTGTGAGCAAATGATCGAATGTTAATTTCAGTTTAATTAGACCATCTCGAGTGTAAATAAACCCAGGACATGAATCAGACACAACATTGATTGCGAGCAGCTGCAGACATTGGTGGAGGTTTTCGGTGCATGTTTATCCTTGTGCCAGGAGACGCCGCTTGGCAGCTCACGCCGAGCCGTCCAAAAGAACGTCATTAAACGAACGAGAGTGAAGGACGAGTAGCAATCGGAGCCTTGGCGTGCACAGAGCAGGTGAGACAACGTCGGGTCTCGTGTCTAAATTAGTCTCGACATCGGAAATGCAGCCAAGTGCGGATGAAATCGTGCAAATGAGGAAGGAAAGGAAAGATCCTGGATTCTCCAAATAACCCACATTGATAATTGTTGATTCTTCTTGGATGCACCACTGGTTTTTGGCGTCCCACTGCCCCCCTTCCCCACGCTCTTACTCAAATGGTATAAGAAACCTAGAGAAGAACCAGACTCAAAACTCATCCTCATCTGGATGCAACCGAATGTCCATTCATTACAACTTATTAAATCAGCTCATTAGCATTCTCCGCATCGCTCCACATTCTTATGATTGTCCTTTTGGTTTTGCTGAAGACAGCAGCTCAGGGTTCAAGCCCAGAGATAAAGAGATCGGTGGGGATTCGAGCAGAGGGGGTTGACTCAGCAGATTAGTATAGGGTCAAACAAGTGTGTCTTTAGATTTTCTTACAGTCGTAAAAAGGAACCCTTCAAATCAGAAGAAAGTGAAACGACCATACAATATATATATATACATTACGGTACAACACAAAGACAGCATTATGAAGATATGCTTTACGTGGCTTGGAGTGAAAGATCTTGAGTGGCCTTGCTATAGCGCTCTGACTCCAAAATCTAGAGTGAACAAACTTTTGTGCATAAAGTATTTAATTAAATTAAAATTGGTTTCTAGTTTGTTTCTTCTTAAATCATTCAATTCAATTAATTTTTTTTGTATTGCGCTTTGAACAATGAACATTGTTTCAAAGCAGCTTTACTCAGATAACTTGGTGATAAAGAATAAATATGTTCTTTATGTGTAAGTTTGTCCCTGATAAACAAGCCGGTGGTGACTGTGGAGAAGGAAAACCTCCCCGAGACAGCATAAGGAAGAAACCTTGAGAGGAACCAGACTCAAGAGAGAAACCCGTCCTCATCTGGGTTGCACTGAATGTTATTACAGATAAACGATGTTGCAGGGTACAGTAATGCTGATCAAGTGCAATCTGTAGTCCTGAGTCAATGTAGCAGACTGTTGACATTAACTACAGTCTAAATCCAAATCCTCAAGGCTCCTGTTCTTACTCTGTAATTTCATGGATCTCCAGGCCGTTGATGAGAAACCGTCCCCAGCTGCAAAGAGTGGCCACCAATCAAAAAGAACACATCTAGAGGCAGGCAAAATCATGCATTTCTTTCATATGTAGCCAGTAGAACACTTTATTACATTATTTCCTCCTATGTCAGAGCACCTTAGATGTCATTTTATGAAATGTTATCTACCAGAGGATCTTGCCACCCTGGAGGTATAGGTGAATGGGGAAATAGTGTGGGTCGGATCCTCTTACACAGATATGGATTGTCATTTGATTTTGCCTTATGAGCCCCAAACCATTTCTATATAAAGTTGGCAAATGCTACATGTCACATGACCTGCACACATAACTGTGCACCAATGGTAATTTTGGTGTGAACAAACAAACAAAAAAATTAATACAAGGACTTCCATCTATGCTGGCTACGCTGTAGGAGAGACTTTTGCAGATTCGGATTATATTTCATAATTGCGGAATTAAGTTCCGAGCTAATGACTCTTGGCCTGTAGCTTAGTCTCTGATCCGATGAGTTGCCTTCAGCGAAGCATTTCCATAAAAGCATGGCATTGGTTAAACCGTAACAGGCGCAAATTCTCTCCCGAAGCTGAGCTCGCTTCACGTTCCATGCTTTTGAACTGTTTGATTAATGCTTCATATTGTATTTAGGTCATTTTTTTATCGTAAATGCTCGATCTGTTTCTCGGGAACACCTCTGTATCCACACCTTGACTTCGGTCAGCCGTTGGATGAGCCCTCGCCTACATTTTTTAAGTTCACCATCTGAACTTTTGATTGCACTATATTATATGCCAAAAGGTTTTTTCTCGATTTTTCCAACCATATGTGGTTCTTCTGCAAAGTGTTACCACAAACTTGGAGACACGCGATCATATTACAGGGTTTCTTAAAGTTTCACAAAGTCAAATTTAAGACTTTTTGAGAATTGAATACCTACATCACAACATCAAAAACACACTAATACATTGTTAGCAACTGACCTTAAACAAAACTTTTTTAAAGCTAAGTATAGCTAAACTAAAAGAACTGCATCATCATGGAAAACAAACAAACAAAAACACAGACATTGGAAAATTAAAACCTGTTTAAAATAATTTAAGACCCAGAACACCAAACCTTTTAAGGCCGAAAATGTTTATTTTTTATATTTTTGACACCTCAGAAACCCTGGTATAGAACGTCTTTATATGTAAAAGCATAACATTTTCATTTTGCTTGAACTAGGAGCCCAAAACCTGTTCCAGCATGTGCATAATTTCAGCTCCATGAAAATCTGCTTTTCCTATATACTGTTCTACCCACTATATGGACAACATTCTGTGGACACCTTGTGGACCATAACTAGGAGACCTGAACCTGTTCCAGCATGACATGGTATGCCCCTGAAAGCAAGCTCCATGAAGATATTGTTTGAAGTGGAAGATCTCCTGTTATAAAGCTAAACATGGAATCAGTGCACCCCAGACCTCCTTTTTCTTCTCACCTACATCAGTATCTGGTTGAGTAAATCTTCAGAAGCACATTTTAAAATCTAGTGACATATCTTCAAAGAACTATGGAGGATATTATAACAGGAAATGGGGAATATATGTGGAATGGGGTGTTCACAAAGATTCCTGATCAAAAGGTTGGAGGTTTAAACTCCAGTATAACTAAGCTGCCACTATTGGGCCCTTTAACAAGGCCCTTAGCTCTCTCTGCTCCAGGGGCGCTGTCTCTTAGCTCACTCTGCGCTCTGACCCCATCTTCTGAAGATGCAAAAGCACAGCGGGATAGATTTTATGTTCCGTCAATCTTTTTGCTACTCTTTGCTGCAAGTTCTTACGATGGTCCATCAGTCCGGTTTTGTGAATGTATAATTGTGTGTGTGTGAGTGTGTGAGTGTGTATATATATATATATATATATATATTTATTATTATTTTTTTTTTGTATATAATAACAGGCCACCGCTCAAGTTCGAAGATCAAGAGGTCAAAAGAAGATGGAATCCAGGCAAGATGGACTATGCTACAGATAAATCGAAGGTCAACCAGGCGGAGAAGATAAAAAAATATATGAAAACGAAATACAAATGAGGCTTCCTCCTCGGAGACGTACAGACTGTTCGCGTTGAATATCAAGTATCCTCTCCGACAAGGCTACGAGCAGCTTTTGATTGCGCTGCGTGATTAAAAGCGATATTAAAAATGATGTCGTCGTCTCAAGTGGCTTTACGTAACACCAGAAGCGGATTTTTTTAGTATATTAAAGGTGAGTCTGGTCATATTATAAAGACGAGTATGTGGTTTAGGAGAAGAAATGTTGCACCATTCACTCTTAGTTTAGCAAACAAAATGTAGCAAAGGAACATTGCTAATATTACACTGGTATACGATGTGGACAAAAGTATGACTTTTTCAGCCATATATGTTTCTTCTTCAAACTGTTACTACAAACTTGGAGGCACATAATTGTATAGGAGGAGACCCGAACCTGTTCTAGCATGACAATGCCTTTGTGTACAAAGCTAGCTCCATGAAGATCTTCAGTGTCCTGCTATAGAACCCTGAACTTAACCCCTAATGAACACCTTTGAAATGATCTAGAACACTGACTGCACAACACTTCCTCACCTCACTTACACTACTTTGGCAAAAGTTTGTGGACACCTGATCATAAGTATGGTATCACATTCCACATTTAGCTCCAATTTGCTCTTAAAATTCCTCCTACTCCTCAGGGAAGATGTTCCACTAGATTTTGGAGTGTGCTTGTGGACATTTGTGGTCATTCAGACACAAAAGTGAAGTGCTGATGTAATATTGTTGAGAAGGTAAAAAGGCCTGGGGTGCAGTCAGTGTTCTGGATCATCCCAAAGGTGTTCATTAAGGGTAGAGGTTGGGGTTCTATGGCTGGGAAAGTCAAGTTTCCCAAAAACTTTTGTCCATACAGTGTACATCAGTACCTGTCTTTTCTAACTTCTTGAAATAAACCAAAATCTCCATACTTTACAGGTTATCATGGGAGCAAATATGGACTCATTGTGGAATTGGATGTTTAAAAAGATCCACATGTGTAATACAGTCTGGTTTCCAAAAAACTTTGTGCCTAAAGTGAATGTAAGTCAAGGTTTGAAGATGGACATCGCATTATGAAAGTGCGGCATCTAATTTCAGGCCGCGTCAACTTAATTTCGAATTCATGAATTTCCAGTCACAGCTGCGCACCCTGACAATGTTTATATTAGATTTAAAATATTAATGGATTGGGTATGACGGTATAACAGTTTTATAGAGATTATAGAAATAAATATAGAGCTATATATATATAGTTAAAAAAGTATGCCTATATATTTTAGACTTTTTAGTTATACATTTATACATTTCTACTTTATATATTTTTTTTTATTTTATTTTTATATTCTATTTGTATTTACATGATCTATCTATCTATCTATCTATCTATCTATCTATCTATCTATCTATCTATCTATCTATCTATCTATCTATCTATCTATCTATCTATCTATCTATCTATCTATCTAATTAATACCATAGATAGTCAAATTCTTTTTGTGAAATGCAAAATTTCCAAAATACAAAATTTTCCGGAAAAGGACATTTATTTATGCAAATGAAGCTTTGCTCAATTAACTATGCATAGATTTTCACACTATAAAAAAAAGAAACAAATTAAAATGTCTATTCCACTGTGAACAGACTCTCAAGTGAAAAAAACACCGAAAGAAAAAATGGCTTGCTGCAAAATCACTTTTTTAATTGTTCAATTAAAAAAATCAAATGTAAGTTAAAATACAATACTTTTCATTCTAATATAATTATCACAGTAATGTAACGTATTAATAGCTATTTGGGGAATGATTTTCTCTGCAATTTTGGAAAGATTATTTAATTAATTGGTAATTAGAATATTATTAATGTGATAATTAGAAATGCATTAGTTTGAGGTACTTAAAGGTTTGAGGGTTATAAAGGAAATGTCATGAATATTATAAAAAGTTTTTCTGCTAGATGGACAAAAGCTGGTGGACATCTCACCATACGATGTCCTCCACTTTTCTGGGAAGATGTTCCATTAGATTTTGGAGTGTGCTTGTGGAGATTTGTGCTCAGTAAACATCAGAGATGAGAAGCAATGAAGTACAAACGCTTTATCCTTCAGTACTTAAGTAGATTTTTCTGGTATCAGTTCTTTACTATTTAGTTTTCGGACAACTTTTTACTTTTACTTATTATATTTTTACTTTAGTTTTAATCTATTTGTTGACATGATCAATGTCAGTTTCCTTTTTTGTTTTGTGTCTAAATCAAATGAGTCCAAATAATTTAGGATTAAATCAATCTTGGATCAAACCCTTTTTTTTTCAAACGTGGCCTGATTGCTCAACCCTCGTCGTGCTACACAATATCAATATACAGCGCGAGTCTACAAACAGGGAAGTCTCTTAAATGACTGTGGTGCTCCCTTATGGGCTTTGAGATGGATCTGGGACGCTCTGCTGCATCAAGATGCAACAGTGGCCTAGTTCTGAGAGCCACACACACACACACACACACACACACACACACACACACACACACACACACACACACACACACCTACATGAGCCCAGACCCGGGTGCTACACCTGTCAGGTTCTGATCAAAGACCAAAGGAAAAGGAGGTGACAAAAGCGAGAGCGGTTGCAGGAGAACGGGCCGTTTCATCAGGACCATGGAGAAGACCATGGAGACGGAGACGGGAAAACCTGGAATTTATGCGTTTCCTGTATTTCTTATTGTTTTGAACGATATGAACTCGCGTTTCATTACGCGCCACTTTGCTGCAGAGTGTCGCAAAACACTTAATAATTCACACGTGGAACTATTTACAGCAAACACACACACACACACACACACACACTGGCACCCAGGCGCTAAAAACACATCGCTGTCTTGATCACTGCTGTAAGAGCGTCTGATTTACGATGCTGTTATTTCCGCCGAGTTTACTGCAACGCCGCAGGTTTCAGAAGTGAACAGATTTACTCGCTTTATCTCGCCGCAAGTTCCACAGGATCAAGGCATCGTTGATTTTCTCCCAGCTATCGATCGCATCGAGTGGACAGTTAAGCAGCTCTCCCTGGGTTTTGGCTCAAGCTAATTAAAGGCCACTGGGGATGCACACGTTCTACTATGCTAAATGGGCAATGGGTTAATGATAAATGCTAATTAAATAAGTGCAATGCTGCAATCGGAACGTCAAAATGTAAACTAGCTTCGCGCTGATAACACATAAAACGATCAATGGCGTGCGCTTTAAATGCAAATGAGATCACATAGAGATCATGACATTGCATGAGTTGAATTGAATTAGTAATATTTGGGTTTCTGCATGTTCACTATACAAATAAATGTCTCGGCTCGACAACGCGGCTAAAGAAAGCATCAACATTATAGAGAAATATACGGATTTCTTACATGTTAAAAAGGAGAAACCGTCACAAGCTAGACGTCAAGACAAGTCAAGTCAAATTTATTTCTATAGCACTTTTTACAACAGACATTGTCCCAAAGCAGCTTTACAGAAATCAACAGTTAAGGTGAATGGTGTGCATTTATCCCTGATGAGCAGCCATGGTGACTGTGACCAGGAAAAACTCTCTTAGATGTTATGAGGAAGAAACCTTGAGAGGAACCAGACTCAAAAGTGGAACCTCATTGTTATTTGGTTGACATCAAGAGTGTGATTATAGTCTTTAACCAATACACAACACTGGAGAGTGAGAACTAACATGAGCACTGGAATGTAAGATTATAAGTAATGTTCTTTCTACAGTCTTATACAGTCATTGTGGTTATAAAACTAGGAGCTACTGAGCAACTCATAAAATAGCTCAACATTTCAATCATCACAGATCCAACACCAGCTTCCCCATGCCAGAGACTTTAGACACTCCAGGAGGTCCAATGTTAAAACTCCACACATAAAGTGGGATCCAATTGGCACTGCTACATCTCTAGATGGTACGGGATGATTGCGGAGTCAGCAACTACTTCTTTAAAGGTCCATAATGTTCATGAGGTGGGACGTGACTGGGGCTGGAGCAACCTCAGGATGCCTTGGGATGGGGAGTGAAAGGACATGTGACAAGACTCCTAGCAATGTAAGAAGAAATGGACAATGGATTGTAAACGGTTCCCCAAAGTTGTGTCCGTTAATCAAAGGCGCGATCAGAGAATTATTGATAGAGATTACATGATCTTGACATAGAGATGACAGCAGGCCAGTTTTGCTAGGTTTAAGCTTCAGTAGATGAGTTGCCAGCAACAATGAAGTATTTGCGTGACTTACTGAGAGTGTCTGTAAAAAAGGAGAGAATTATTGAGGTCTTTATTTCATTCAACACCTTTTCTTTGCAATGCATCTGGTTTGCAAATGTTAAGCGAAAGCTGAACATCACACTCGTACACAGAAAACTTCTGCATTCACGCTTCGTTCCAGCGCTGGGGGCTTTTTCTGAAGACTTCAAGCAACTTGATCTCAGCCTGTTTATTAAACAAGCTAAAGATCCGTGGGTTGTGTTTTGTGTGAGAGTGTGTGTGTGGAGAGGAATAAATTACGAGAACATGGTTATGTAAATACGAAGTGAGTGTAAATACTACATCGCACTCTAACCTCTCAGCAAAAACTACGTAAATAGCTCAAGGAGGAGCGGGAAATGTAATAAAAGGGAAATTTTCAGATACGTAGATCTTGATTTCAATGAATTTGAAGGACTTCCTGAGAAGATCTTAAGATTTATGCGGCTAAATATACAGAAATTATAACAGCTGGGAAATGAGAGGAACCCCCTTCCTCCACCTCTTCCTCACTGCTCCCTTTATCCTTTACCCATCAGTTACCCTTTCAGCCCTTACCATTGCCTCACTGATCCCTCCATCCTCTACCACTGCCCCACTGCTCCCTCTATCCTTTACCCTTTCAGCCATTACCACTGCTCCACTGCACCCCATTCCTCTATCTCTGCCCCGCTGCTCCCTCCATCAGTTACCTTTTTAGCCATTACCATTGCCTTACTGATCCCTCTATCCTCTATCACTGCCCCACTGCTCCCTCCATCCTTCACCCTTTCAGCCATTGCCACTGCACCACTGTCATCTCCATCCTTTGCGCTTCCATCTATCAACTCTGCCCCACTGCTCCCTCCATCCTCTACCACTGCCCCAATGTTCCATAGATCATTTACCCTTCCATCCATTACTACAATTTCTTTTTTGAGACTTTTCTTTTCAATTCAGCCATTTCTGTCCACAGAAAGTCACACAGGTGCTTGTTCAGTCCCTCACCATCTCAAGGGTGGACTATTACAACTGACTCCTTGCAGTTCAGCCTCATAAAGACCTCTGCAAATGGTCCAGAATGCAGCCTTGTGACTGTTTGCAACCTTCCTTGGTTCCTCAATCTCTGGTCACAACATTTCTCACTCATTTCAGACACTCAATAAAGACTTTTCTTCTTAAATTGCTAATCTAACACACTGTTGTGAATTTCGCCGTTACAAAATCAGCAGGACCCACCCTTTTCTGTCCACAAATGGCCTCTCAGGTGCTTGTTCAGTCTCTCAACATCGCAAGACTGGACTACTGCAAATCATTTCTGCCAACTCCGCCTCTGGTCCAGAATGCAGCCCAGTCACTTTTCTTCAACACTCCTAGGTTCCTTGAATGGCTCCAACATTTTCCAGGGTACAAATAGGTCCTTTCACCTCACTCTTTCATTCTATTTATTGAAAGTCTGCAAATATATATATTTTTTAACTTATAGCCAATAATATACCAATTTTTAAAGGCCTTCTTTGATAGGTTGCACCGAACAGTTGAACAGCGTTCTGGCACGTTCTAGCATGTTCAGCTTGGTGGCGCAAAACCATCTGTTTAACTTCAATCCCATCACTGTTTTTTTATTTTTAAAACCATTTTAGTCTCGGAGATTGTCCATCATACTCATACAGAGCAGATTGCAGTGGCGTATTGGGATAAAGTCCCTCAGAGACCCATGCAGCGTTTTTTTTGGTCTCTCAGCAGCTGCTACATTAACAAGTCAGCTGAGATTCCTCCCTTCAATTTTTCATGATGTTTACCCAGCTCTTTGTCCTTTAGGGAAAGATCAAGGCAATGCGCTCTGACGGAGGCTGGAAATATTTATTACTCTCCTTTTCTTTTTTCTTCCCAGAGATGGGTTGGGTTGTTATCCGGAAAAAAAACAGTTTAACGGTAAACGAAAGCGGTTGATACGTTCGTATATTACTCGGACGTTAATAAGTCAGAACCCTAGGGGTGGGTCTGAATTTCCTCAACAAAAGCAATACACATTGTTAGCAATTTATAGGAGGTAAACTTTTCCTATATTCTTTTTCTTTGTTGCCAAAGAAAAAGTTTACAGAGCAGTTAGAGGTGCACATTAGAACTCAGATCCTGTGGGACACACTGGGTTTTTTTTGTAGGATAAAATGAAAAACAACTGCGATCCATGAGATGTATTTGAGGACGAGAACTGCCAAAGCCGAAATCCACACATCACGCTGACAGGAATGGAATTTTTACCTCAGACTTTTTTTTCTGTTCCTATAGGTAGTGTGGTAGGTTTCAGAATCTAGAACAAGAACCAGCCACTTTCGGACACACATATAAACAATATAGACAAAAGTATTGGACACCTGACTTTTCCAGCCATACTGTATTTGGTTTCTCTTTGGTTCTTCCTCTCGAGAAACACACCTGTACAGGACATCGTTTGAAGTGAGAGCATGAAATTAAAACTAGAAGATTCTTGAAATAGGAGATCCAAACCTGCTCCAGCGTGAAAATATACCTCTACACAAAGGAAGCGCAATGAAATTATGCTTTACATGGGTTGGAGTGGAAGATTTTGATTGTGGCCTGTTGAGATCTTAAGATCCTGTTGAGAATTGAGATCTTAATTCTCAATTACTATTGAACACCTTCAGGATGAATTAGAATATTAACTAAAACCCCAGGCTTCATCACCTCACCTACATCAGTACCTGAATTTACTAACTGTTGAAGGAGCACAAATCTGCACAAGCACATTCCAAAAGTTTGCAAAACATCTTTCCAGGTGAGAGGAGGGAACAGAAAATGGGAACTAGATTTAGAATGGGATTTGGCGGCCCATATTCGATCCCCGGTCAGGGAACCAACTCCAGCCACCCGGATAAATGGGAAGAATTGCGTTAGGAAGGGCAACCAGCGTAAAAAAACATGTGCCACATCAAACATGTGGATGATCCGCTGTGGCAACCCCTAATGGAAGAAGCCGAAAGATTTGGAATGGGATCCAAATATTATGGTATCTTTTTTTTTTCTGGAGACATCTCATCTGATTCAAAGCATGCTTTTTCTCCTATCAGGCAAATTATCTCTGGTTCCACATGATTATGTCTTCTTCTTTTTTTTTTAAGCTAGTATCATTCTTTCTGTAAAGGACCTAATCGAAAGGTTGTGGTTGTGAAGATTCTTCAACCTTCTACATCTATACGTCCGATTGCAGTTCAAAATGTCAGCGTTCTTTCTTCTATTACTGAATAATGAAAAAAAAAAAATTCGATTTGCATTAGTATTCAGTATAGAAACCCCCCCTCACGTCCTCAGTCCTCTTTCTCCACTGCACCTCTCTGTTCTTGATAATTGACATTTGCAGACAATATCAGCGCTGAACGAGGACGAATGAAAAGAAAGCGTTTGAGCTGCAGCCTATTTACCCCGCGCCTGTTGTTCCTCTGGTAATTGCGGCGGGTGTGAAAGAGATCGTATCGGATGCGCTTCGTATCATATCAAACGGAACTTTAGGGAGCGGTCTGAGTGTCTCTGCTGCTAATCTGAAACGAATAATTATCGGTTCGTTTGCTATTCTTATCCTCGCTCTTGTTTTTTTTTAGCTCTCCGGCCAGTTACCGCCGCCATCGTCCTTTTACTTCCGCTCACTACACATGTTTCTCTCATCGTCATAACATGGTTCTTAGCTATATGCAATGTGCGTATTAATTCATTCCGCTTCAGAAAATAGCCATCGAAGACAAATAATACTGTAAATCTGTATAGTTCTTCAAAACTTTGTGTCTTTTTTTTTTACTTGAGTGGGGGTAGCTATAATTAACCCTACCACTATGCCCCAATAAATGATATAGAAAAACACGGATCAGTTCCTCATTCATAGAACATACACTATATGAATAAACATATTGATACACCCGACTTTCCCAGCCATATGTGGTTTTTACCACAAAGTTAAAGGCACACAATTATATAGGAGGTCTTTGCATGTGCTAGCATAAAATTTTTCATTCACTTGAACTAGGAGACCCAAAACCTGTTCCGGCATGACAATGCTCCCTGTGCACAAAGTGAGCTCCATTAAGATCTGGTTTACATGCTTTGCAAAGAAAATCTTGAGTGATCTCAACCCTACTGAACACCTTTGGGATGAATTAGAACACTGACTGCACCCCAGGCGTCCTCACCTTCTCACCTACATCAATTCCTGACTTTACTTACACCCTTGTGGCTAAAAACACAATTGTCCACAATCACAATTCAAAATGTAGTGGAACATCTTTCCAGAAGAGTGTAGTGCACATACCGTACTTAAAACCAGGTGTCCACATATTTTTGGCGATATAGTGTATGTGGATAAAAGCGGTTCTTGGGTTCCTGATAAGGACTTCCAATTCTAACCTAAGCGAAATCGTGCACATAGGACATTTAAGGTTATTTATTGACTGTAAGATAAAAAAAATGAATAGAAACCCTGGTATGTCTGGGTGCTTGTTGGACATGTTACTACAGAGTACGTGTCAAAACGATTCACACCGAGCAGGCTGATTAGATGCTAGCGCTCGCTCTGCAGTTCTCACCTGCTCCACTCGGAGGTGACATTTCCATAGCGAAACACGCATGTGGCGCTCGGGACCACACGCCTAGCGCGAGCTCCGAGTTTTTTTTTCATGAAGCCACGCGGCGCCGTCAGCCACCTTTTAAATCAGGCCTGATAAAAACAGATGCTGGATTGAAATGTCACGGGCGTATCTCAAACTGCCAGCACATTAACCTCCTCACCTACCATGCCTCGCTCCCCTGGGGCCTCCACTGAACTCTATTGATTAAAAACACTAGTGGGTTGCTGGAGATCTGGGAGTTGCGGAGGAGGAAAAGAATATATATATAAAAAGAAAAAAGTCTGAGTAAGCAAACAGCTACTGATACAAGCAAGAGGTAAGAGGCAGAGACAGGTAGGAGGTTTCACAGGGAGCAAAAAAAAAAAAGCATGACAAATCCATGACTTTGCTTCACTTACTGTATGAGGTTGGAAAAGGCATGATTTGTGAAGATCATGGAGAAAAGCATGGCTGCATTCCATCCGTCATAAATCATGCTTTGCTTGCACAGTTCTCTTGCCTTGACATGCCCCGGAGCTGTTCTTTCAGAACCCCAGGCTTTTTGGAGTAATTAAAGCCTTTTAAAAGACAAAGCCATTAGAAAGATTGCCAGTTTCGACTGTCCATACACTACCACAATAAGTCACAAAATATTTCGATGAAATGTTCCTTATTGTAGGTCAAATAAAAGGGCGGGATTGAATAATGGGGTGTGTGTTGATTTATTCCTGAGCCCTGCTCACATGACAGCTTAATGGCTTAATGGGAGTTTAGTCAATGCTTATGGTTCACCTAGTTAAAAACTCTAACCTTTAATGAAATAGAAACACTTGAGGATTTGCTGTTGTGTGTGTGTGTGTGTGTGTGTGTGTGTGTGTGTGTGTGTGTGTGTGTTTAAGAGGAAGGTGTTATAGGTTATTATGTTATATCTAGAGTTCGTAACAGATTTTCAAAGCAACCATGACAAGGCCGTGGCCTGCAAATTCGGAGCCAGTGGGAAGGAGACTGGACGAGGAAACATCCCAAGCCGGAGGCCATGGTTTCATGCTGTGGGAATGAAAGAACAGATTTGGAGAAAAAGAGACAGCTGATGGCTGGTGCCCACTGTCAGATGCTGGCTGGTCAATGGAGCATGGGATCTGCCACTGTGTGCTCAGTACTAGCCATTACTACTCAGTGTGCAAGTCTTAGCTGAGCCTGACAGCTATATTACACCACGCCACAACTGATGAAAAGGGATCGGAAGGCAAATGACGCTGTGCTTGAGGTTTTTATGGTACTATTTTTAAAAGAACTCTTTTTTTTGGTACTTATTTTAGTCATTCCAGTGCTGCCTTATACCTGGTTTAATCTTAGACTGAAAATACTTCTCATCCAGTCAAGACTAGTTTAATTTTTAGAATAAAATAAAATTATCTTATTTTAAGAATAAAATACTATGCTAGAGCAGATTGTCTAAAATTATTACGAATGTTTTAAGATTGTTTTTTTTCTTTTTTTTACTGTTAGTAAAGCTTATAATTGTAGTTACTTATAGTTACTTATATCATTATGCTTCTACCTTGTGACAGACTTTAAACAGATGAGCCATGTATATCTTGTATACACTATATGGATCCATATCGAGGCACTTGACTGTTCCAGTCTTATGTGGTATTTTCCTCAAATGATTACCACAAAATTGGAGGCACACAATTGTATAGGATTTCCAAAATGGTTGGAAATGGAGTGGAAGATCTTGAGTCACCTGCTATAGAGCGTTAAACCCTATTGAACCCTATTAAACACATTTGGGATAAACTGGACTGCTGAGAGCATCCTGGACCTCCTTAACGTCTTCCCTTCATCAGTACAAGCCCTTGTTGGTGAATGAGCACAAATCTCTTAAATCTAGTGGAACACCTTCCCTGAAAAGCAAAAGGCGACAAAATGTTGAATGGGATGTTCAAAATGCACATGTTGAGGTGTAAACAGACATTTGTCCTCAGACCTTGAGTTTGGACTTTGTCTTAATACATATTGAGTCACATGACTACGCAATCGAATTTTCTTAAACACAGGTTTGAGTCAAGGTACTTCAAAAAAAATAAACTGCTACCTATTTTTGTGTCTAATTTCTCTAAGTAAACTTTTGAGAGCTACTGTACAGAATGACTCCATTTCCACCAAAGGAACACAAAGAGTGAGCAATGATCCTTCCTGTTTTTTTTTTTTTGCAGTGCATTGTGGGATGTGTAAATGAGTGAACGTTCTACCGCACTGGAGATATTCTGATTGATACCTTTCTTTAAATGGCCAACTTCCTAATCAGTGCCCTGACTGTTGAACTAGCGAGTTGATTGAGATGTACGGTGAGAAAGCTTTCTGACCTATCTAGACTATGGGCCAATTAGATGCCTTGGGCTAAATCATTTACATAAACGCAGGCTTGCTGCCGGAGCTGAACTGGTTCATGTTTTAGCAAAACGAGAGTCACTGAACTACAGCCAGGGTGTATTTATTCATTTTTTCTCCCTATGTATTTATCAGCTTTGCCACTCTACTTGGTCAGATAGTCTATGTATATCAATGAACCATGGCTTTTTAGCTGAATATGTCTATTATGTCTAATTTTCCAGAGGTACCGGACAGCTAATGCAGATTTGAGCCAACGTTTATTCCTGTGCCCAGGCTCGCCTGGAAAACTGTGCGTATACATTCTTTTTACGGCTTAATTTACGTCACATTTCTTGGAATGATTAGACAATAAACTTTCATGGCCACATGTGTTACATCAGGCAGCCAACTCTTTTTTCTCTTTCAAACTCCAATTCTTTACCCTTCACCATATAACGTAGGAGGAGAAAAAATCCTGTGTTGTGTTTATTATCTTTACCTGTTACAGCTCGACTCGAAATCACAAAAAAGCCCCTCAAAACACATTTTTCTCAACATCTGGTTCACATCTGATGATGTGAATACGAACTAAAAGGGCATGATCCAGAGGCTTGAGTTTGCCACGCCGCGTAGCGGGCTAATGCACAGTGATGGCGTCATTCAGGAATACCTATTCGTGGCAGCTAATTCATCAACGCGCTGATGGCTTACATACGAGCAGCATAATTTGCACCAACCGTAAAATAGGGCTCATTGGCAAGTGATTTATGACTGTGTCGCTACTCCGAAAAAAAAAAGAAAAGCAAATCGGGTGAAGGTATGCTAGCTTGTGACCTGCATTCAGTGCATAACATTCTGATATATCCGTGTACCCTGGTAATCATTATACTTTTTTAAATTTGCACCTGCAATTTGACCACCTACTTAATCTTATTCTGTTGGCTGTGAAGTAATAGATCAGAATATATATGCAAAACAGCACAAAAGTACACCAGAAACACTACTACCACTCAACCGTCGCTTTCTTGCTTCGATGTTGTTCCGAATTCAAAGAATTTACCTTCCATAGTATGGTTTGACCTATAGAAATCCAAGCATGCTGGTGTTCTAAAGCTGATAGATCCAAAGTGTAATCCAGGTCATACTGGGAGTAAGGTTCACAGCCAGTTCATCACAATGAGAACCAGAGAACCCAGTGGAACCCAGTGGAACCCAGTGGAAACCAATGCATATAAAGGAAGAAGATGTGGAAGAACAATGGGGAACCTGCTTAAATTGCTGATGAAGATAATGCTGGTAATATTTGATAGATCAGGACTGTATTGGCCAGAAGAGGGGGACCAACACAATATTAGGGCGGTCGTCATAACGTTATGCCTGATCGGTGTGTATATATATAAGATTGCCTTCCTGAAAATGTGCTTGAAAGACATAATCTCACCACAAACTGTTCCATGTTGTAGTTGCTAATGGGCTGTTGGTCTGGCCAATGTGAAACCCTCGTAAACATTTCTGTTTAGGTTCTGGTAGAGGTATTGATGATGATATACCTAGCCACACCCCCAACATATACACTCTTACTTCATAGCTACCTAGTCACATGTAAGTAATGGAAGATATTTCTCCTGTTTGGATGATGAAATCTTTAATCTCCTGTTTATAGAGGCTGTTGGACCTAAAATGTCCAAAATTCTAGTATTTAGAGATCTTTTTTCCATACAGATACAGGACCACATGGATTCAATACAGGACCATGTGTCTCCTGTGGTAGCTTCTAAGGGTAAATAATGTTTATTTTTTTATTTTTTAATGCACAACGATGATCATCCCCTTTTTTTTGCTAAAAGATGAAAAACAAAGAAAAGGAAAGCTGCAGTCAGCTGGTCAGTCAATAGAGCCAAATGATGCAGTAAATTTCGGCAAAAAAGCCCCTGGAGTATTTAACAGAGACAGGAAATCATTCACTATCCAGCAGCTGTATTGAGCATCAACAGGCGGTCGTGAGGGAAATGAGCGGAGGGGGAGAAAAAAAAAGAAAAAGAGAGGAAAAGAGCAGAAAACAATAACAGACTCGGAGGAACAATCCATCCATCACTGGTCATTAACAGCTGTATGGATACCCATCAATGGCTGTCAACCAAGCAAGCAGCAGATATGGCTCTGATGTTATTTGGCCATTGCTAACTATGAGTGATGATCGTATTACTTGCACTCGGTCTTATTTCCAGTGTGTCCCAAATCCAACGCTGGTCTACCGGGGGGACAAAAGACTGGATGTTATCTCGCTGTACTATAAGTAGAAACCCAGCGCTATGGGTGAAACTCATTAAATTTACATGATCCTGCTGTAGGATCGACCTGATCAACCGGTGACCAATTAGGGATTAGGCATGGTATAATGAAGTCAAATCCTTCCAGAACACAATGAACATTTTAATCAGGCCATGCTCCAGACATTAGAAGAACAAGCTATAGGGAACAGTTCATTAGCAATAATTAACCACAGATCCCAAGGCAGTCTGCACAATGTCAAGTCACAAGGAGAATGGACTGGCCTCAAGTCTTGGAGAAAATATATAAATTGTCGCCACACACCACACGAAGAAACCCACTGGAATAGTGCACTCACATACGCTCGCTTTATTAGGAGACTCGGGAGGTCATTGAAGTACACAGCAAACTCTCTGCCATGTTCAAGGAAGCTGTTAGAGGCCACTTGTGACATCATTAGCAGGTTGAAAGAAGGCATTATTGGGTGTTTAAGGTTTTGGATCTGAAGGTCGCGAGGCCGAATCCCAGCCACACCAATATGCCACTCCTTTCAACTGCCAAAAATGTAAATGCATTATAAAATGGATCCGTTGTCCTAATTATGTGTGAGCACCAATACTTGATTGAGCTGTAGTAAAGGGCTGCCTTGGGATCCCGCAGGACCAAATGCAAATCTCACGAGGTCTGGCGGTTATACCTTTTGCTGCAGATGGGAGTCGCCGATCAAACAAAAATAGCGCCCCACCATCCCGCTAGTTGTAATGTTTTGTTTTTAAAAGCTAAGGTTTTGTTTTTGAAACTAATAAAAAGGGATGGTAATGGTCAGAAACTTGAATGCACTAAGGGTAACAAGAAAACATTCAATTACGGCATGAACATTCGTCATCTAGGATTGACATCAGCTTTTAGATTCCTGTTCTCATTCATTTCTGCCGTGATCGCTTGCTGTTGCAGGCCAACAACTTCAAAGTTGCACACTCTGACATGCTTTAATGTTCAGCACAGCTGTAAAGAATGGTTAGCCTTCTCAACAGCTTGTCTTGTCGTTCCCCTCTGTATGACCAAGTGACTCCAAAATCTCTGCCATTATCCTGCAACATCTATTGTGGCTCTGTGTAATTGCGTCCTCTACGTGTGAGTCTCTATTATGTGAATTATGTGTTTAAAGGGTTTTTTTTGGTAATGGACTGTAAAAGGTCATCATGAATGACTGTTATGATAGTATTTAGGTCTATTATGAACTGGTCCATAAATAAACCTGATTTGATGTACTATACAATTAGCTCACTGAATCCCTGCTTGCACATGGTCCACAATGCAGATCATTTGGAAGCACAGCAGGTTAATAGCGTACCTAATAATCTGCTCTCTCTGTGTCAAGCTCTACATGCACTCATGCTGCTGGATGTGATGCTGTCAGCTCATGACACATTTCTACTGCTGTGTCTTGTCTTACGCTCCAGATCCACTGGATTCATCCTGATGCTCATGCTTCTGCCCAAGCTTTTACACTTGGGACTCTCCTTCAGGCTCTGGGTTGCTGATCAGCAGATTGGGGGTTCAAACCCCATTTGGCCAAGGTTACGCTCTTGGGCCTTTGAGCAAGGGTCTCAACCCTTCGGGAAGTGGTAGCTCACGGGTTAAGGCATTTGCCTCTCGACCAGAAGATCACAAGTTCAAATCCCAATACTACTAAACCAGGCTGCTGGGGGAGGTGGTAGTTCAATGTTTAAGGCTCTGGGTTACAAATTAGAAGGAGATTCAAGATTCAAAGAACTAAGTCACTGAAATGATTAGATCGTCCCATCACTAAAATGTCCCCATTAGACTCTGGCTTGTGCTCAAGATTACTTCCTATTGTCATATCACATCTGACTAATAGATCTGAACCTATACCTAGATTTAAAAGAGCAAAACACCAACAGCTCCTACACATCCTTGAATCCAGGATGTTAGCATATCTATAAGCAAATCCAGCATATTTCTGAAAGGCTAATGGAGACCAATTTTTCAGACAAACAATAAAAAGCCGGTATCTTCCAGATGCCATGACACAGCTCTGGTGCCTGTATAATTATTGCTATACTTTCTGGATCGAAATGCCCCATGCTGTCACAGCGAGGCGATCTGCGCTCTACGACTAATACGGTTCATCGCCTGATTTATTGTGAAACGTTTGAGAGATAATGGACAATTATTTGCTTATTAGCATTTTAAAAGGGTTTCCATGACGTTAGTATACAAATGATTGAAGTTCTCCATTCATTCATTCATTCATCTTCTGCTTTGGCTTAGAGGAGCGGTCTGGTTTATTTGATGCATCCGTTTATTAAATTGTTTCAAAGCACTTGTGTCTATTGTCAGGTTCATGTCATAGATTGGAAACAATACCGGACATTGTCAAAGACGGAACATTTTCCATCCAACGATGTCCATAAACTTGTTGGGTTGCATTAGATTTGACAAATTGTCTTTTTCATCGACACTTTCGCGACTTTAACTTCCCCCCAAAAAAATAAAGAATTGCTTGTCGCTTCCATATTTGCCCTCTAGCGTATGTAAAGCGAGTGTCTTTCATGGATCTGAGTGAACCTTAGATCTGTATTTTTTTTTTTATATCATTAGCGTCGCGTCAGAACAAAAGAGTCAGCCAGGAGTGGAAAGAAGAAAAGACCAATTTTCTCCGGGCTAATTAAAGTGAAGCAAGACAAGATGAAGGCCAGCACCTCATGGAGCGCCACACACACTCTGGAGGGCCCTCAAAGGCTGCTCTTTCATGGTCCTGAAAATTGGCCGAGCATTTTTTTTTATTAATGCTCCTCCAAAGAGAGACCGAGCAACAGCGTAAAAGTGAGAGAGAACGAAAGAGCAGAATGCTAGTGTAGCTCTGTATATTTTAAAGCTGTGAGATAAAGGATAACCGTGATCAGCCGGACGAACTTTGTATTGATTTGCAGTGACCCTTTTGTAAGGCAATAAGTGGACTCATGTCATCTAAATACCACCAACTGAAGCCGATTGTTGCTTTGTCGCTAATCTGTTGTTGTCAGTATTCAGGATAATGTTAGCGTCAGCTCTTTGTAATTACTTCAGCCTATTTTCTCACTGCTGTATATTAGAATGCTGATGTGGTCAGCGTTCCAGTTGATCCCAAAGGTCTTCAGTATGCAGATATGCGGATATAACATCTGAAATAATGATTTTAAAATCCAACTATAGCAAACATTATGCTACACTCACTGATGTATGTCAAAGTGAGAATCTCTGATGTTTTCAATGGGTTTAGTTGCACAGTCGGGGGCGCTATAACGTCATGGCAACTGCTGCCTCACAACTAATCACAGCTGTGGAGATCCAGTCTAGAGCCGATCTATTGGCAGCACTGAGAATCTGCTCCTAACAGCAAAAACACTTTTAGTCCATGTTTACATTAATATGTTTTAGTTTGAAAATGCATACTCTCTGTTTCGGCTCTTTGAGCAACACTGAGACGGCATTTTCAGTCAACGAGAACGTCGGTTTTTGCAAAATCCATCCATCACAACATGGACTGCATGCGGAAACGGAGGCATTCGAAAACGAGGGCGCATTTTTAGTCATCGCCGCGACGTTTTTTTAACGAACCAGATAGTAAATAAACAGCAGGTGAAAATAACACGGGTCGAAGCATCTTATATTTTGCGTTCAGACCTTTCAGTGTGGATGAGCAAATTTGGGGAAATGATCGAAAACCAAAGTGTGAACGTGGAGCGTGTTTAAACGAAAGTGTGAAATCCGGATTAGCGTAGTATTAACCTTAGTTTTATAAAAAAATGTTTTAACAAATGCTTCATTTTATATTGAAAAAAGCAAGGTTTTTCAACACAGTGTTCTCCCCCCACCCCCAATAATAATTAAGACTTAGAAATCACTCACATTAAATTCTGTACTTTTTCATACTTTTCTAAAATGCGTATAAACTCTGATATCTTCACACTTGCATTTAGTGTAATTTAAGGAACAAATGTCTAAAAAATAGGGGTAAATTTAAGAATACACCCCATGTACCCCTCTTTTTTTGGGAAGAGGGTCACCAACCATGATCTTGCATACCCCTCAGCACATACCCCCTGCTGACTGGTTGTGAAAGAAAATCAGGTTCATAGAAAAATTATTGGTCATGAGCAGAGCAAAGTAATCCAAAGGCAGATGGAAAGAAAGCGCTTTTTCTTTCCCCTTTTTAGAATATATACGAGGCAACAAAGTGCACAATACATTTATATAAAAAACATTGTATGTTTTCTTTTTTCCATGATAGCTCTGCCAAAAACTGAGCACCCATGTTGTTTCGATTACACCGTGACGCGATGATTCACTGCCTTGCTCGGCTGCTCCATAATTCATTGAAGTTCTCAACCCAGGCTCAGCCCAGAGGCCACCTGTCACTCAACTGCGGTCTTGCTTTAATTAATTGTAGGTGGAGATGCAGAAATCCCAGACACTGCCTCTTTCTGTTCCTCTGTCTCCCTGGGGTTAGTCTTTCTTGAGATCTCTTGCTTATGTCAGCTACTTCCTGCTGCTTTGAGTTGCCTCTGTGGGTGAGTGTGTGAGTTTGAGTGAGCTGAATTCTGTCAGAGAGTTTACATGCTACCAGAGGTATTTAAACCTGATAAATGTTAATTCTCGCCCAAATTAACATGCATGCCGAAGACTCCTGTGCGTGTCTCTGATTATCAGGGCCTTGTTACTTGTCTTGCTTCATGAAACCATATGTAGCGGCGAGTACTTACAGGGCGTTTGGACTCGTTTGAACTTTGGCACTTTTTATAGCGTTACAACCTGCGGGTTTAATTGCGATTATGAACTCGAGTAGGAAATCTTGTACTCCTGGACAGCTGAGCAATACTGTAATTAGCCAGTCATGCTCAAATTTAGCTCCAAAACTGGAGATCCAAGACATATCTCTTTATCCAGGCATACACATAACACATACATCACATCATAACCTTGTACTCCATTAGATCTTGTGCTGATCTTGTGCTGTTTAATATTATGAACAGTAGCTACACTAATTCCTCTCCACTGCTTCTATTTTTCTACCCAGCGCAAGGCATCTAGAGGTTGAGATTTCGGACCTTCAAAAAGACCCCGTAATCATCCCGAGCGATCTACAGAGGATTTCCATTCAATTTTGAGGATAAACAAGCATTTAATCAATCCTTAAACTTCTACATATACTGTTTCTCCATCATCTATTGAGTCTGGTTCCTCTCATGGTTCTATCTAAACATCTGAAAGATTTTTCCTTGCCACATTTGCCCCAAGCTTTTATAAAATATCTGTAAAGAATTAATGTGGTCTAATGTGGTGCAGTACAAGGATTGATGAGGTCTGAGGTAAGAAGTGCTGGTCCATTTTTGGCCTTGTAGGCAAGTATCAGTGTTTTGAATGTGATGCGTGCAGCTACTGGAAGCCAGGGGAGGAAGTGTAGCAGTGGGTTGGTGTGGGAGAACTTGGGCAGGTTGAAGACAAGTATCAGAGGTAAACCTGCCAGCAGAGATCTGCAATAGTCCAGTCTCGAAATGACAAGAGACTGAACAAGCACCTGAGCTGAGCAGCCTGTGTGGATGGAAATGGTTGATTCCTTCTGGTGTTGTAGAGAAGGAACCGAGAAGAACGAGTCACATTAGCACTTGATGCTAAGGATGTTTCCACGTGAACATCCTGAAAGTACACAAGACTACTACATCTAATGAAAAAAGGGTTTGCGGCTGACTAGTTCAATCTGGCAGGAAAACTCTAGTGTATTGCCTCAAATACACTCTTTATACACACGAGCAGCAGAAAAACATCTCAAAGCTCGGTGGTAGATGGACTACAGCAGGAGTAGACCCAAATCTTGTTCCTCTCAGCCAAGAACTTATGAGGCATCTTGTCTATTTCTGACAAGAATTTTATCCTGGAACAGTTTAAACTTTAAGGTCATGCTGTAACATCCCAAGAAAAAGTGTATTTAAAGTATAGTGAGGTCACATGACTTCTAATGGCAATAGGTTGCTTTAGATACTAAATTAGGGCTATCACAATAGTAATGGGTGGGGGGTGACATCATCCTCGTTCTAGGTTGGAACTGAAAGCACAAAATTGCAAATCCAGTGCATATGTATGTATGTATGTATGAATGTATGTATGAATGTATGGCTGAAAATAAATATGCACTTGACTCGAAACCATACTCGTGCACCTTCTTTGACGAGAAAATAAATAAATAAAAGCAAGAATGTAGAAATTCAAATAAAAGGGTACAGAAGAGCTCTTTCGGATTGCCGGGCAAGAGCTAATGACAGACTCTGTGAACTCCGATTGCTCCATTAGACCATTTGAACGTCTTGGCTCAAATCAAAGAGGCTCAATCAGGAGCCTTGTGATTTGTCTGATCAGCCAGTCATTAGCCGGCCAATCAGCTCCTATGCCTCTGTTCCCATGGTAGCCCTACTTTTTCTAGCTTTAGACTGAATGAAATAAAGGAAGCAGTGGGGAAAAAGAGCAGGGCAAATAACATGACTGTTGAATTGTAGTTTATTTTGGATTAATCCTACTTCCTACATGTTTAAACGGATATATACATCTAGTAGTACCTGTGGATAGAATGCTCCTTCCCAAATGCTTTCCTCCAGGCTAGACCCTCTTTCTGTTTTTTCTTTCCTTCAGCCCTCAGGTGATGCATGACTTCTGTCAGTGCCGGAATCAATGAAACGGTGGTTGTTTTAATTTAGCACAGCTCAGAGAGGACACCGATGCTCCAAATCATAGGAAAGAGGGATCACTGTGGCCTTTCGCCATCTGTTTTTTACTCTACTATCACAGTCTGGTCATTGATCAGAGCTCAACTGAGTAACACACCAGGAGCCATACCCTAATGAATAGAGGGTCTACAACTGAAATAAATAATTCTAAAAATAGCTACATCACTCCATCTCCAATAATTCAATTCAATTAATTCCTTATGAGATTTTCTACATATCTACATATAGTTCCCATTCATTGTTATTAGAACCGCCACTCTTCTGGGAAAATCTTCCACTAGATTTTGTAGATTCAGCCACAAGGGAAATAGTAAAGTCAGGTATTGATATAGGTGAATTGAGGAGACCTAGGGTCCAAAACAAATATGTTCCTTATGCTTATAGAGCTCTATAGCCACTCAAGAACTTTCACTCCATCACATAATAAACCATATTTTCATGAAACTTGCTTTGTGCACAGAGACATCATCATGCTTGAACAGATCTGGATCTCCTACTAGATGTGAAGCATCCAGATACATCCTGCGTGTCTCCAAGTCAGAGTTTGACGAGGAACCAGATATAGCTGGAAAAGTCCTTTTTCCAAATAGTTCTAGTTTATGATCTAGCATGTGCCACAATGTTTCTTAGCGTAGATTTTGGTTTATTATGCATAATATCATGCATCATTTGAAATCCCTTACAAATATATACACATACCCGTCCAATCATATCTTCATAAAACTTGTTGTCATGTTAGAACAAGTCTAGATCTCCTAGTTTAAGTATAGGAAAAATGTCATGCACTACATCAAAAGACATTGTATGCAATTTTGAGCCTCAAAGTGGTTTGGTTTGGCGAAGAATCAAATAAGGCTGGAAAAGTCAGGGGTCCCAAAACTGCGCTGCAGCTTACAATAGGCTTAATGTTCATGACATTACATCTAAATCATCCTCACTCCTTGGTAAAGCCTGGTTAAATAAATTAGTTCGCTACTTATTAGGGTCTTTTATTGGACAATATTCGTAATAAGTGCAGCTCCTGAAGCAGCCAGCTTGACTTTCAGTGCTAATGGCAGCCTTACTGTCAATGTTAATTCAGTGGACTTCAGTTAAGGACTTGAGAGTTAGATTTTAAACAATGATTAAACCTTAATCAAGCGTATTTGCTCTGACAGCTTCTCTACTTTTACTGTCGACTATCATTTCACCTATCATCATTACCTTTGGCACCGGCATGAGTAATATTCTCATTTATCTCTATATTTTGTGCCTGGTGCAGACTCAAATGTAGGTAGTAGAAAGAGTTCAATGGGAAATGACAGCAGGAGGACAGAGATGAGATGGCTAGAGTAGCATTTATACAGCATATATCAGGACCACACACGGATTCCTCTGACCTCAGAAACATATATATATTGGTATAAATGGAGTATAATGTCATCAATTGGAACAATGTCACCTTTCCAATCTTTAGCTCTCCAGTTTGAGTGAGTCCATGCCCTCTGTAGTCTCAATTTCCAGTTTAAATAAATGGAACTAGGAGTTGAGTGGAACTAGATGTTGGTCTTTGGCTGTTGGAGCTCACCCACCACAAACTTAGGAATGATACAATACATGAAGAGGTTCTTTTTGGAACCAATTCAATAGTTCTCACCTTCTATTAATAACTCTATAATCGCCTTATCTCCTCAGGGTGTTGAGGAGTCTGGGTGTTGTCCTTGCTCCATCTTGCTCCACCCTAATCCTCCATCTTCCGAACATCACCCGTCTTTGTCCGTTCCTCACATCCAATTCCACAGCTGTTTTGTCATGCACTAGTTACCTCATGCATTGACTATTGCAACTCTCCTCTGTTTGGGTTACCTCACAAACCCCTTCATAAACGTCAATTGGTCCAGAAATCAGCTTCCCGTATAACTTCTAGAACCTTCTCTATCGAGCAAATCTCCCCTGTTCTTTATCATCTTCCCTGGCGTTCTGTCAAATTCCGAATAGAGTACAAGATTTTGCTTCTCACTTTCAAAGCATTCCATAATCATGCACTCTCATACATCTCTGGCTTACTTCATACCTACACCCCAAAGCGCACTTTCAAATCTTCCTCATCTATTTTCCTCACTGTACCTTCTTCCTGTTTATTCACTATAGGTTTTTTAGGGGATTTAGCTGGTCTGCTTCTTATCTAAGGAATTCCCTTCCACAATCAATATGAGATTGTGACTGTCTGACCACTTTTAAATCATGCCTCAAAACACATCTGGTCAGATGAGCTTTTTCTGATTCGTTTTAACAGTTAAATAGCTGTTTGTTGTTTGATTTTAGAATTCCAATCTACTGTATTATTATTAAAGACCCATATGAAGCAGCTACCGATGCGATGCGAGCCGATTTACCCTTATTACCTCAGCTATCCATGTGTCTATGAAGAAGTTCATGGTCCAAAGCTGGAATAATTGGAATGTAAGAAATGGAAATGACACGGAAGTGTCTCCGCACTCCATTTTTCCGAACTCTGCCTTTTTTCGCGGTACGCCAGCGGCAAGAGAAAGTGAAGCCGTAATCTGCGAGCCAATCGCCAGAGCTCTTACTCATGACTTACAATGACACGAAAGTCTGGACTGGAGACGGACAGACAGCGAGGCGGCTGCACAAGGCGTTTCACACGTTTAATTTTACAGTGTAACCACTCCGAGGATCAACAGAACTCTCATGGGTGCCTACTTGATAATTATCCCATCGTCCACCTGCCAAGGAGTTGTTTCACATGACTCATCCCTTATAAAAAAAAAAAAGCCCAGTGCAGCCTTTGGACATGACAAGTTTTGTGTCACATCCAGAGCTTTCAAGACGCTGGGTTTATTTTAAAATTCGCAATAACAGCCTGTCCAAACCTCTCGAGCCAGGTCTTGACAATGGAATTGCATACTTTTCCACTGAGTTAATCATGAGTCAAAGTTAATTGAGCTTTAGATAAAGATTCAACCCTGTCAGCAGGGTGGAACCACAGCAATAAATGACCACGATCATCCCATATGACAGCATCTGTAGCGAGACATGGCCAGTGGATTCGGCTTATTTTCCCAGACTACGATACAAAACTGTTGAGAAGAAAAAACAACAGCAACAACAAATTCTCACGTTTTTGGGTAAGTAAATCCTTCCCTAAAGATTGACCTTACCGGGCCATGATCGCAGCATGTATAATTAGGCTGGGACATTTCTTTCTAGCGGTGTAATGAAACTGTGAGAAGGTAGAGCAGGAGGTCAGTTTGGTACTCTGGTGCTTTATCTTGTTTTGTTTGTTTGTTTGTTTTTTTTTAACAGGGAGACACTCGAAAGTAATAAAAGCCCAGAGGTAGGGCAGCAAAAAAACAAGGGACAGTCTGACATTTTAAGTTCAACTCTTGCTACAAGGGAAAATGTCATAACATTCCAGAGAGATCTATCAAAGTCCGGAAGAGTTTTCCAAAAGGCCAGACAGGCTCATCAAATGTTCATCAAAAAGCATCTTCTAATTGTTACAATTCCACCCTAGCGGTGATCCCTAACGACCCCGGCTATCTGACCTTTTGTTCATTGGTGATGTCGTATTGTTGTCCAATAAAATTCCTAAATAAAATTCGTCTTCCTTCAGAGACGATTCATCGAATCAATCTGCAGCTCAAATCTGCGAGACGTTGCTTTTGGGACTTTGGGACTCAAGCAGGGTGACTATTTTCCAACAAGGCTAATATGCCCAAGCTCTAATGATGGACTGAGTAAACATAATGGATGGCAAAAGAAAAAAAAAAGAGGATGATATATTTATACAACTGTACAATGTATACAGTATATACAAACCATTTGTATTTTTTTGCTAATTTTACCAACAATTTGGTCACTTGCTAATTCCCACCTACAGCCTGCTCCCCCTATTGTCGAGTCATTGCTGAACTCAATGTTCTACCACCATAACCTTTAAAAATGGTTGCCCTGGTCCCCAAATCTCAACACACACCTGCACCTTCGCAATCACCCTCATTTTAACAAGTCGCACTTGCATCTAGTTTTGTTAAGTATTTGAGAAAAATGTACTTTGTTACTGTACTTATCAGTAGAGTATTATAGATATAATCTCTTTATTCAACTACATTTAAGATTCAATAGATGTTCTTTTTACTTCCTATATTCAAACTCACAATTACATTTTGTTGAAGATGTCATTAAGCCTTAAGTCATTGCCATTAAACCTCATTTTAGCACCGCTGGCCTCCAATAAAACCTAGAAAAAAAATCCCAAAACTTCAAGAACGAAGTTTAATAAAAATATCACCCCTCTCTGAGACGAGGTGCATCAACTCACAGTCAGTCCTGAATATTTGGTTTTATTTTCTCTAAAATGATTCACTTTCATTTGATTTGTCTGTTTACTACTAACGGTTCTTCTACATTGCGACATGATGCTGTAATTGTATTTGTTAATTGAAGATTAGTTTTAAAAATAATATATATTTAACGAAAACCTCGCAAATCAACTGTTTTTGGCTTTTTACTTACCTCTGAGAGTTTGAAAAAATGTGGATGTTTATATCGTGATGCATCGTTTGTACATAGTTGCCTCACAAAAACAAAACAAACTTATTTACATATAATTATTAGTGGATGCAATTTAATTCAACTCAATTAATTTTTATTTGTATTGCACTTTTAACAATGAACATTGTCTCAAAGCAGCTTTACACAGATAATGTGGTGATTAAAAATGAATATGTTTTTTATAAGTAAGTTTGTCCCTGATGAGCGAGCTGTTGGCGAATGTGGACGAGGAAAAACTCCCCGAGATGGCATAAGGAAGAAACCTTGAGAGGAACCAGACTCAAGAGGGAACCCATCCTCATCTGGGTGGCATCGAATGTCCATTTATAGCAGATATACGATGTTGCGGGGTGCAGTGATGGTGATCAGAAGCAAAAAGTAGTCCTGAGTCAATGTAGCAGACTGTTGACATTAACTACAGTCCAATCCATCCTCAAAGCACCCGTTCCTACTCCAGAATTTCATGGAACCACCTAAGGCATTAAGATTTACTTTTATTACTTAGAAAGTGACCAATAATATATGACCAATTTTTTTTTATACGTAGATCAATTTCTCCTTGTTTCTCGAGCTCGTTCTCTTTGCCCCGCTGCTGCTACATGCATATGACGTATCGCAACAGTAAGGAAACCGAGGCGTGACTTGAGAGTCACATACAATACAGATTAACATGGCAGAGGTAGAGCTGCACCTTCTTAGAGGCAAAACAGGATTTTTTTATTTATTTAATCTTTCTTCTTTTGTGAAAGGGGTCATGTATTAAAAGTCAGAAGGCACTTCAGAAAATTGATGACTTGCTTTCTGTCTGAACCAAAGAAATAAATATTGCATTGCAAAGCATCGTATTTTTTTGCCATCGCATCATATCGCATTGAGTTAAATCAAATCAAAATCGGATCGCACTCGTATCATTGGCTATGCATTCAGATGCGAATTGTTATGTATATTCACATCCCTAGTCAATATAATATATTCTATTAAATGACAATCCTGATTTTTTGATAAATGTACATACAAAATCAAAAAGTAGGCGTCTTTGAATATGAGTGTTTACGAATGGTATTGCAACACAATGCACTAAAAAAAAATGTTATAAATCAGCCGTTATCTGAAAATGAGCCAGAGGCGATGGAGTCACCCGGCGCTGGGCAGATGCTGGGCTGTGTTTTGTCTACGCTTTATAATACAATATACTTACAAAGACAAGCCAATATAAATATCAGGATATACTGAATCAGATCATGAAAAAAAAAAGTCATTTCTCATTTCCTTTATAGTCACTTAATGTAAAAATGTTAGCATGGCTCAACTCAGGCAGCCATCAGGACCTGAGTGGGAGGTGGTAATGAAGGTAATGAAAATGACTGCAGGCAAGGGACAGGTTTATGCAACAGATCAACAGCTATCGTTCTTTAAATAGCAACAATCGCCCAGCCGTCCAGATGATTCCACCAGACGGAAGGATTTACTGTTTAATCTGATGTATTTAAGGCTTCTGTTGCTATTCGGTGCAAAAGGCATGAAAGTGCTTTTGGAGTAGATTTACTTACTGTACCTAAAATCTCCCCTCTGGAGAAAAAGATGCTTTATGATTTTCACAGTGAGTGAATGTTTCAGGTTCGTTGCATTGCACACAATATTAGCATCACAAAATTGACTTTTCTGGCTATACATGGTTCTTCTGTAAACTGTCAACACAAAATTGAAGGCAAACAATTGTACAATTGTCGTTAAATGCGACAGAATTAAACTTTCTTTTCAGATTCAATCCTGTATAGTCTACATGGGATGGTGTAGAAGATCTTGTTGGGAATGCTACAGAGCTTTGAACCTATTAGACACCTTAGGGATGAATTGGAACGCTGAATGAGCCCCAGACGTCCCGCATGCAGTTTACGATAACTCGCCAATATCTTGTGTTTGACTATCATGCCTGATATAGATAATTATTATTATTTTTTTTTTTATAAAATAGCTAGTCTGGATTTTTACCGTGTAAATAAAACCCCAGGAATTAAGTCCGTTCCTGTTTAGTAATTCACACCTGAATCAGCTCTATAAAAATTCAAACATGTCTAAAGCTATAAATAACAGTTTATTGTTGATTTGGGAACTTTCCCATAAGTTTAATTTATTTGTGTTAAATGTTTTGTGTGTATTTAGATTTTTCTTACATTTTGTGAAGCACTTTGTGCATCCAAGATGCATTTAAATGTGCTATATAAATAAATAGAAATTAAAGTATTGAAAAAATTGTTATATGATCTAAAGAACCTTTTGCTAATTAGCGAAATAGGTGCTTGAGCCATCTGGAAGGTAAAGTTTCACACCAAAAGAGGCTTCCGTTAAATATTTTTATACCTCCCTGTATGAACGTGAAAGCCGGTTTATGGCATTTTGCAGACGCTCTTTTTCCTGCAGTTATCTCAGATATACAGCTAAAAAAATTCATTATTAAAGGCCTTGCTGAAGGATCCAACTTGGTGGTACTGGGATGTGAGCCCACGACCTTCCGATTGTCCAGTCGAAGATCTTATCCACTGAGCTAGCACGTCCGTTTTCTTTTCTTCTGAAACATCGCCTGTCCCGAGCCTCCATGTCCTCTCCTCGTAAAAAAAGTACAACGTTGATTTGAAAGCTTACGGCTGTTATTGCTACAGCATGAGAAAATTGAAGGAACATCGCGACAGGAATGGAGAAAACGCAGGCGCCATTTTCGGGAGCGGAATTGGGTCTTGCCTCGGGCACTTATTCTACAAGGACGGTTATCATAGGTAGTATTAAGGCTCGGAGAGCAACAGCCACACACAAACACACTGATACACAGATACCGTTGTGCCTCCGAGCGTGACATGACTCCTGACTCGTGCCTGTATTTATTTATTTATTCGGTATGGATGTTGAGTGGAAGGATGAGATCTGAGGTTTAAATGGTAATAAAATAAATGAATCTCCTGATAGAGCTCGAGCTCAACAAGCAAACACGGAAAAAATTAAATCAAAATGGCGTTAAAAAAAAATCAATACGGAGCTCTGTTAAACAGTAAGCTTATCTTATACACGACCTCTGATGGTATTTGGTGTATCTTCACCTGAGTAATCCTATAATGTCACTATCCTGTACTGTTGAAAGGATACATTTATACTCTATGGACAAACGTATTGAGACTTTTCCAGCCAGATGTCACTGTACCCTAAAAAATGGATGTAGAGACCCCCATTGTGTCGCACATAAGCACAATGTACTATTCGCTCAATCTTATTATGCAGTCAAATTACGTGGGACGTTAATTGATATTAAAACATTCTGAGGAAACTTGACCCTATGACCTTATGATAGAGCCTGAGATGAACAAGCAAACTTTTAAAAATAATCCAAAATGGCATTCAAGGAAAATCAATACGGATTTCTGCTGAACACTTGGTGATCTCTAAGTGTATCTTTTTCACAACCGCTGGTATTGGTGTATCTCTACCTTACGTTATCCCATTATGTAACTATCCTGGTCTAGATATCGCTGAACTATAACCTCAACAATGATGGAACTGTAATGAATAGATATTCGGTGCTGCAGATGAGAACAAGTTCACTTGTGAGTCGGGTTCCTCTCAAGGTTTCTTCCTCGCCACTGGGGATAAACTTACCAGTAGGACGTACCAGTGCCAATTAGATCCCACTACATGTGTGGAGTTTTCACATTGGACCTCCTGGAGTGTTTAAAGTCTCTGGCATGGAGAAGCTGGAGCTGGATCTGTGATGATCACAAATGTTGAGCTCAGTAGCTCCTAGTTTTATAACCATAAAGACTGTATAAGACTGTAGAAAGAACATTACTTATAATATTATACTCCAGTGCTCATGTTAGTTCTCACTCTCCAGAATTCTGTATTGTTAAAAGATTTATGATCAAACTCTTGATGTTACCCAAATGAGGATGGGTTCCCCTTTTGAGTCTGGTTCCTCTCAAGGTTTCTTCCTCATAACATCTAAGGGAGTTTTTCCTTGCCACAGTCACCACGGCTGCTCACCAGGGATAAATACACATTGTTCACCTTAACTGTTGATTCCTGTAAAGCTGCTTTGAGACAATGTCTGTTGTGAAAACAATATAGAAATAAACTTGACTTGACACGTTAGTAAAAAAAAAAAAAAATTTTGATTTGTGAAGTTATTTGTTGTTATTTCCTTAAATACAAATCAAACTGCACACCTCAACACTGCAATAAAAATCAATAAAATCAATAAGACAAGATCGAGCAAAACACTAAAAAATATTAAAGCTATCTTGCAAAAAGGAGGGATCTTCAACGCACCAATAAAATTACAGCATCATCTCAGAATGTGGAAAAACCATTAGTATTCATTAAAACTTAAGTAAAATCATTTTAGATAATGTAAAAACCAAATATTCAAAGCTGTGTGATTTGATGCACCTCGCAGTCTCAGAGATATTTGATTCGACTTCAACAAAAAGCTGTTTCTTGTGTTTGGAATTTTTTCAAGCTCGTTTTTTTGGCTTGAAAATGAAGCCAGCGGTGCTACAAAAGTCGCTCACGGGCAGCAGATGCGGGTTTGTGAATTTCAAATTCATACTGAGTAATATAATAAAGTCGCCCGAAAATGACAAACACAGTAACGAAGTACATTCGCTTGAATACTTTCAACCTTTAACTGGTGGTACTGCGGGGGGTCCGCTAATTAATGTTGAATCACAAAAAATCTTTGGTTAAAAAACAGAAATGAACACAGACAAAAACTTATAATGATAAAATGATGATAAATATTATTATTATATTACAATTCTATTAATCTTAAAACAAATGTTCATGTAAATGTATAATAGTCCACCTGATAGTAAAAGGAAAATGTATAACGGCAAATTTATTAAAATAAATTTGCGATTTGAATTGCAAGGTATAATTACAATTGCTATGATGCTTTTTTTTAAATTTTCTAATTAAAGAATCGCTCTAATTGTCGCAACGTAATATAACTACCGTGATGTGATTGTTTGCTAAAAGATTCAAAATATACATCTAGATTTACTCGGATGTGCTCTCTAACAGAGAAAACCTACCCTATTTCGAAGGATGAGCTGATCAAGTGCTCGTGTGCTACTTGCTAAGGTCATGAACGTTACGTAGCTTTAACCTTAATTGACATCAAAATGTTCTGAAGGAAAGATACGACTCAGTAAATTCTGGATTTTTTCCAATAGACTGTTTTTTTTACAGACACGAAAGAAAAGTTCGCTTTAATTAGCCGCTAGCCAGGAATAATAATTGGGCCTTGACCGTGTTTGGCTGCCCATGAATATTTAACATGCTCCAATTTGGCTGTAAGTGTTCTTCACCTGGCCGTTATGTCCGTGCCCTTATCAGCTCCCATTGGCCGAAAATTGGGCACTTGAACTAGAAAAATGAGGCCTATTACCCAACTGCATCCTCAGAAGCAAAGAGTGTGTCCGCAATGCGCTGTGTGTAATAAATGTCACCGTGACAGTGAGATTTAATCATGTCGTCTCCATTTTAAAAAGAGGGAATGTGATGTGGCAGACAGAGCAGCAGGGTGAAAGATTAACGGGGGGGTGGTTGTTGTGGTGGGCGGCGTCTAAAGAGGGTCTTTTGGAAATATTCTTCTGATTGGTGCATATAAATGACACCCTGATGCTTTTTCATTTAGACCGAACGCTTTTGAATTCCCCCCGACGTGTCTCTAATCCCTTTTTCTGCGTTCTCGGGAATCGAATTCGGTTTCGTTTGCGGCGTCATGGCAACACTTCCTGGTGTCCCGATAACAGCATGGGTGTGTGTGAGAGAAAAAAAAAAAAAAGAGAGACAGGATCACATTTTCCGATGTTAAACCGAGGTTTCCGCTTCGTGATATCTCAACGCTCGCTCCTCCATAAGCTTCCTAACACTCTGAAGGGGTGAAGTTCAATTGGAACGTCGTCAAAGAACCGACGCTCCAATCGAATGGTTTCGGCGCAAATCTGTTTTTTTTTTCAATCTGACTGAAGCATGCAGAGATTTTCGAGCCTATGGGTTTATTCACGAGAAAAAAAAAAGAGATGAGGTGTGTGGTTTGTGGTGTGAATGCACTGATGGCAGCGTTTACACACATCCACAGGCACTCGGTTTGCTTCCACGCTGCACCATTAGCCTCTGCCAAGCGTCTGCGCTCGGAGATAGCTTTCGATTGGAAAGTCCCCGTCCTTTACACATCCTTTTTTATTTTTTTGGCACTTCCAGAAGCTCCAAAACAGCCAGTGTATGGGTCAAAAGAGCTTGAGTGGGAGACGAGAGGCTAAAAGGACGTGGCGAGGAATGAAACTGTACCGCGTGGTGCTTCCAATAGTGTAGGATTACATTAAAGGATTATAAAAAATGCTGTATATGAAGTCCTCTGAGCATTTAATGAAGCGTGATAACTCATAGTGCGAACTGAGTGTTAACCAGGGTCTTAAAGACAGATGTCCAATGTCCAAATAAGGACATTTCTGCAATGCAAATATTGTAGAAATGCATAGGAGTGGTGTTAAGTAAATGTAAATAGTTAATGTAATTGAGTCCATTTTTAGCTACTTGGTTATTTGGCAATTTTGTAGAGATTAGGGGCCTTGCTCAATTTTTGAGCAGCGAGTAAAAGTCGCGTATCTCTTTGATACTGATTAAAACTTCTGAGGTAAAAACTTTAACAATAAAAAAAAAAATTAAAATACATATTCTATTTATTACATTAAAATTCTTTTAAGATTAAAGCTGAAGTTCATGTAAATGTATAATAGTCCACCTTATAGTAAACAGAAAATGTATGCAAATCTGCAAATCTATTAAAATAAAAGACGAGCGTGAACAACGTAATAAACTGCGATTTAAATTGCAAGGTATATGTTTGTTATGATGCTTGTAAAAATTTTTTTTTTTTTTTAAAGAATCAAACATTTATAAAAATATACAGACAATCATTCAATTCAATTCAATTCAATTCATTTTTATTTGGATTGCACTTTTAACAACGAACATTGTTTTAAAGCAGCTTTACACAGAAAATGTGGTGATAAAAAATGAATGTTATTTATAAGTGTAAGTTTGTCCCTGATTAGCGAGCCGGTGAAAAACTCCCCAAGACGGCATAAGGAAGAAACCTTGAGAGGAACCAGACTCAAGAGGGAACCTCATCCTCATCTTGGTTGCACCAAATGTCCATGTATTACAAATATACGATGTTGCGGGGTACAGTGATGATGATCAGAAGCAAACTGTAGTCCTGAGGCAATGTAGCAGACTGTTGACATTAACTACAGTCCAAATACATCCTCAAAGCGCCCGTTATTACGCCGGAATTTCATGGAACCACCCAAGGCACTGATGAGAAACCATTCCCAGCTGCACAGAGTGGCCTCCAATCGAAGAGAACACTATCCAGAGGCAGGCCTGGACAAAGTGGGAATCATGCATGTACAACAATGTTGGGATTTGAATTCCAATACCCTCCAATGTAATTCTCAATGCCTTAATCTCCTATAGGTGATAGTGGATCAGTGGTCACAAGCTCAAACCCCATCACCACCATGCAGCCTTGTTGCTGCTGGGCCCTTGAGCAAGGACCTTAATCCTCAACTGCTTTGTTGTAAGTCACTCTGGATAAGGGCGAATTGAGAATAAATGCTCATGTGTCGTGAGTGCGTCATGCACCTTGTTTACAGCACTGGTTATAACATACGTTTAATCCCTATTGGAGCAAACCATCCTAATCATAAGATAGTTTTTTGTTTGTTTGTTTCATATCCTCTACACTCTCCTACTCTTTTATAACAGGCAGTAATCATAAGCTGCTGCCTTCAGATATAATCTTTCATGGCGGCCCTTGTCGATAATATCGTTCTGATTTTTTGTTTGTTTTTTTTTTTTCTGGACTGAAGTGCACCGGTGTCTACGGAAAACTCATTTTCGCGAGAAAGAAAAAACGTAATGAAAAACTACTTTGGGCTTGAAAGAACCGCCTGGAGTGTCCGACTTTTCTGAAGAATGCTCCACGGGCAATGAGGACAGTTGTCAATATAGAGGCACACAGCTCTTTTGCGAGCAAATCCATTAGTTGAGCTTTAGTATGACAGCAGCCCTTTTCAGCAAATCTAGGCAGAACGGAAAGAAAGATGACCGGCCACTCCGTATTAGCTTTTTTTTTTTTTTTCCTTTCTCTCCCTCTCCCTTTATTTGCCTATTCTCCGAGATTTATTCTGATCACTTGGAAGTGCCACGATTCATGTCGTTCCATCAAGAATAATGTGGAAGAAATCTCTTTTAGCCTGGAGTGCTTTTTATGTCCACTTTTTGGTTTGAATGCGAGAAAAAAGAAAATGGATTTTTTTTTTGTGCAAATTCTGCAAAAATATAATAATAAGAGACAGCAGATTTGATTTTCAGGCGTCAGGGCTTTCACTCGTTCGGACAAGACTGTTTCGAATAGGTTCGAACCCTACAAAGCCGACTTGACTAAACCCCCAGACTAAAAACGATGCCTCGTGTCATTCAAAATCGTCATTTAAAGTCGTCATCTTGGGTCGTTTGTGGATTAACCGAAGGCCAAATTGCCGTAAGACGTCCCCCAATTCGCTTCATCGTTCGCTCCGAGATATCAAACGCCTTTTTTTCGCATTTCAGGGCCTTTGTGTTCTATTGTTATAGATCTATTTTTGTCTTGCCTAGGGGTTGCTCTTTGAGTCGGATGAACGTTAGCGTACCCCTAAGGCTTGAGTTTGCGAGGCGTGCTCGCTTTTATCCCTGGCCATCCTCCAGGCGGCAGAAACCTCATCTAGTTAACAGCGCGATGAAATGCAAACGCACTCGAATCGCTCCGGTTCCCTCGTGCTAAGAGAGCCGCCGCTCACTTCCTCCTTCAAAACGCAGAGCGATGAAGGTTTGAAGAAGGGCTGCTGCTCTTGATAACGCGGGAAACAAACTGAAAGCGCGTCGAGATTCTTGAATTTCGTTTTCTTCCCGGCGCAGTCCATTAATTTCTTCCGGTCCCAATAACGCATCACACTGGAATCCGTGTTTAGAACTTGAATACATTGTACTGGTTGGTTTCTTTTTCTTTCTTTTTAATGCGTTATAGCTATAATGAAGCAGATCCACTGAGTCAAGCAGGCCATGATAGAAATAAATAACATGCTGACACTTACAAATTGTCTGACCTTAAAAAATGTATTCAGTGTGGTCTAAGGAAAGAAGCAAGGCAACCTATGAGTATCAATAAGTCAATTTAATCTCATTATCTTCTTTAAGGTCAAACCCTGAGTAACACAAGAGCACGGTGGACTTCATTTCGGCTTAATCGGACGTGAAAAAAAGCCAGAGGATGCTAAAGGAATTTTAATAAGAGCATCTGAATATACAAATAAATGTAGGTGGAATATCTCATTTATGCCATATATACTGTATATGGTATATTTTGGGAAAGAACTATATATGGATTGAAAAGACTGGCGTCACAATATGTTTTTTTATATAGTACATAGTGTATATGCAAAGAAATATATAAAACTATAGAACTGACCTTGGAATGAGACAACGATGCTTCTGTAAAGAATTGATTCAACACAGAAGCTGGAAATAAAACACAAAAAACACTGGACTTATTTCAAAATCATCATGTCATCGTTTTCTGAGTTTGGGTTTACTAGTTCAAGTAAAGGGGAAATAGCATGCAATCCAAAGAACTCCTATACAGTTGGGTGCCTCCAGTCTTTTGTAACAGTTTGGAGAAGAATCATATGGCTGAAAAAGTCAGGTTTCCCAATACTTTTGTCCGTATAGTGTATAAACACCATTTTTTTATGAGTTCATCAGAACTAATTGCGACAGGTTTGCTGTGAGGCCGAATTAAATTAGGATGCATAATTTATTTTTGAAAATGTAATATTTGCTATAGCCAGTACACATAATATACACGCTGATGCTGCTGTTAGTCTTTAAATACGACACACACACACACACACGCTCACTCGCATGTATCCAGCCAAGGTCAGCTCAACGTGTACAAATTACATCTCAGAGTTGCCTCATGTGGCTGTTTAATTGGGAAGACGTCGGCACGCTGTCCTTTCAGATCACTGTTATGGATGTTCTTAATATTCCTTTTTATAGCATCGGACAAGCGGAATATTTATTCATTTGCTGACTGTAGAGTGTTTGGGCTGTGCTTTGGTTCGTTAAAGGACAGAAAGGAAAGTGGGTTATGTCAATTAATCACAGGTAGAAAAGTTGTGTAAAGGTGGAAACTGTGTAAAGTGGATGCTGTGTAAAGTGGATGCTGTGTAAAGGGGATGCTGTGTAAAGTGGATGCTGTGTAAAGTGGATGCTGTGTAAAGGGGATGCTGTGTAAAGGGGATGCTGTGTAAAGTGGATGCTGTGTAAAGTGGATGCTGTGTAAAGGGATGCTGTGTAAAGTGGATGCTGTGTAAAGGGATGCTGTGTAAAGTGGATGCTGTGTAAAGTGGATGCTGGGTAAAGGGGATGCTGTGTAAAGGGGATGCTATGTATTGGGGATGCTGTGTAAAGTGGATGCTGTAAAGGGATGCTGTAAAGTGGATGCTGTGTAAAGGGGATGCTGTAAAGTGGATGCTGTGTAAAGGGGATGCTGTGTATTGGGGATGCTGTGTAAAGTGGATGCTGTGTAAAGTGGATGCTGTGTAAAGGGGATGCTGTGTAAAGTGGATGCTGTGTAAAGGGGATGCTGTGTAAAGGGATGCTGTGTAAAGTGGATGCTGTAAAGGGATGCTGTGTAAAGGGGATGCTGTGTAAAGTGGATGCTGTGTAAAGTGGATGCTGTGTAAAGGGATGCTGTGTAAAGTGGATGCTGTAAAGGGGATGCTGTGTAAAGTGGATGCTGTGTAAAGGGATGCTGTGTAAAGGGATGCTGTGTAAAGGGGATGCTGTGTAAAGGGATGCTGTGTAAAGTGGATGCTGTGTAAAGGGGATGCTGTGTAAAGGGATGCTGTGTAAAGTGGATGCTGTGTAAAGGGATGCTGTGTAAAGGGGACGCTGTGTATTGGGATGTTGTGTATTGGGGATGCTGTGTAAAGGGGATGCTGTAAAGTGGATGCTGTGTAAAGGGGATGCTCTGTAAAGGGGATGCTGTGTATTGGGGATGCTGTGTAAAGGGATGCTGTGTAAAGGGATGCTGTGTAAAGGGATGCTGTAAAGTGGATGCTGTGTAAAGTGGATGCTGTGTAAAGGGGATGCTGTGTAAAGGGATGCTGTGTATTGGGGATGCTGTGTAAAGTGGATGCTGTGTAAAGTGGATGCTGTGTAAAGGGATGCTGTGTAAAGTGGATGCTGTGTAAAGGATGCTGTAAAGGGGATGCTGTGTAAAGTGGATGCTGTAAAGTGGATGCTGTGTAAAGTGGATGCTGTGTAAAGGGATGCTGTGTAAAGTGGATGCTGTGTAAAGGGATGCTGTGTAAAGGGATGCTGTGTAAAGTGGATGCTGTGTAAAGGGATGCTGTGTAAAGGGATGCTGTGTAAAGGGGATGCTGTGTAAAGGATGCTGTGTAAAGGGATGCTGTGTAAAGTGGATGCTGTGTAAAGGGATGCTGTGTAAAGGGATGCTCTGTAAAGGGATGCTATGTATTGGGGATGCTGTAAAGGGATGCTGTAAAGGGATGCTGTGTATTGGGATGCTGTGTAAAGGGATGCTGTGTATTGGGATGCTGTGTATTGGGGATGCTGTGTAAATGGAACTCTGTGTGAAGGGGAAAGTGTGTGTGTGTGTGTGTGTGTGTGTGTGTGTGTGTGTGTGTGTGTGTGTGGCTGAAATTAGAGATCAGTGAAATGGAGTGTGAAAACCCCATGAGATGGTATAAGTAAGACATATTTGAGAGGAACCAGACTTAAAAGGAACCCATCCGTATGTGGGACCAGATGTCCATTCATTACCGTTCCATCACTGTTCAGGTGCACTGTTCACTTATGGGTTCTTAAATACAGAACTGTTCATGCAAACTGCAGTTCTTTATATGCATTCTTCATTATTATTATTTTTTTTGTATTTTCATTATTATTATTATTAATAATAATATTATTACTATTATTATTATTATTACTGTTGTTGTTGTTGTTGTTGTTATAATCATTTCTTCTTTTGATCATCATCACCATCATCATTTCTTTTTCTCATCATTATCATCATCATCATCATTTCCTCTTTTCATCATTTATTTTACTCATCATCATAAGAATGATCAACTTCACCATCATCAGCACCATCGTCATCGTCAATATCATGGTCATCATTCCTTTTTTTTTATCATTATAATTAATCATCATCACGTTTTTCAATCATCACGATTATCATAATTCTTAATCTTTTTTTTGTATACTCATTATTATTATTATTATTATTGTTGTTCTTGTCATGATCATTATGATCATTATCTCTTTTTTTTTCTTTTCATCACTATTATAATGATTATAATTATTATTGCTGTTGCCATAATCATCATCACCATCACCATTGTTGTGATTTTGTGTAAGATAATACGAATAGGCACAGATGCATCAGGTTGAAAATTTATTTTCATATAAAAAGACACTCTATGAAAACAGTAAAGGACTACTTTGTACAATCGTGTGTTGTATAAAAAAAGAAAGAAAAAAAGGAAAAAAATACAAGCAAAAAAAAAAAAATAAACAGAAATGTGGCGAAGGGAACACTGTGAAATCAATTTGCAGATTAGAGGAAAACAGCTGGTTTTGGAGGAAGCCTCAGATTCAAACACGTTTCGGGGAATATGGAGGATCAGGGGGGTGGGGGATTTGTGGTGGGGGTCATTTATATATATTTATAAAATCATGATGGGTTATTAAGTGTGGTTGTCATTGTTTTGTCAATCATACAATTCACAACAAGCATATGCACACAATTTCACATACATTTTGCAATCGAATGAAATGTCATGTAGGGCAAAGTTTTTCTTTCCTTTTCTCTTTCTTTCTTTCTTTTTTTTTTTTTTTTGCAAAAAATCAATACAAGCATATATTGAGGAGGGGAGGGGCGGACATTTTTTGAATGTCGATGCAAACAAGTTTTAACGCATGGAAACCTTTGTTGGACACGAAAAAAAATTGAAAATGAAAACAAAAATATTTTATTACTTAACAAAAAAAGTAAAAAAGCAGAGTGACAATATGAAAAAAAAGAAAAGAAAAAAAAACACAGGCACTGTTAGTAAAAGTAGAAGGAGCATTAAAATCAAACAAGTGCAAACACGGAGCGTGTGAATCGTACTTACCTGCCGCGCTTACAATTCGAAGTGATGCTAACGCTAGCTAAGCGGTGTTACTCGACAAAAGACTGCGAGTACGACGGCGGCTCGAGCGTTAGTTCGTCTGAGGGCATAAAAATAATCGCTTCTCGTCCGTCAGCAAATTGTAGTGGAAAGCGCTTCTAATCACAGTGGAGGGAAAAGGGTCGTTTCCCAGTGACATGTTCTCGATTACTGCAGATGAGTTCTTAAGGTCAAAATGGGCGCCGTCGTGGACTGTGGTCTGTGTCTATATGATGTAGTGACTTCAGGGATCTTTGAGCAGATGGTTGTTGCACCGGGCAGGAAAATGTCAGGACAAATTGTCAGCCCTAAAGGTAATTATCTCGCTCTTTCTCTTTCTCGCCAAACCTCCATGTGCGGTTACATCAGCTTACACAACTGGCCTAATTGGTATGAGCTGCATTGGGAAGGAGGAAACAAAAATGACCTCGATACTCAGGCGACGTCAGGATTCATCCCGAGTCTTCGCCAGTGGCGTGTTAGCATTAAACAAAAAAATTGAAATTTTTGTTGTTGTTTGTTTTTAAGTGTTTGTTTATAAGAACCCAACAAGAATATTGTACTTTTTCTTTTGTTGTGAACATTTTCCAGGATCGAATCCTTGGGGCGTAGCATTGCGGCTTACCAAAGCGTATTAGCGCATGAGTACGAAAGCCACAAAGAGACATTTTAACTAAAAGTGGCTCCAATAGAGCGTAGAAGATCAGGCTAAACATATCTGAAAAAAAAGAAAAAAACGAAAGAAAAAATAGTTCCAGAATATTTGGCAGTTTGGGAAAACCATTTTATACTTATAAAATTAAACTTTTAATGACCTATTTTGAATTTTTCACATTTTCTATAACTGCCCTTGTTGTTGCACTAAATCCTTGTACACATCTAAATGTAGCTTGTGTTATCCTGTGGTAAATGATGTTTTATGTAGCATCACCAGTCCTGGTTCTGGTCCCTACTATACTGTATTGGGTTATATCCAAGACTTCTGTGTATTCACTCCTACACTAGACTTTTGAATTTTATGAGGTAAAAATTACTCACAACATCGAAACACAAGTCTCATTTTAGGTTCTTTTCATTATCAATTTTATTATAAAATCATTTCTATCTCTTGTCCTGTTTTCTTTTTCAAGTTTTCAACCATTTCAAACCTTCCCACAGGCAATCACTCTCCTCATTAAGAAGCTCGATTGATACACATCATTGCAGTCATTTTTTGCACTGTTTCTTTTGCTGCACTAAATCCTGTTTATCTTTGTTTTAGCTAGCTTTGTGTAATCCTGTGGTAAATATCCTAGAGGAATGCACTAAACTATACATGGTATATTGTTATCTCCAAGATTTCATTCACGACTCCACTAGATTTTTCTTTTTGGGATTGTGTTAGCATCATGCCCTATCTCACAACCTGAGGTAAATATTATTTATAGCATTGAAAAATGAATCTTGTGGCTCTGTTGGAAAAAAATTCATAATCAATGTCTTTTAATTAGGACATTCATCCATTTGAGGACTCCTGTGCCCCATGCAATGTGATCAAACAGTGAGGGAATCACGCTAGCGAGGATTTATTTCAGATTCAGGTGTTTGTTAAACTGCTCTGATCGTTCTAGACAGGCAGCCAAAACAAGGTTATAACGTAGCCTAAATAATACAAATAATAATAAAGTTTGTTGGAAATTTTCTTTTTGTTCATGTGCACCTTTCGAAACCAAACTCGGTTTTCCCAGACCGCCAAATATCTTCGAACCGCGTGTAAGATTCAGCATTTACGTGAGTTTGAACGTATTTAACCATATTTTCCAAATATTCCATTGCTAGAATCTAAATTGTGTATTTTTTTGTGTTTTCCATTGAAAAAACAAAGATTCTAATTAAAAGTCTGTGATAAGAAAACAATAACAATATGGAGGCAGACATTTGGTTCATGTGTTCATATGTTTTACATAAGTTGGAGTTGAAGATCTTCAATGACCTGCTAAAAAACCCTATCAAACACCTTTAGAATGATTTAGAACGCTGCGTACAACCCCAGATCTCCTCACCTACATCAGTCCTTGACTTTACTAATGCCCTTGTGGCTCCAAATCTCCAAAAACTATGACTGGTAGAACATCTTTCCAGAAGAGTGAAGGTTATTATAAGAGAAAACGGGGACAAAATGTGGAATCGCAGAAATCGCATTGGGTGTCTCCTGATGGTGTACCTTGGATTATAATAAAGCTGCATACCTTTCTAGGTGTAGTTTACTTTATAGTTATAGTACAAGTATTTTTTAACAACTTGGCAACAAGGAACAGTGCAGTTTTGTACCATAGAGCATTAGAAAATGATGCACTTGATCATCCATCCATTCATCCATCCATCCATCTATCTATCTTCCCTAAGGACTTGATGGGTTGCCATATCTTTACATACACACTCATACACACACATTCTGGACCCTTTGGACATGGCGCAATCAGCCACACTTCTTTTGGAATGACAAAGGAAACCGGAGAACCCTGAGGAAACCCCCAAAGTGCAGGAAGAACAAACCGCTCTTTTTTTTCTATCGACTTCCATGACTTCGGTATGACTTCAACAGAGAAATGAGGAGCAATAGATCTCTCTAAGCAATGCTGATGCAGGCTCTGGTGTTATGGCATTGCTTAGCCTTTTACAAATTCCTTTATTGAGCCTCTATTACAAATAGACTTTTCGCTAACGGATAGTTTAGGGTCACTGGCAACGGCCTTTTTTTATCCCCCCTCCCTCCCTCTCTCCTCCATTTTAAGTGGATAGCAGCCACTGAATCAACTCGGAATCAATAAGCACTCCAAGCAGCGGGTGAATGATATCACAGAGCAAAGAGAGATACTGCAGGAGCACTGCATTTTATCTCGCAAAAATGGGATCTTCATGAGTGTTTTCGGCTGAGATGAACAGAATCGGTGGGGTATATTGAAACGATATCTCTTTTTTTTCCCCCCTTGATTATTTTCTTATGCAATTGACTTAGAATAACACACAATATTCGATCGCTATTTAATTAAAAAAGGAACATAGCAAAAAAAAAAAAAACATCCATCAGGAAAAAAACGTACTTGCACTGATTTTTTTGTTTAATCTACCACTGTTTCGGCAAACGAATCAGGAAAATGGAAATAAAAAAGTTCAAAAAGAGGTTTTCTTCTTGATTCTATTAATGAATCGTGTTAAACCTCTCCCTGTTTTCCCCCTCCCCCCCTCCAAAAAAAAGTCATTTATTAGGAAAGACAGGACATGAAGGCGGAAAGAAAAAATAACTACGGCGCCGGTCATGTGTTGCGAAAACATGAATACGTTGGTGGGTTTCATTTTTTTTTGTTTGATTTGTTTTTTGAAATCTCTATAAAAAACGATGGTGCAGAAATATTTTTTTTCTTCCAAATTTTCCAAATGTGTGAAAGAGAATCCTTTCGGAGTAAAATCAAGACATTTTCAGAAACAGTTCATTAAAAATTCTCTCGTATACTCGCCGAGACCCTTTTTTTTCATTGGCTGAAAGGGTCCGTGTGAAAATATATGTTTTTGTTTTTTGTTTGTATTTGAATGGTCTATTCTCGTAAACAAATGTATAATCCTCTTTTGTAGTTTCTCCTTTTGGTACATCTCATTCCAGTTTTTATTTGTATTTTTTTTTGGCAAGGGTTTTTTTTCCTCACACTTCAGTCTGGAAGTCTCCCTCGGATGTGTCCGGAGTGTTTGCGGTGGAAGCGTCCCAGGTTTTACTGTGCAGCTCGACGCGATCCGCTTTCTGTCCGCCCGAAACAGATGATGTCTCAGTTATCATTTTCTTAAAGCTGTCCCAGGATTGCTGATCGTCTGCTGTGGCCTTGTCCTGTGTGTGAACATACACATGTACACACAGAAAAAAAAAACGCATCCATTAGAAACGAATATAGCATTTTGCACTACACATTGTCAGTAGGGTTGCCAGATTTCACCCCTAATCTATCTGCAGTATTTTGATTATAGAAAAATAAATATTTTTTTTCCAAAAGTATTGGGACACCTGAGTTTTTAACCCCTTTCTACAAAATGTCACCGCAGTCACCATTGTATATAATGTCTTTCGCATTTTGCTAGGAGAACCCATCTTGTCATGGTCCATCATTAAAAAAGTGATCTCTATAAAGATCTGCTTTACATGGGTTCGAGAAAAAGATCTTGAGTGGCCTGCTATAGCGCCTATAGTTCCTGAATTAGAATGGCAACCCAGACCTCCTCATCTACATCAGTACCTGAGTGGCAGAATGACTAAAATTTTCCACAAGCAAAATCCAAAATCTAGTGGAACATCTTCCCAGAAGAGATGAGTGAAGCATGAAATGGGAACTAGTTGTGGAATTGGATGTTCAAAAAGATTGTCAGGTGTCCACCAATGTTTGTCCTATTAATTATGGAAATGCTATACCATAATTGGTGAATTGGCTTCTATCCCACACTGACACACACAACTTCCTTATTTAATACCCCAGCTGTCTTAAAGTTGCTGTCCGTTGACGTCATTGATGATTTACTATCATTTACTATGAATCATTTCCCTCCATCCCTGCTGACGCTACGTGGTGCAGATCAGTGTGTGCCGTGGAGTGCAGTAGGAGTGTGAACAAAACAACAGGGATTAAAACACGGCCCAAAAAAAAAAGAGTAATGAATACAGAAGAATCGGGAAAAGAGTTGCTTGATATCCTACCCTGCTGCGCTGTTCTACTGTCTAACCACCAGGGGGTGCCGCCATTGCGGTTGGTGGAACAAATACAAAAGCCAAGATCCTGGAGACGATTTGCATGTTAAATGTTGGAGAGGAAATATTTTGCACTCCCGAAGAGTGTTGGAACTTCATTCCGGGAAGCATGCTAACGTGATTACGCGGCACGCCACAGCCGCCCCTCTCTCTCTCTCTTTTCCCTTTTTATCTTCCTTTCTCTGTCTCTCTCTCTCTCAAGTCTCCCTGTGCTTCATAATGATTCCCAACCACTCTGCGTATCGTTTCCCGCCCATCTCTCGCTGTCACTTCTTTCACTACTTACACCCCGCTAGTTCATTTCACCTCTGGCAGATGAAATGCTCCGTCGCTTTTCGCTCTGTCGCAAGAAAACGGAGGGGAGAGAGCGAGAAAAATAGGGGAATCACAGTGGCCCCTTTCTACCTTGATGAGTGTGGAGTCTTCAAGGGCTCTATCGCTCTCACCAGTTCTTTCTCTGTATCTCTGTCTGTCTCTTTCTCAGTCAGTAAAAGAAAACGACAGACTGTAAAAGCAAAGACTTGCTGCGGATACCCGGAGAAAGAAGACCGCGCAGAGGAAGCATCGAATGGAAGAAAAGGCGCAGTTTTCCATCAAGGACGTTTTTCATTCTTGTCTTTTTTGCTGTTTCGAAACCAAGACTTCAGTGGTGTCCTACCTGATCTGATCCACCTCTATATCTATATCATTATAAAGCCATGGCCATAGAAAGCATCAATATTATAGAGAAACCGATACGTTTCACCATTCGTTTTTCCTAAAAAACTAAAATCAAATGACCTTTTTGTTTTTGCTAACATTTTTTAAACCGGATTGATTTAAGAAGGATTGATTGAGGAGTCATTTCCTGTAGCCTACATGCTGTTCTTTTTGAGGTTTTTGCTGCTTGTGCAATTCGATCTTCTGTATATATGCACTGTGGCGAAACATACTCCCACACGTGTTACATGCACGACACAAAAAAATCAAATACCTCTGCACATATGTTGTGTAAGAAGAAGCAAACAGAGAATATCAGCATGAGAACATCATTATGACACGATACATTCTTAAAAAAACTAAATTCACATAACTCCATAAGGTACCTTTAGTACATTTATATGTACAGTTATGGCAATTGGCAGATGCCCTTATTCAACAATTATCTTTGGATATTTGTATTTATACAGGGCAGTTGAGGGTTAAGGGCCTTGCTCAGGGGCCCAGTAGTGGTGGTGCGGGGACTTGAACTCATGACCTTCCCATCACTTTCCAGGGGTATTAATCATAGAGATAAAATCTTTTAGCCAACAATTAATGCTTTTTAGTGTGGCATGACTGCAACATACCAATGAAAACTGATGAAACTGAATAGATGGATGGATGGATGGATTGATAGATGGATGGTTGTGTAGATAGATAGATAGATAGATAGACAGACAGACAGACAGACAGGCAGGCAGGCAGGCAGGCAGGCAGACAGACAGACAGACAGACAGATCGTTTCATTCACCATGTACCCGTGTTTACTCTGGGTCACGGATTTCACTTTGCTCTCCATGAACACTGTTTGCAACACAGTATTTAATGTAATATCTAAGAAAAAAAAAGATGGTTGAGATGTTGGTACAGACTGCATCTAACTCGCACAACAACCCAGGCCTCTGTGGTCCTTGGCGAGACCTTATGACATTGATGCGTGTGCTGTGCATCATTAGAGGAATAATCCCTGTGTAAACAGCTACGGCAAGGAAAGTCCTTACGAACAGCCTCGTTTACTATGCTGTCATTCACGCACCGCTTGCTAGGTTTGGTTCGATTGCCGAATTCCCTTGAGCCCGAGCCCTGGAGCGTGTATACAGCCCTGGGCTCTGAACACCACTTGAATAAGGAGCATATGTAAGTGCTAGTTCGATTTTTTTATTTCTTTTTTTTTCGTTTAAGGTTTCTGAAAAGCACAGTGGAAGCCCTGGATCACAAAAAGTCCTTCAAATTATGCATTTATTTTATCAAAAATTCTAATTGGATCGAATATGAAATCGAGTACGTGATTTCTCAGAGCAGAGAGAATACTGTATACAGATTTGATGGTAAATTCAAATGTATTTAACAAAATTACTGGGAAATCGAGAAATCGGGTTTCTTTATAAACAAAAAGAGGGGTTTTTTTTGGACATCGATTATTTGTGCAAAGTTGTTCAGCTGGATATAGAACTGCATCACGTCTCATTTTGTCATCTCGTATTCGCTAGCTAACCAGATTTGCCTCATGCTAAGAGTTTTTATTTTATTTTTGTTTACAGTCTGGAGAATCAAAAACATTAACCAACCATTAACTATCCACAGAACCCAGGTTCAATTATAAAAACCCTCTGGAAACTATGCAAACAACCCAAAAGAAAAATATTTTCTTTCTACGTTGTGTTTATGCTAGCTAAAGCAGAGCTAGCGACAGAGGTGTCAAAAGTACACACATCCTTTACTTAAGTAGAAGTACAGATACTCATGTTCTAAAATACTCGGGTAAAAGTTGAAGTACTGATTATACTTTTTTACTCAAGTGAAAGTAAGGAAGTCTTGGCTCTGACATGTACTTAAGTAAAAATTAGTTATTACTTTCACCTGTTTTAGCTGTTAACTGGACCTCACATCATATAAGATAGATAGATCGATAGATGTAATAGCCTAGTGGATTAATGTCAGGGTCCCCATGAGGATGAGTTCGAGTGTTTGATTCCTGGTCGAGCTGGCTGCTGTGTTGGTAAACAAAACTTCTGGACCTTGTCCCCTCTAATATAGTCCATGCTGGTAATAAGGTTTCAAAGCCAGTCCTACATGCCTTCTTTCTTACTGCGATGGCATGAAACAAAGTATGAACCCTCCAAAAAAGCAGACATGCTTTTCAGCAGTGGTCGCTCAGTGGTTTAAGGCTTGTGCCTCATCTAAACATGCTTCCCAATCTGATCTCTTCCATGGTTTAGTGGGTTAAGGCTGGGGCCTCACTGAAGTCTTAGACTTAACACTCGACACAAACTCATTACTCATCTCAGCCCATTCCACCATCATTTATTTATTATTATTTATACTCTACCGTACTACACTGTTTACATGCTGTTTTGCACCTTAGGCTCTATTATACTGTTTACATGTTGTTTTTTGCACCTTTACTGTTTCTTATTACCCTATACTGTTATTATACTATACTGTTATTATACTATACTGTTATTATACTATACTGTTTACATGCTGTCTTTTGCACCTCTTGACTGCTGCTGTTTTTTGCACTACATTGTGTCTGTTTATATTCAGTCCCGGGTATAGTTTTTACAGTTCTCCTCATACGGTACTGTATATTCAGAGTATACAGTAGGTTTACTAGTTGGCGCTATCTCAGGTTTTGTGTCTTGTCTTGTGTTGTCTTGTGTTTTCTGTCTGCACTGTCTGTCTGTATTGTTTTTGTCTGCACTGTTTGCACTAGCTTGCACTCGATGCACTTTATGTAGCTTGTTGTTGTTTAGTGTAGCACCAGGGTTCCAGAAGAACGTTGTCTCGTTTTTACTGTGTACTGTGTACCACTGTGTATAGTAGAAATGACAATAAAAGCCTCTTGACTTGACCTGATATTAAGGATTAGTTGCGATGTAGGTTATGTTCCTGCTTCCTAAATCTTTCTTTAGCTTTATATTCTTGTGTTAATGGTTTAAAGGTAGATAGACCTGCTTTAAACAAACTTCCTTGCCTGTCTTCCCTGATGGTTCAGTGGGTTAAATTAGGTGTCTTGCTTTTGGTGGGGTTCAGGGTTCGAATCCCACTTTCTGCCTGCCAGTCACGATCAGGATTCACTTCCTACATCTCTCTTTAGTGATATATTTTTATTTTTAATGGGTTGAAAAGAAAGATAGACCTGCTCTAAACAAGCTTCCTAGCCTGTCCTCACCGATGGTTCAATGGGTTAAGGTTGGTGTCTCGCTGATGGTGGGGATCAGGGTTTGAATCCTGCTTTCTTCCTGCTAGTTACAATGTGGGTTCAACTTGTGCTACTTACATCTGTATTCGCTTCCTACATCTTTCTTTAGCGTTAAATTCTTGTGTTGATGGTTTAAAAAGAATGATAGACCTGCTCTAATCAAGCTTCCCATCCTGTTTTTTTCTGATGGCTTAGTGGGTTAAGGCTGGTACTTTGCTAATGTTGGTGGTCAGGGTTCAAACCTGGCTTTCTGTCTGCTAGTCATGAGGTAGGTTTAATTCCTGATTCCCACATCTTCATATTCTTGTTTTGATGGGTCAAAAAAAAAGATCTGCTCTAAACAAGCTTTCCAGCTTGTCCTTCCTGATGGTTCAGTGGGTTAATGCTGGTGCCTCGCTAATGGTGTGAATCAGGGTTCGAATCCTGCTAGTGATGATATGGTTTTGCTGCCTACGTCTGTCTTTAGCATTATATTCTTGTGTTGATGGTTTGAACAAAAAGATAGACCTGCTCTAAATAAGTGTCGCAGCCGGTCCTTCCCGATGGTTCAGTGGGTTAAGACTGGTATTTCGCTGTTGGTGAGGTTCAGGTTTGAATCCTGCTTTCTGTGTTTCTGTCTGGTCTTAATTTCTTGCTTTTAAGCATGAAACGAAGGATAAACCCCCAAAAAAAAGAAGGTGAGTTGTGGGACTTGATGGCTTTGTGATAAAAGCCTTGCCTCTGAGCTCAGAGGTTGCTGGTTCGAATCTGGCTTGTCCCCACACTGGGTAAGCTGTGTGGAAAGTAGTGTGTGGTGAGCAACGGAGTGATTGTGAACAAAGGTTGTGAAGACCTGCTGCTTCACAGTCTCAGAAAAAGTGAGGGTGATAGGTTTTTGGAAGAATTTTTCCCTATATATGCAAAACTAAGTCGATACTTTTTCGGACATTTTTGCTTCATAACCCCTGTTTTCAGCTTCTCAGACACTGGGGGGGCAGATGCCCGGATATTGCCCCCCTGCTTTAGGATACACCCTCCGAATCCGAATTCACAGCCAACCTTCAACGCAGCCATTCCTGACACCTTCCTCACTCTTAACTTTGAGCCCTGGCCGGGGTTTGAACCGGCAACCTCTTAACCCAGAGGCAAAGCTCTTCCAATTGAGCCACAGGATCTCCTGCAAGAACCTGATTTTTAGGACCTTTTTTGGTTCTTTTTTAAAACTTTTTAAACAATTTAAAGGAAAGCTAAGCAGTAGGAATCGAACCGGGTGAGTCAGATAGCAGTGACCACTTCACTGACCATTACACCAACACAGGAGAGGTAAACAAGTCTTTGATTATTGGACTCTTGGCTTTTCTATAGTTAGGAGACCAGTGTTTTCTCTTAGATCATGATGGTAGAGGGTCAAAACTTCTTCCTGTACATTCTCTCAGTAACTGGAAGTCGATGAGAAGTGACTCAGGTACAAGAACCACATCTCCAACACCTGCACCGCTGATATACAATGATTTACCAGCAACCAATTTTAATGACCTTTCATTATTCTGTTTTTAAAAACTTCTTATAATGTTCAATGTGAAACTAGAGGTAAGAATCGAACCAGGGAAGTCTTTCATCATAGATCGCTAATGGCATTACTTCAAAACTCAAAACTTTGTTAGACGTAAATAAGCAAGAAAGACAGAGACAAAGACAAAGAGACACAGACACAGCTTTAGAAAGAGTGAGAAACAAATAGAGAGACAGCAAGAGAGAGACATATATAGGGAGACAGAGACATTTACTAAAAGAGACACAGAGACAATTAAATAGAGAAAATAGAGAGACAAAAATAGCGAGATATAGCCACTTCCTGCTGGAAGTGTTTCTTCCGAGCAGCTTGGAGGTGTTAAACATGTATCATATTTACAGCATGTGATATGTATGTAAGCATATGTACAGTGATTAAATATAAAGGCTATATCAGTGCAGAGACGTGTGGACATCATTAAGAGCCTTTGCTATGTTTCCACACGGACAGTTAATGAGGTGACACCGGAGAGACTGCCCCTCTTCAAGTCAAGTCAGGAAGCTTATATATATAAAATTATAGACATTTTACAGATTTGAATGATGTATTGTTTTTATCTGTACGATCAATAAAGACAGTAATTTAAGTTTGTGTTGCCATTAAGAGGGAAAACCCCACAAAACGCCACCCAGAGGGTTAATGGATTGGCGGATTTTGGTGTTTAATTTGAGACTTGTTGCATAAATAAAACAAAAGTTTACTGATTACAAATATTTTATCTGGAGTTTGTTAATTGTATATAATGTATTTTTGCCAAAGGTTTAAATTTCGCTCTTTTTTCCATTTAGTTATTTATTTATGTATTTACATTTTTTTTATAAAAATGGTGAAACAGTTTGATCAGGATGATCAGGAATGTGTCTGTTCTCAGTCATGTTCTCATCACTGACTCCCTCTGTCTCATCCACATTTACCCTAAACTTCTTACTGCCTTCTGCCTGCAGAATCAGTGGATTAAAACTTAAGTAACGAGTCTGTTTTGAAAATGTAAGAAGTAGAAAGTACAAATATTTGTGTGAAAATGTAATGAGTAAAAGTAAAAAGTTGTCTGGAAAATAAATAGTGGAGTAAAATACTGATACCAAAAAAATCTACTTAAGTACAGTAAGTATTTGTACTTTGTTACTTCCCACCTCTGGCTAGCGAGCTAGTTTGCTAGTTGTATGTAAACATATGTAGATGTTGTGAGCCTTTGCACAAGCTTAATAACACATACTTCTATTATTACTCATATGATTGCTGAGAAACTAGCACGTTATGTTTCAGTTCATTATTTTAGTCGCTGTAGCTCTCTATGGAGAAAAAACTAAACAAAATATCTGCACTTGAGTGAAAACAAATTGGGAAAAATAGCACAGTGGAAGTTCTTCAAAAAATGTCATTATTTCATGAAAGATATAAAGGCAATATCCCGGTGTTTTGCTTAATAAGCAAAAATGGATTAAATACAACATCAGATATTCTCTTTCTCAGAACACATAACAAGAAGATACAGATTTGATGGTAAATTCAAATGTATTTCACATAAGACTGTATGTGATTCTTCTCCAAGTATAGGATGAAATTTCTCCTTCACTCAACAGGTCTAGAAAATCTGTTCTAGCCTGCCAGTGCCCCTGTATACAAAGGGAGCTCTATGAAGATATGCTTTTTTGGGTTGGAGTGGAAGATCCGTTGTGGCCTGCTATACATCTATAGACCCTATGGGATGAATTGGAACACCAAGTGCACTCCAGGCCTCCTCACCTCAATGACATCAGTACCATGACTGGCTGAATGAGCCCAAAATTTTCTCAAGTACAATTCAACATCTAGAAGAACATCTGCATAGAGGTATAGAGATTATTATAACAGTAAGTATAGAACAAAATGGTTAAAAAATGCATATGTATCTTACGCTCAGGTGTCCACAAACCCATATAGTGTCTATCAATAGCATTGGAGTTTAGGAGGTATTAAACACACAGAATTGAAATACTGACCAAGCGAAAGGAATCAAAAGGGAGAATGTTACTCAAGTGCCAGACACAGTCCCAGTTTTATTTATCTGTAAATATGTAAATTTGCTTTCGATCATTAGGAGACCGTTCGAGAGAAAGAAAGGCCCGGAGAACATTTCTGACCTTGTGTAAAGTGCTTAATTGACTGATAATGCTGTTGGCTGACTGTTCTGTAAATATATTTGTTTTGCTTTTATATAGTATCATCGGCGTCGTAAAAATAAACGAGACACTTTTTTTTAATGCTACGTTGCACAGCGAATGTGGATTTTAAACTGTAGTTAAAAAAAAAGACTTTTGTGTGAACTTCGGTAGCAGCAACGTAATAATTTGTTTTTAAGTTAAAATAATTAGCTGTCTTATCCCAGTGGTACGTGCTAAGAGGAGATCTCGGGAGACGCCGAAGCTCATCTTTTCCGACTCAAACGAATCCCGCTGCATCGACGGATTAAGGGAAAAAATCGCCATTTGTGCGAGTGTGGAGAGCACACTAATTTATAGGCATGACAAATTAGGACGGGCCTAAGCGCTGCAGTGTTAACCTGCTGATTCCAATAGAAAAATAAATAAATCACAAACCGTATTTAACTACCTGTACAAACAGGTGATTCCCAGTTTCTAAAATTATGTACTGTCCTATTATAGATAATGCGTATACATCTTATACCAACCTTTTTTGCACCACAGACCGGTTTAATGTCGGACAATATTTTCACGGACCGGCCTTTAAGGTGTGGTGGATCAATACAACAAAATAAAATGATACAACCATAAAAACTGGTATTTTCTAAATATAATAATAAAAAGTAAATCACCTGTGTTGTTTTTTGGTTATTTTGCTCGCTTGGGGTTTGAATTTAGCGGTAATGTATTATGTGTTAGCGACGGAGCCCCTTTAAGAAGGTAGTGGATGGAGGTAAGACATGTGACCAAGGCATCATGACATGCATCAAGAGTGAGCCATAGACAGATGTGGCGGAGAGAATCCGGTCATCTTCCAAAATAAAACATCGTTCAGAATCAGGTAATAAATAAACGGAAATAATGTGAATTATGTATTCTTTCTGTGCGCCCAGTACCAATTGAATTACGGACCAGTGCCGGGCGTTGGGAACCTCTGTCTTATAGGACCACTGTCTTCTACAATTTTATAACACATTGGTCCCCAACGCCCGGCACCGGTCCGTCTGTCAATTAGTACCGGGCCGCACAGAAAGAATACATAATTTCTTACTGCACCCTAATTCTAAATTCTGACTGCACCCCAGGCCTCCTGAGCACAAATCTTTTCCAAGCATCTCCAGAATCTCCAAAATCTAGTGGAACATCTTCTAGAAGAAGTGAAGTCTATAATAAGAGTAAAAAGGGATTAAACGTGGAATGTCCAGTTGCTCATCCCTGGTATAGATGAAACTAGTTATTGACTAGTTTACCTATGTTATTCTGTAATTTCAATAGTAACTTCTTACATCGTTTCATTGTGTTCCACGTTAGATGTTTAGACAAAAATCAACGGTTCTGTTTTGACTGTAATTTGACTGTTTATTTAGTCAACAGTGGGATTTCTCTAATTATCACCAGTGGTGTCCAGGAGGCAATTTCAAGTTGCTGCTCAACAAATATTATGCTTTAAGAAATAAGGTGGTGTTACTCTATAAGCCGGTACAGTGGGGTAGTAAGATTACTGCCCCATTAGATTTCTTATTGCACCTAGTGCACAAGAATTGGAGCTGCCAAAAGAGGTCCATTGGGGCAGGACTCATGCTGCACTATAGACTGCATGTAAACAAAACAGTGTTTTAATGACATATAAAAACATAGAATTTTTTTTTTTTTTACATATATTGAAACGGGTAATCCAATCAGTATAATTTTGCTTACATACTAGAAATTATGATCATATAATATATATCTTTTAATATCTAGCTATATTGATCACAATCAGTATGGTAGAGGGTTGAGGAATTATAATTGGTATCTTCTCAGTGGAACTGACACTTTTTTAATGGTAGAAGGAAACTACAATAGTTACAGTTAGAGCTCCCATTTTCCGATTCCTACTGTGAGCTCTGAAGTACAAAATGTGAATGGATGAAGAATCATCGTGTAATTATAGCCCAATTTTAGGTCTCCTGAGAGGCATGAGCCGGCAGTCCATCAGGAAATCAAGAAATCGGGTTCCTTCATGAACAGGTAAAGCGTTTATTATTATTTTTTGTTCTCAATGTCAGTGGAAAGTCAGTGGATTTGTACTAGTGGCATTTGTAACACCGATCATTTTTGCAAAGTTGTTAATCTGGATATAGACCTTTATGACATCTTATTTTGTCATTTTTTTGTTAGCTAACCATACTTGCCTCATGCTGAGCACTTTGTAAGTCTGTACAATCATAGACATGAACCAGGCCATAAAAAGAGCCCGGGTTTAGTTAACCAACCCTCCAAAATCTCTGCACTTGAGTGAAAGCAAATGGAGGGAAAAGATGCAAGGGAAAAAGTACAGCTTTTTTTGGATTCTTCCCGAACCCAAAGGAAAGAGAGGTCATTACTAAATACACGGGAGACTGAAGCAAGTATATAATGGCAGAGGGGGAAAAAAATAGCAAAGATAAAGCTGAAAGCAGCAATCACAGCTGCATTCTGTTTATCTGGAGAAAGAGAGGTAAGGGAGTTATTTTCAGATCTGTGTTTGTCCGGGTGAGACTGTTGAGTGGAGAGAGGGAAAAAAAGAACAAGCGAATGAACTACAGAGGTGGGTCACGACAAACCCGCTGCTCTCCAGATAAGCATTTTTTATTTTACTTTTGTTTTTTACCTCCGGATTGTTGAATGCCCTTCGGATATGTTGTCTGCTTGGATAGTGAAAAACTATAGAGTTAAAAACAGATCCGTTGGATCTAAAGCGCAAATCGGGCATTTACAGTAGACATTTGGACAAGTAGTAATAACAGTTACAATTACAATTACGTTGTTGGAAACTGACCTTAACCAATTAAATTCATAGCTGAAAAATCAAATACTTTTGATTTTGAGGGAGATTTCCATCAATAACAGAAGGCTGATTGGCCGTTGCTTGTTGATCTCATTTGTAGTCATAATACAGCAAATTATATTTAGACTAGCGAAAAAAGGAACATTTTAAAGTGGCGCAGGAGCATTTCAACGAGCATTAGAGCTGGTGTTACGTGGACATCGGACAATGAATACCTGCTTTAAATTATTTAAGACCTAGAAAAGCGAATTTAAGTTTTTGTGGCATAAAATTGTAATTTTTAAATGTTCGATTTTTAACGATCCCTAAATAAGGAATATGTAGAAAGGTCCAAACTGATACTGGAACTGGTATATCAGTGGTTAAGGTGTTTTCTCTGACGCTTTTGAGTTCAAATCCAAGCACTTACCACTGCTTAATCAAGCACCTTAGCGCTCAAATGCATAGATCAAGGATGGAACTTTCAGTGATGAGGGCCAGTATTATTTTTGTTTCCCTCATACCAGGGGGCAGATTAATTCCGACTAACATGTTTTATGTAATTTTTTTATTTACTCTTTATTGAGGGAACTCAGTGTACAATGAATTCAATGAACATTCAAATAACCTTTAACTGTTAAGAAGTTTCCTTTTTGACTGAACTATCCCTTAAAAAAATGTATACATTAATAAAATAATATAAAAAAAAAACAATTCAGTGCATAAATTTCCTTATTTATTTATAGATCATTGCAGATAGCATTCCTACTACCAAAATGTCTCAATGAGAAACCTGTAGCTTCTCCTGCTGGTGCACAATTAAATCAATGTCAAGTGCCTCCTTAAACTCGGTAAAAAGATAATCTGTTTCCCATCTTGCCGGGAAAATAAGTTTTTTTTGCTGTCAATTTTGTTGAACGTTCTCAATAGTGCGCATGTCCTACTATTTTTTTAAATGACTATGGGGACTGACAGAAACTAGCACCCTTCAGGCTTGGAATTGGGTGGGGATGTTGCCGAGACCTGGCAACCCTGGTTAATCTCCTGAAACCTGGAAAAAGGCACCTGCAGTATTGGGTTTAGTTCACTAAACAGTAAATGAACTGTGTTAAACGTTTGACTTCATTGCGTTTGAAGCAGTAATGATGTCCTGGGCCACCAAAATTCATAGACCAAGTCATAGTCCAAGACTATTTTTACAACGTATATATAAGTGGGTTTACAATTGAGGAATTCCAAAAACATTTCATTAATGCACAATGGACATAAAGCAAACCCTGAAAAAATGGAATTCGAATGGGAAATATCGGAATCTTCTGAGGGGAGAGCTGTTCAGAATAAACCAAGGAGCTTCAAGTGGACGTAAGTGATACAAATGATCTTTATATGTATACTCAGGAAAGAATAATGGAAACCCCAGAACTTATTCAACTTTTTGACCTTCTCAGTTCATAAAATACACACAATTCTTTTTTCTTTGCTTTTTGCACTAGATTGAGAGAGAGCATATAAAAAAGGAGACAGAAGAAAAAAATAAATCCCCCAAAGGCTTATGAATGTCAGTCTAATCACAATAACACGTATAATAAGAAAACTAACCAGCACTGTTAAATGAAATTAATGGGGCAGCAGAATGATGGTAAACATCTCTATATATATTTTTCAGTCCAAGCGTTTTTACCTCTTAATTGGCACGAGCCCGTAGTCTACATTAACAACATTTTGTCGCCTCTTTTTTTGTGTAATTTAGTCCAGTTTTCCTCTCGGCTCCCTCATTAAGCTAGCCCAGTAAGAAAACACAATTTAACGGCTAATTTGCGTGAACTCGAAAACGGAGACATGCTCGGACGACAGAGGGCGCGGTGTCATAGGGGAAACGTGCTAATGAGCCAAATCAATTATTCAATTAATGGCTTGATTATGCTGCCAAGCGCTCGGTTTAAAAGATCAACGCCCGCTAAAGGATAGGAAATGAGAGGACAAATTGGTGAAAAAGCACCTTGTGCCCCCACTGAGGCGCAATGTTCAAAAAAAATAATTATAATCGGAACAACTTTACCATGCAATTTAACTAATAATATGGGAGTTGTGTTATGTTTTTTATTCGTTATATGGATTGAACATTGTACTAAACATCCACACAGTAGCAATTATAGAGATGATGGTGATTACTTCTTCATACACACATTCTATGGTCAATACAAACTTATGAACATTCGATTGGAACTTGTAGCTGTAAATTTAGCAGTTTGTCAAGTGTATATATATATATATATATATATATATATATATATATATATATATATATATATATATATATATATATATATATATATATATATGCATGTTCCTTTTGTTTCTATGCAACAAACTAGGTAATGAAAATTTTCTTAACAAATATATAAATGTTCATACTTAATTTTCATTGAAAAATCCTTCGTGAGCATGATTTACCAGCTTTATACACTTTCAGCACCTGGACAGTTATTTTCTCCAAAAACATTTAGCTGAAATACTCTGACGTGCCTCTTGGAAAACATGTTAAAGATGTTCTTCACTAGTTGAAGATTTCTTTATTATCCAGTTTATCCTAGAGCAGTTCAGTAGGATTTAGGTGTGATGTCTGGGCGTGATAGATAACACTCCAGACGATTGTTTGCTCACTAGATAACGCTTACAGAGCTTGGACGTACGCTTGTTGGTTCTACTGAGCTGCAGGACAGGTGTTAAACATTAACTGTTTAACAATCATAATAATTATATCATAATATCAGAAGAATGTCTGTGTAAGTTCGGATTTGTATAGACTTGTCAGTAAACACACCTTCTGTGGCTTATATAAATTTAAGGAATAATGGTTTAAATTTCAATTTGTATAGAGCTTTTAGCAGGAGACATTGTCACGAGCACAACCACAGAAATCCGGCTGTGGATTTGCATGCCTAATGAGCGAAAAAAGAGAAAGAATTAAGGGGAAATTGGAGGAAGTAAATTCGACAGGAAGCAAACTCAAAGGGGAACGCTTGTCTGGGTGGGCAAAGTACTTTTGTCGAATAAATCAATAAATACCAGCATGTTAAAAGGGATATTCAGTATGATCTCCTGGGATAAATCTTCGGATAAGACGAAGAAAAGCTTCACGAATACTACAGCAGTTCGTAAGTATCAACAAATAATATGGCAACAGTTTTATGGCAATAATTTTTATGCAGTTTTCCACTTCCAGACTCTTAAAAAAAAAACATTTTTCCCCTTATAATCACACAATTGGGTGGAAGCAGGAGGACCGTTTTGAACAAGTTATAATAAGAAAGGTTGCTTAAGGTTTGCATAAATTTGAAAATATTATGTCTTAAATATTAAATCTTAACCAGCCGATAAAGCCACTAGAAGGACCCAAAATAACTAATCCGTGCAAATTCAAAAAAACTTTCTTTGTTTGCCCTGAAAACGATTTCCTTTGCAAGCTATTATCAACGTAAAGCCGGATCCAGTGCTCTCAATGCCCTGCATTAATTAAGAAACATACAAAATAAAAATAAAAAATACAAAAACACCAGACACACTTCAGGACGTTCTCATATTGTAAAATGTATCAATGAAGATGGGAAGGACATGCACTTTTTAAAACTAACCAAATACCTTATATAAACAAGTAATTGTAGACCTGAACAAGATTCGTCTCATTTCACATTTGGTTCCCATTTTGTCTTATAATGTAATAACCTCCACTCTTCTGTGAGGATACCACTAGATTTTGAAGTCTGAGATTTGAAGATTTAAACACATTCAGCCAGTTAGTAAAGCCAGGTACTGACGAGGGGGAGAATGTGAGGAGTCCTGGAGTGCACTCAACTTCATCCCAATAGGGTTTGAGTTCTATTGCTGGAGAGCTTCAACCCATGAAAGCATATCTTAATGCACAGGAGCATTGCCATGCTGGAACAGGTTTGAATTTCCTAGTTCAAGTGATGGGACAAGTTTATTCTACCTTATTCAAACAGTGTGGCTTCAATATTGTGGTAACAGTTTGAAGAAGAGCCATATATGGCTGGAAAAGTCAAGTTTCATTAATTTACTTTTTATCCATATACTGTAAACAAATATAAAATTAAAAAAGACTCGGTTATGAATTGAAGGAAAATACTCTTTTTATCCTGAGATTATTGTTTAACAAATATACAACAATTAAGCCATACAAAAGCTTAAAATCACTTCTGTTGCCATAACACTGTGTAGACCAGTAGATTAGCATTTAATGCTTAAATTAAATATAAACATGCAGAAATATTTCCTTAAAAGTTTTCATGAAATCATAATTTGTCTATGAAAATATGCTCTTTCTATCTTCTATCTTCTATATATCTTTTGCTTGTTATTCTACCAAAGTAGTTGGTTCCTTTGTTACAATGTGACCATGAAGTCCTGACTCACACAGTCTCCTCTGAATGGATGTTGAAAGATGTCTTCCACATGAAGAAGGATGTAAATAAATGGTTTCAATGCTGGGAAATTTTAATAAACGTATCCTATGCAGCAGAGGTAGCTCCTAGTCTTTCTTTCCGGGGATGGTCCTAATGAGAAACTGTTTCATCATAAAGTTGGATGTTTTTGGGCAACAGCATTTGGGAATATATTTAAAAAAGAGTCTTTCCTAAAGTAATAATAGGCCGTCTTTTCTCGTGACTTAACTGAGCATTTCTCGAAATAATATGGATTTGTACAAAAGTTGTAGTAGCACTAATAGAGCAATTGTACCCACCCTTCCTTTGCAGAAATTGATGGTCTAAAGCACATTAATAGCTAAGAAATGTCAAAAATGAACTCCTGTGACTTTAAAACCATTTGAGGTGACGACCTCATGAATCTGAATTAGAGAATGCCATGAGTTTGGCAAAATGGCATCAAAATAAATGTATTTTTCTACAATCTAGCATGCAAAACATATTCTGGGTTGTTTAACACTTTTTTTGTTCATTACAAAATTCCACATTTGGTCCCCATTTCATCTTGTAATAACCTCCACTCTTCTGGGAAGATCTTCCACTAGATTTTGACGTGTGGTTGTAGAGATTATATATAATATTATAATATACAATGTACAATGGTCAAACTTTTGTCCATATAGTGTGTTTCCTACAGTATTCGTTTTTAACCCAATCCTTTTCATATTAACATCACGACAAATCATATGAAAAATTCCGATATTTTTAAACGCATTTTATGTAATTCTTAAATCTACAAATCAACATTAGTAGCAAAAGTGCCTATGAAAAGCTTCATTAGATTTTATCCACTGAGGTCTTGTATTCTTACTATATTACCTAATGTTGAGGTTATTAATCGGAAATCCATGTAAAATACGGAGCTGCTACGCATCTTGGGAATGAATCTGGTTAATCCGTCTTTGCTTTAATCTTAATTCCAGATTAAATAAGACTTGACCTTATTATGAGGATGTGATTGTCCATAGAGAAACAAAAAACGCAAATGAAATGAACGTGTATCAAAATAAAATCTTACATCTGTATGCGCAATTTATTAAAAAAGAGGAATGCGACACGTTACTCGCCAACTCTGCCTGCCTTAAAAACCAAGTGACAAGGAGCTGATTATTGTCCGTGCAAAGAGAAATTGTACACAATAAACTAGGATATGGGGCACAAGTTATAGCCAATTCTCTCCATATTTCAGGAGTCGGACCGTTTCGCTTCCTCACTAGCCCGCCTCTCCTGCTGTGTTCATTTGCGCTCGGATTGCCACGACGAGATTGAACGCAAGGTTTTGGATTCTTCATCCATTTAGAGGCGTACACGAGGGCCGCCTTCACTAAAGCTATCAGCATCCAGCATCATCGCTTAGAGGTTAAACGCCTTTTCAAAGAGCATCTCTAACGTGCAGGGCATCAACGGATCCGTCCATGTGTTATGGGAGAAAATAGAGATAGGGAAGATAATGACATGGCTTGTACAGGAAGAAAAAGGGGGAATCAAATGGATAGAAAGGGACAGCAAACAAAATGAATAGAGGAGAAAATAGACTTGAAGTACACAGAAATGGAGTGGTTATCTAGAGAAAGTCCATCCTGGTGTAAACAGTATTACACAAATCAGAAAAAAGTATAAGTACTGAATTTGTATTTAAAGAAAAGGTACTCATGGGTACCAAGGACCACTTAGATTTAAGTAGCAGGAATGTTCTGCATTTATAATTTGTTTTATGCATTTTTTAAATATTAATGCTAATATTTTGATAACCCAGTTAAGAGGTATCTGTTCTTATCGTCTTGCTGGAGAAACAAATAAACAAAGCAATAAAAGCTTAACAATACTTCTTTCTCTTTTTTTTCTCTCTGTTAACCTGACACTCTCCCGCTCTCTCTCTCCATCTTTGTCCAGTTAAAAAAGCTCTTGAGGTACCCGAGACCAGTTTTCCTGTCTTTTTCTTCTCTTTGGATCCACCAGATTCATCCCTCCAAATGAAGTTCTCTTTTTGTTCCACATCAACAGCCTAAAGATCCATGAAGCTATTAACCAACTTGAGAACTTTAAATAGGGATTTGGACTAGAATTAATATCAACAGTCTGCTATAATGGTTCAGCACCACAGGTTGGATGAACAGTTCCACATTTAAGCACCTATCACTGAACAGCACCTCAACAACGTTGGAACTAAAATGAATGCTGAGGATGAGGACAGGTTCCTCTCAAAGTTTCTTCCTTATGCCACGTCAGGAAGATTTTTCTTTGCCACAGTTGCAACTGGCTCACTCATTAGGGATAAAAGTACAATTATAAGAAACAAACTTATAGGCACTAAACTTATACACTTTTTTATACAACTCAACCACTTTAATTAATCACTTTTACCTGTGTAAAACTGCTTTGAGACAATTTTAGTTGTTAAAAGTGCAACGAAAAAATGGATGAAGAAAACTGGACAGGAAGCAAAGCCAAATATTCTTGTCATCAATTGAATAAAAAGTCAAACAGGGTGTTAATCGGATATTTAATGTGAGCATATGTACCAATGCAAATTCCACAATGAGCCTAAGACATACTTTATGAATACTACAGCAATTGTAAAGTATTGACAAACAAAACAATCATAGACAGATAATCCAGGTGAAATGCACTGACAATAACAACAATAACCAAATAGCAATAAAACGTATTGCATCAATGCAAGAACCTTCAGAACAGAATTTCATCCATTGAGGTCATGTAGGAAATCCAACATTGTTTCTTTAATATATTACCTTATGTTTAGGTTATTAATCGGAAACGCATGTGAACTATGGAGCTGCTGAAGCTCCTTTAAAACATTCATAAGGGATGGAGTGAAAGATTTTAAGTGGCTACAAAGCTCTTACCTTATTGAACATCTTTTGGGATGAATGTGAACATTCTTTGCACCTCAGGCCTGCTTTCCTTCTCACCTACATCAGTATATGACTTTACTAACTGGTTGAATAAAATCTCATGAATCTGCACAAATCTGCTTCCCAGATGAGTGGAGCTTATTATAAGATCAAATGGGAACTAACTATGGATTGGGATGTATGTTCACATACTGATTTACAATCTTATGGTCAGGTGTTCACAATCCTTTGCCCATATAGTGAAGTTTGGAGGCACACAATTAAATAGGACGTCTGTGGATGTGCTAGCATGACATTTTCCTCTCAACTGATCTAGAAGTCCTGGACATGTTCCTGCATGACTGTGCACAAAGCCAGCTCCATGAGTTAGAGTGGAAGATCTGCTGGTAAAGAGCTTTCACCTTAACGCTGTTGAACATTTTTGGGATCAATATGAACGCTGACTGCACCCCAGACCTTCTCGCCTACATCAGTACTCTTGTTTCTGAATAAGCTCAAATCTCCACAAGCACACTTTAAAATCTGGTGGAAGATCTTCCCTGAAGGTTATTTTAAGAGCTTATGGGAACTCAATCGGAACTTAATAGGGACTGGGATGTTCAAAAGGTACATACAAACCTAATGGTCAGGTGTCCAGAATTTTTTCCATATAGTGTATTTTATATTGCAATCTCATTCATCGTGGATGATAGAAAAAAAACCTCTGACAATACATTTCCTATATATATATATATATATATATATATATATATATATATATATATATATATATATATATATATATATGTGAATGTTGTGCATGTTTGAGCAGGGAGATCTTAACCAGCCACTCCAGCAATCCTTCTTAGTTGAATCTGGGGAATTAAACCTCCTGAGGGACACCGAGGTTAATACAAAGCGTACACAGTGTTCCCTTGTGAGCTTTACCGAGCACGGTGGCAACATTTATAAATACAACGGATCGCAAGCTAAAAGCTTTTTTGATCATTATAAAACAATGCACAATGCTGCATCTTCCCATATGTGTATTCTGTAGCTATCTGGAGGCAAATCTAACGGAAATCTGGAGGTAGCAAATACAAACCAGCACCTAGTCGACAACAGGATGAACGCAAACGTCATCTTGTTGTGTTATTATGTACCGGATTCGAGAGGATCCGATAAAAAAATTTGATTGCATACCTGCTGCTTGCGGTTTCATCGCACACTTCATAGCAGGTACAGTTAAAGAAACTATTGTCTTTGGTATATATGTGTAGCCCCGCTAGGGTTATTAATATGTTGTAATGCAGGTAGTCGTAGCCTTACGAACACGATTTGGTCGTAAGTAGAGTAGGCTATATGTACAGTACTGTGAAATGATGTCGGAAGCTGGTAAAAAAATTACGTACGCCGCGGCTAGCGATTGTGGTCGAATGGTCATAAGTTGCATAGGTCGTAAGTCGACGACTACCTGTCCCCTTATTTCCTATTTATAGGGGTATTTACTGTATAAGGCTTTGAAGCAAACAGTGTTAAACAATAAATGCGTGGCCTATTCTTATACTGGTGTATTTCCCCTTTAAGAGTTCAATTATAAAGTTTGGCAGTGGTTCACAATGCGTCTGTTTCTAGCAGGTTTGAGTCGTAGTCTGGTGGAAAGACACCTCCGGGCACAAAAAGGGTTCAGTTTAGGTTTTTATGGGTGACTCTGTACAAGAGTTGATTTGTGATTTGCTTGTTGCTAAACGTAGCATGGAAACATTTATTGTCGAGAGCATTTGGTTTGACTGGTTTATCACAGTCACTGCATTTAGCTTATTAGAGGACTTGGCTAAGCAGAACCAGTAGTGGATATGACTCTGCACCCCACGAGGCTTGGGGTATCATCGGCATGGTGAGAAAGAATGGTGCGGGCGTTTGACCGAGGGACCAGGAAATTCGTGTCGCCTGCTAGTAGGAAATCGCAGATTTTAGTCGCCATGAATGGCATTCAGGTGATCGGTTTGCTTTTGTTTTGCTCATATGAGTGAAGAGGCCATTTGTTCTTTCACGGCCCCAATGCGCCCAAGCACCGATTGCAACAGGTTCGAGCCTTGAATGCGAAGTGGGCTCATACTGGTACATTGGCTGTTGTAATATCTCATGTTTTATTGACCACAAGTGAAGTTTGGTGCTCTTTATTATTATTTGTGTTGTGAAAAGGACCTGAGATAAACGTAGGGACCTGATTTCCTCTTTTTATGTTTGTTTGTAAGTTTAAATTACGTTTTGTTGCTTCTGATTGTGTTCGAGTGCCCATTAACCTCAGATTATTACACACTGGGGCTATGGTAACTAAATGGGGTAATAGTGGGGGGACTAATATTAAGTCAAAAGGCACACAGTTAGAACCCGGTGCTCTGCCAGTGAGGGCTGGAGAGCTACATATGTTTTATGGTGTAGTGTCTAAAGACCACCACCACATGACCACCTGATCAGCTACTTTTTAAGAATAGCCCTTATTTGTAACATATACGTTACAGTAAAATTGTTCACATATTCCAGCGATTCTTTTAAGATGCTGGAGTCAGCCATGTTACAGTACCCCTAGAGCACACTTGAACCACCAACCTTCTGAACAGCAACCCCCAAAGACTTAATCACTGAGCTACACATTCCAAAGGTAGTAGAATCTACTGTGAATTTACAAAGTTGCTGGGCTATTGGTTATATTTCCTAAATTCCCCAGATGAATTTTCCATGAAAGTTTCTGGACATTTTCCACCCCTTTGCAACCCTACTTATGACCAAACAAAATGGTTTTGTTTGAACATGACAGTTTATATACAGTTCCTGGAACATTCCTGCAACGTTTCCCAAATTTCCTAGATGAAGTTCCCATAGAACATTTCCTGGAAATTAACTGGAAATTTCCAGCCCCTAGTGCATAGTCATGTGTGTGTTATATTGAATGAATACGTGGTGTAATCCTGGTCAGAATTACAAAGGATTAGCGCGATCTCGGATACGGAGACTATTCCGTTCCTGTCTTCTCCAGGAACCTAGTGAAGTTGAGGATAAGATCAAAATGCCCGACTGTCACAAGGCATAGGCTCAGGATTATTATAGTAATTACCAAAGCATAATCTCTATCCTCTGCACTTTCTCAGGCGCCATTAGAACCACAATTACTGCTTTGTCAGAGTTAACCGTGTGAGAGATTACAGGACGTGCCTGATATTTTCGCTGAAAGCCTGGACTCTGCTTCTTCGCCCTCATTAGGGACCCAAACGCGAACGTCATTAGACATTCGGGATCGGGATCGCGATTGCTCGGTCGCGACGCGAGTTTCAGGGTGGCACGGTCCAGGCAAGGCTTTGAAAAATGAGATACGGCGCAGCCAGCACGTGAACGAACTAGGAGTGAACGTGTGTGAAGTGCTCGGGAAGATTAACCCTGGGAGTCGGTAATTGTTTTTAAAGCTTAATGACGGAAATCCCCTCTGGAAACAAGAATGTAAGAATTGCGCATGACGTCTCTTGCTGCTTTTTTTAACAGACCGTAAAAGATTCAGCAGCTTTTCAAACAGGAAGGAGCACCGATCTCTGTCTTCTGAGGATGTGAATTAAAACCATTGCTATCGGATGTATTTTGCATGTGTCAGTGTCAGTATTTCTTCTCTGAACTTGTCTGGAATTATTCCATTTTGAGGAATCCATGCTTTCTGACCAGCATTTTTCAACTTACTTGGATGCCCTACATCGTTTTATTGAAATATAAAGGATAGAAAAGTTCTCTAATGAATACGAAAATGGAGAAAAAAAAACTTCAGGATGCACTTTTATTCGAAAATAATCAGCTTCTGGGGTGGTAAGAATCACTCCTACCACCTTGTCTTGCTTATTTTCCTATAACGGCAAGCCCTGTTGTGTTTTATTCCCTCCTTAATCACCAGCATTGCCACCGACCAGAGAAAACGATGCAGAAGAAACAATTAAATAAGAAACCTAAATCTTTGAGGAACTTATTAACTGGTTGCTTTGAGATCCTAATGGGACACTAAATGCACACTTTATTAAAGGCGGACGCACTCCGGAGTAAACACTTTAACACGTAGATAGAAGACTCATAAACATAAATATGTTCCGTTCTACAAATTCGGGTGTAAAGATTTTTGCCTTTGGCTAAAGCCTGATTAAATTAGATTTAGATTGTCCAAATAGGACAACACATCTTCAGGGTATATATATATATATATATATATATATATATATATATATATATATATATATATATATATATATGTTGTTCATTTTGGATAATCAGGATCTAATTAATTCAGGTTAAAAAAAAAAAAAAAGGGCAAAATGACGATATAGAAGGATGAACTTTAATAACATTTAGTAGACATTATAACAGCCTCGAAAAGTCTGAAAGAGAAGTCCACAACCATTGGGACCCTGGAGGAGTAGATACCAAGTTACTAGAAATTTACATAGGCTATGATTACAGGAAACGGCATTTCCACACTCGGAACAAGTTCGGCTCATTATTAACATAAGTTCGAACGTTTAACAATGAATGCAGTTGCTATGGAAACACATTTTGACAGTTAACTAAATGTTGCTAGGGTAAAGGAACAACGTTCTGATCTAATTTACATGCATTAAAGATACATTAAAGATATATATAAAGCAGCTACCGAAGCGATTCAGTACGATTCAATGCAATACGGTGCAAAGGGGAAAATGGTACAGATAGATCGCTTTTATGTCTTTGGTTCAGCTAATCATCAATTTAATTAAGCACGTTCTGACTTCTAACGCATGGCCCCCTTTCACAAAAACGCTTTTGTAAACCAGCGTTCTTTTCCTGTTCTGTCTCCAGCAAGTCACAGCTCTACCTCTGCCATGTTAATCTGTATTCTATGTGATTCTCAGGATACGCCTCGGTCTCCTTGATGTTGCGATCAAAACGTATGATCAGATCAAAGATTTTAAATGAAAGGATGTAAATGTTATTTACGTCTATTTACAATCCACTAATCGGCCATTCTTGTAATTTTTTTATTATTATAATGCTTGTAAAATATATATATATATATATATATATATATATATATATATATATATATATATATATATATATATATATATATATAAGTATTGGGTCACCTGGTCATAAGTACGGTATGTGGTTTTTGAGAATTGCTCTTATATTTTCCTCCACTCCTCTGGGAAGATGTTCCACTAGATTTTAGAGTGTGCTTATTAATATTTGTGTTCATCAGCCACAAAGTTGTTATGAAAGGCAGGTACTGATGTAGGTGAGGAGACCTAGGTGCAGTCAGCATTCACATTCATCCCAAAGGTGTTCAGTAGGGATGAGATCAGAGCTCTATAGCAGGTCACTCAAGATCTTCCTCTCCAAATCATGTAAACCAGATCTTCAAGGAGCTCACTTTGTGCACAGAGGCATTGCCATGCTGGAACAGGTTTGAGTTTTTAAGTTCAAGTGAATGCAAAATTTTATTAGAGCACATCTAAAAGACGTCCTGTTCAATTGAGGGCCTTCGGGTTTGTGGGAACAGTTAGGAAAAGAACCACATATTACCAGAAAGGTCAGGTGTCCCAATACTTTTGATAATATAGTGTATATATATGTATTTATTTTGCCTATAGATCAAAATTTTTATAATTAATTGCTGAGAACATGTGACCCTGAAATGCCAATGCAACAAGTGAAAAAGGACCACACTTCCCAAGTGCCACTTCACCCACCCCCCTCTTTCCATCCCTTCCTAGGTATTCCCTGCCCCCAAAAACCTCATGGTTTAGACTCTTACCTTGAACATGGCTGTGGCAGGGTCCCTGCTATACCTATCTATGGTGTGGAACTTGGTGGAGTGGTTGAGTTCATGGTAGAGCTCTGAGTGTCTTTTGCGAGTGTGCATCACTTTCTGGAAGGAAGGTACAAAAAAAGCAACAAAACAAAAAATAAACAGAATAAAAAGCAAAGAAGGGGGTGATGGTGGTGGAGAGACAGACTGGGAGGCGGGGTATGGAGCTGGCACGATTGGCCAACTGTTCAAAAAGTACAATGTTCTATTGTTTTCTGAAACACTGAGTAAATGGCAATGGAGTCAGGGCCACAGCAGGGTTTCCTTGGACAGCGGCATTCTCTATAGGGGGGCACGATATTTGTTTGCCCCCCAGAGTCGTGATTTAATTAGATTTGGTTTTACAGCTAATAGACATGGCTGTTTGCCATAAAATTTAGATCAACCTGGGTCAAATCTTGCTATGATTTCAGACACCAATAAAATTTAACACCGTGACCTCGTAACAATATCTTGCCAATGGATACTGTAACGGCAAGGGTTGCCAGGTATTATGCACCAATTATCTTTTTCCTTTGCAGGCAGAAACACCATGCAGCGCTGTCCGTGATGGAAGAAGTAATGCAACTAAAAGCAACTGGCTTTGTTAGTAACATACCTTTTGCTCGAGAGGATGCCTCCATTTTGGAAAAGCAAAACTCCAGCCATTTGGTTTAAAAAAAATAAATCTTGATTTTCAGGATTCGAGTCCTTTGCATGGTTACAACGCAAGCAGCGTCCAATCTGATATTGACTAGAGGTTTGCTACATTCCAGAGCATTAGTCATTCTCCGGGAGGCTTATTTGCACACTCTTACTAATCACGAACTCGTAGCCCAGTGTTTCCGCGGCCTTGACTTTTTACAGCAAATCCAGGGTTTGTCTGGCGCATGAAAAGGCCGCGTCAGTTTTGTTTTGAATCCACGAGATTGGAATCGAGGCTGATGAAACACTGAGCGACTCTACCATGAATTGAATGGCTACTACTCTGAATGACAAAATGCAAAAAGAGGTTACAAGCACTAAAGCAGCAAGGCCATCGGGTCCTCTAGACAGCAATCGAACCAAAAAAAAAAGAAGCACAAACACTAAGCTGGGGTAACAGGGGGGGTACGAGATCTTACCTCAAAGTCCAGCTCAGAGTACCGTACTCTTTTCCTCTGGGAAAGACGGGAAGTGGAGAAAAGACATGATAAATTACAGCAGTATGTCAGGAAATAACCTAGGAAAATGCCCTAATAACCAAACCCGGGTGAATGTACATTACACTGTTGGTGACATTTTCTATTTTAGGCTGGTAAACAATTTTGGGCAAAAGAAATATGACAATGTAAATAATTGAAGTATTGAATATTGCTTAAGGATGAAATAAGTATGGAATGGCTAAAGACTAGAATAGAGTACAAAACACCAACACAAAAAAGAAGAACCTGCAAAATCATTAGACTGTATATGCAAAAGCTCCCTGAGATCTCTTTTATACTTTACAGTGAAACTGACAAAATCGCTAATACTCACATAACGGCAGTTCATTAATTCAAAATACATATTACAAAGTGTCAAATAAGACAAAGTAAACTAATTATACTGTGTGTTAGCAGTGTTTACCTACATTTCAGTTTATAATATAATTTGTGAATAAAGAGCGCTGTTTACCGGAGATTAGGTCTGGAATCATCTCAGTAATCCTGGATATTTGTTAGAAAAAGCGTAGTTTGTGTAGCTGTTCATACACGACCCCGTATTTACCTTAACCAATGCAAGACTTGCATTTTAATTTACATTTTAATGTAAGCTGGGGCGATGCATTTGTGCAAATAATGCTTTTACACTTATAATAAAGCGCTCTTCGAAGGTTCTTTGGATATTCCAAGAGACACTTTATACCACATCTCTCTCTCTCTCTCTCTCTCTCTCTCTCTCTCTCTCTCTCTCTCTTCATTAGTATATGTCCACATTTACCATCAAGCATCAGGAAGAAGCACTTATTCATATGTCTGAGCAGGTATGGTGTTAAGAGTCTTGCTCGGGGACCAGGTAGTGGCAGTTTGTGTGGCTGGGATTTGAACACACAACCTTCAGATCCAAAAGTTCAATGACTTAGTTACCACAGAGTAGCATCTGGTAACATTTTGTCTGTACCTGTAGACTTTGCCAGGAACGGTTGCCAGGTTTGTAAAGAAATCAGTCAAATAACGAGTCCATGCACATTGATTGATTTTGATTTTTCCATGAATGACTCTCAAAGCTTACCTTTAAAAAAAGCTGCAACTTGTCAGGAAGGCCGTAAAATAAAGTAAAACCCGGAAATGGGGCAGTTCATATTAAATTAAATTTGATTTTCATTGTGCAGAGTATCAATAAACTGCAGTGTTTTGCATATCCTAGTTTATCAGGAAGCTAAAAGCAGAGTGCAGGGTCAGTCATATGGGCTACATCACCCTTGAAGCAGATAGGGATAAATCCCTTGCTTTAGAGGTCCAACTGTGGCTGTTTGGCAGTGCTGAGGCTTAAAACTCATAACCTTATGATTGGAAACCAGAACCACCACGTCTGCCATATATCAGAGCGCTCTAAACACCAAATATCCACCATATACGTATTTAATAGACCAGGCTAATACTTGTTTAAGATTTATATTTTAGTTATCAGAATTTCATTGTTTTATTGTCCTCAGTTTCGGGGTTCCATCATTTCCGAAGCATAGCAGTTTAAATTACATAGAAAAATTATTTCAGCACCACAAAGTGCACAAATTCCACACCATGCTGGAAGACATTCGAATTGTCTATTGACTGAACGTGCCAAGAACAGCATCTGATCATCTGTGATGAGGAAGTAAACCGGTATCTTTCCTCCTCAGCCCACTTAAATATAATCTTAATGTATATATCGCACTGAAACTGAAATCTTTAACCTTAAAGATATATATATTTGTTAAACCTGTCATGGCAATTAATTTAATTGATCAAAGTGCACTAACAGCCATTAGACACGCACCAGCAGAAAACGAGGTGGGTGTGTGCCGGATTGGCGGGTATTCATTTGCATATTAATAGTGTTCGGATTTCTCATTAATTGCGAGTTCATTTTCAGATTAAATATTAAAATGTATAAGGAGCAAAATGTAGAAAAATGGGACTAAAATGAGAAAAAATAAAAGATATTCACAGTTATTTATTTAGTTTTTTTTATAATATGTTTGTTCTGGCATCAAGTGTGTTAATCAGAAGTACATTTTGAAAAAAGATGAAAAGCAGGATTTAAAAAAATATATATTTCCATTGCTTGCTTTGTGTGCAGGACACCCCCCCAACCACACACACACACACACACACACACACACACACACACACACACACACACACACACAGACACACACACGCCCAAAGAGAGGTAGGAATTGATGATTTGTACCAATAGAATTTTGAAATATAACAATATTTTAATTATGATGATTCTCAGAAAATGTAATAAAAAAGCTCAAACTAAAATAAGCTGATTTTTCTAAATGACAAATGACCTTTACTTTTATATTTTAATGCACCCATAAGGCTAAAAGCATTTTTTGTTTCAACTTTCTGAATTCCTACTGTGGGATGATCTTTAATTAATGTCTCTTACACAATATGATATTTTTCAAGTAGAAAAAGTGTTAGCATCCCATGTGACCCATGTTAAACGAAATATACTTGGTGAACACCAGGTACATCTTTTGGCATTTTATATATATATATATATATATATATATATATATATATATATATATATATATATATATATATATATATATATAAAACACACATGGATGAAGAAATACACACTTCAGGACCGGACAGGGCTATTTTGGAGGCCAGGGGAGGTTATGACAGTAGCTAGGTGAGAAGTACAAAGATCTAACCAACTATCTGTCTGGGTTATTAAACAGATAACAATATGATGGTTTAAGATTTAATTCTATTAAAAGTTCACTTCAGGAATCTGAATAATTAATCAATATATTCATATACAAGGCTGCTGCTACAGTACCAGACCAGTTTGTATGTACCGGACATTTTCTCCATTTCTGTTTGAAACTATTCCATAAGTTACTGTTCGGTTGTGTCTCAAAATACTATTTTTGCCTCATTATTCCTGTCCTGTCATATCGAATAATCTCTCGCTCCATGCCTGTTGTCCCTACTACCTGTCACCTTTCTGCCATTCCAGTCTCTGCATTCCTGTACACAAGAGTTCAACACTAGAGTCCACTATTGTTTTTTTTTCTTAGCCAACTCCTAATGCACAATAATTGACTTCAGCTAAAAAAACTAACTAATTGTCACATGTTGTGGTTTCCACAGAGGCAAGAATCATACAGTTGGTTTCTGTTTTGGATCCTGTATCAAATCCCTGAGCCATTCCTCACAACATATATTGGTTTGTCTACTTATACCTCTTTGCTTTTATGTGTATTGAAATATATTTAATTACAGATATAGACAAATATGTTGCCACCCATAGAAAACAAAATACAAGAAAAAAGAAATAACCGGATTATAGTAATGCTTTAAACTCGTTGCAATGCAAACTGACAAGCCACAGTGCTTCCAGGAAAATGACAGATGAGACGACATTGGAACTTTTTCAACGAAGCACATCAACTCGATTATATTTAAAGAAAATAAAACATCTGTGTTTTAGGGCTGCGTTTGGCATTGGAAATCTTGAATCTATGTAGGATTTTGCTCCTAAATCCATGAAAGAATCCCCTTTTGGCCATTAATGCAAGCGTTTTCAGACATTTCAGTGTTGTTTTTAGTCCCCATTTGCATTTATAGTAAGTTCCAGTCTTCTGGGAAGATGTTCCAGTGCATTTAATTCTCCAAAGACATACTGTTTACTTGTGTGCCACGAACTTTGTGGTAACAGTTAGATATAAATTTCAACCCTGTTAAACAGCATCAGTTCCTGATGAGCACAAATCTTTAGATACGCACTAAAATGTACTGAAACATCTGCCCAGAGAAGTGTAGATTATTACCAGAGCAAATATAGAACCTGATGCTCATTAATCACATACCTATCTTATGGTCAAGTCTCCACAAACCTTTGCTTGTATAGTTACATATATAGCTACATATGGCTACAAAAAAACTGTCTACAATCATTTTGAACAAATCAGAACTTGTTTTGAAACGTATCCTCTGACCAGTTGGAAAGAACATCAGACCACACAGAGAAGCATGGTGGTGGTAGCATCATGATATACAGTAGGACTGCTTCTATGGAAACAATTCTATGGCATTACACCCATTATAGAAAATAGAAACAGATGATTAGAATAGAAACTAGAGAAGACTTTCATCTCATCAGTCAAAACTCTGGGGAGGATATGGGCATTTCTACAAGACAAATAAGTCAAGAAAAAGCTTGCAGAAATGAATTCCGCACAGAAAAAAAGGAATGGAGGATTTTTGAAATGGCGCATTAATCAGAGAGCCCTTTTGTAACCTTGGGGAATTCAAGACAGTTTGCCAAAAAGGAATTATCCAAAATTGAACCACAGTGCTGCAAAAAACCTAATTACTTGTTACTGTAGATGTCTCAAAGCTGTAATTGCCAAGGACGGTTTTGCACCGAAGTACAAACGCTGGTAATTTGTGGTGTCTGAATACTTATTCCTGCCAATTGATTTATTTATTTTTGATTGATCTTTATCTTTGTGCCTTCAATTTCTTGTAAATGTAATAAATCATAAAATGCCAGAATTCTTACTCACTGTACGTCTTCAAGCTTGGGATGACTACCACGATTCCTGGTTTCAAACCTCATCCGGGATTATGATCAGGGATTATTATTTTTGACCCTATTGGCCATGGAATTCAATGATGATTCAAGCTTGGGCTTGAAAATAAAACATAGCGATTTACATTTGTCTCATTCATACAACTGAGCAGCTTTAGGGTTAAGGGCCTTGCTCAGGGGCCCATCTTTGTTTTGGCTGGGACTTGAACTCACACCTATTGGAGCCAAAGTTCAATTCCTTAACCACTAAACTAAAGTACCACCTCCATATTTGCTGAGGGGTATACAAGATAGCTCATGGTTGGCTCCAACCCCTTCCTGATCCCTTTACAAAAAAGAAATCCACTCAATGCATGGTGCCCCTTTGCACTGCATATACCCCATGTTTGCACCCATGCAAGCACCAAACATGTGTACTTGCAACCCGTTTCTCCCCTACACAGCCACACTAAAGGTGGATGAACTAAAAAGAGCCAAAATCCAGACAAGTCCTCTAAGTGGTTGTGTAATTTGTCCATAAAACTTTATGATAATTGGCACTCTATTAAATGCTAGCTTTCATTGACTTATATAGCATTGACTGTAGCTCTTGTTTTTGCTACGGGATGTATCATCGATTACAGCCAAAGGGTCTTTAACCCCCCCTTTGAACTAATCTTTGATTCGCAAAATCACCTGTAAGGCAAACCTGTAATTAAAGCTGGCCTTGTCCCAATTTAAAGAGGACACCAAAGTGGCAAGAAAATGGGGTACTTACTTCCAGGGAGCCAGCTGAGACGTTGGTGTTGGTGTTGGCATTGTTGGCACGCAAATTGCGGGGCAGGGTCCTGGTGCGTTCCGCCTTGCCAGAAGTGAAGATCTGCCTGATGGAGGGCCGACTTTGCTTCACCTGCAGCGTGTGGGCACTGGAGAGACCAGGGACCTGCTTGATAGTCCCATAGGATCGGTTAAGACTGACACTAACGTGGTCCACATTAGCAAAGTCCGCTGGATATGGCTCACTCTCAGCCGGGTGAAGAGTCATGGGTGAAGGGGGTGGAGGAAAAGGTGGGTCATCCACACTAATATTGAGAGGTTTTTCCTCTTTCGGAATGGGATTGGGCTTGAGGCTCACCGTCCGCCGTGGTAGTACCATGTAGTCCTCTTCACCACCACCTACACTGCTTGCTGGATCAGTTGCAGCAGTAGACGACCGTGCCCAACTCAGTGCACTCTCGGTGCACAGGTAGACTGGTGCTGAGCGTTGATGCTGGCCCTGTTCCACGTTGATCTCCTTTTTGCGGGGTGTCTCGTTAAGCTCGTTTAACGCCCCCAGAGTGGACACTTGTGCCAGAAGGTTGGGTGGGGGGATGTTGCCAGGCAGACTGCTAAAGTTGAGACCTTCTTGGTGCGTGGCTAACTTCAGATCGTCCTCGTCGTCCAGGGAAATGCGCGACAGAGTGCCCGTGATGCTGGCCGGGTTGCATGTGTTCACCTCCTTGAAGATGACTGAGGGAGCGAGAGCAAGAAAGAGAGACAGAAAAAGAGAGAGCCCAGAAAGAGAAAGAGGGGGACAAGAAAGAGAAAGTGCACACAAAGGCAGGAAGAGAGGAAGAGACAGAAGCAATGGTCGAGTGCACAAGACAAAGACCGCAAAAAAAGCGCAACAGCAAAAAGTGGACAATGGAAGAAAAAAAAGGGAAAAGGATAGATAGGGAGATGTGTATGATAAACAGAAGTTCACAAAGGTCACAACGTTAGCCCGGGTAAGTAGATAGAGGCCGGTGAGGAAAGAAAAAATAATGATGATGGGAAGATGATAGGAGAAGATAAGAGAAAGGAAATGAGCACATTGAGCACCAAGAAATCACAGGATGATGAAAGAAGAAAGGACGCCATATTTCCCCCCCACGGCGTGTTGAATTTGTAGCATGCACGTATGCGAGTATGAAGTGAGGCAGAGTGTTGAGGAAGTTTTCCACAGGACAAAAAAGTCAATAATCCTCCTGGAGGTGAAGCATTCAACATCGTAATAACTTACTATCAGACACGACTCCAAATAAGGCAAATACTAAAAGAATGGTGATGGATATTTTAATTATATAGTATATGGACAAAAACTTTGTGGACACCTGACCATAAGATGTGCAGGAGACACTTTTTAAACATCTGATTCCACATTTAGTCCCCATTTGCTCCTAAACTCTTCTGGGAAGATGTTCCACTCGATTCTGAAGTGTGCTTTTGGATATTTGGGCTCGTTAAGTTGCAAGGATTTTTGTAAAGTCAAGTGTAGGTGAGAAGGCGAGAAGGCAGAATGAGTTCCAATTTATACCAGTGTACAATAGGGTTGAGGTCAGATGTATGTAGAAGTTACTTCAGATCTCCCACTTAACACAATCTATGTAAAGGGCAGTGTCATGCTGGAAAAGGTTTGGATCTCCTAGTAAATGTGAAGGGAACCATGTGGGGAAAACCACAAATGGCTGGAAAAGTCAGGTGTCCCAATGCTTTTGTCAATATAGTGTATTTGAAGATGAATAAAACTAAAAGCAGTAATGATCATTATATCATTTCTACCGTTTTTCTTAAATAAATATCACAAATCTGCTCTATTCTGAAAATTAAAGTGTAAGTTCCGGATCCACTTTAATCAAATCCCTTCTGATGATCCCCTCAGTTTATCTCATGAAACAGTGTTTAGATTAAACAATTACGTTCTTTGGTATCGGTTTATACCCGTAATTCTTTGATACAGGAAAAAGTGCAAGCCAATAGTCTAGTTTATGCTTCGATTGTTCATTGCAGCCCGCGCTCAAACCAATCGAAGCCGAGCCTGAGAAACAGATCTAACATCCCACCCAAGTAATAAAGGTGCACGTCTCTAGGCTTTACCATCCACGCAAATCACGCGTCGTCTTTCGAAAACGGCTTTCGAAAGTATTCTAATTGTAAAGTTTTTTTTTTGTTGTTTGTTTCAAAATTGACCATAAGTTACTGCACCTGCGTCGAATCCGATCCAAAAATTCTGTGGTCTCGATGCAAAAATAAAGCGTTGAAATGGGAAACAAAAGGAAAAGAAAAAAAAACAAGAAAAAATTTTGAAATAAAACTTACATGGATGTCCTCTTTCTGCAAACGACAGGAAGACAAGGTTAGGCAACGTCACTGTTCAGTTATCATACAAATTGACCATGCCAGGGTGTTCATAAAAATAAATAAATAAATAAATAAATAAATAAATAAATAAGTGCAAACTGACAAAGGAACTAAAAAGCAACAGATAAGATAGTGGGTGTGTGAGAGAACGAGATGCTAAAAAAAGAAGCAAAGAGAAAAAAAACGAAAGGAAAAGAAATCCATACCTGTTTGACATGCCAGGTCCACGTCTTTCTCAAAATCGGCCTGCGTGGGAGTAAAGTAAAGAGAGACATATAATTACATTATATAATATAGAACATACCATAACATAATCCACATATTATTTATTTATTTATTTTTTTTTTTTATTTATTAATGCAATGACAAATTGAAGACAAAGCTTACAGGACTACAAAAGACAGGCGGGTACAAATCGTATTTCCATACTGTATTGAATTTCTTTTTCCACGTTAGGCCACGCCCACTCTGGGAGATACAGATATCGAGATATTGGGATCGCTACACAAAAACAGAAGTCGCATATACTGAAATATACATTGTTTGCATAATCAAAGGACTGTCAGTTGTTGAGGAATTCCTGCCTCTGTAGTGCCCCCTCTGGTTTCTTTTTGCGCTTTGACTCTTGGCAATTTTTGGCGATTACGTAAGCAAAATAAGAGCTGCGAGGATGGGTGCGACGGAATCTTGCTGGAAAACAAATAATTTCCGTACATGAAGCATACCAGTGAGATGTCATTCCAAAAGTATTGGGACACCTGACCCGGAAAATCGCTAGCTCACAATTGTGTAGCATAAAACATTCTCTTCACCTGAGCTAGGAGACCCAAAGCTGTTCCAGCACAAAAATTAAGATTTGCTTTATATGGTCTGGAGTGAAAGATCTCTTGCTTCAGAGCTCTGTAACCCTATTGAACACCCTATTTAATGCTGACTGCACCCAGGCCTCTTCACTTCACCTACATCAGGACCTGACTTTGCTATCTGGCTGAAATCTCTACAAGCAAACTCAAAATCACATCGTTCCAGAATTATTGAAATTATTATATAATTAAAAAAGGGACTTAATGTGGATTGGGATTTTTGAAACGATCCCTATACAAATACCCAGGTGTCCATAAACCTTTGCTCATACTCTATAGATGTTAGTGCTGTTGTTATAAGTGAGATATGAATCTGAGTAATATTTGTGTACTCCGTAGATGAGCTCCATACACCGCTTGCATGCAGAAATGAGCGATTTTCTGTGTTGCATGAGAGGCGGATCGAGAGCACAAATGCAGCTGGCGCCTTGACGGAGCGCTAGCGAGCATATTTAAACGAAAAATTTGGGTATCGTAAACGACTCTTTCGCGAGAATGAAAGTCTATCGCAACACCTCCACAATCGACTGCAATACCTGCGAGGAGAGAAACAAAAAAAATGAGAAAAATAATGATCGTTTTAGTAATACGTGTGGAATACGTCGAGCGTACGAGCATATGGCCAGGGGGCACAACGTACGTGCCGATTAGCGCACGTTTTACATTTCCAACGGGTTTATTTGCAAAGGTAATCACACACTAAGTCATGAGTGGTGTATGGACCGGATTCTATTTGAAAGCCAGAGCGCTAGGAACCCGTGGGATCGATGCTAACGCTAAGATTCAGTAATACTGTACGAACATGACTGGTTGCAGCAAATTTGTGAGAGTTACAATAAAAACGCACTTGAATGCACATCGATCGGCGATTATTTAACCTGACATTTGACAATCTTGAAGTAAAAGCCTGCTGACTGCAAGCTAGTTATCTAATTAGCCGGCTAATCCATTCACACTATGCCATTGATTGTGCTCGGAGATCTGCTACTACAGTAAACACACACACACACACACACACACACACACACACATACATATACGTGGTGTAATGTTACCTACGTTCGCATTCATCTGCATGTCTCCCATGCACGATATTACCAAAAGTATTGGGGCGCTCACATTTTCCAGCCGACCTGTATGTCGTCATTTTCCAAACCTTTGCAAACCCAAAGTTTAAGGCGCACAGTTGTATGGGTCGCATTTGGACGCAGCGGCATGATATAGATGTAGATATGCTTTATATGGGTTGGAGACAGTAGAAGATCAAACGCACCCAATCGTATGATGTTTTTAGATGCTGTAACGTGAAATTTCGCCGCCACTTCACTAGACCCTGAAAAAGTGTAAGATCTCCTGCTATAGAGCTTTGAACTCAACCCTATTGAACAGCATTAGCATGCTGAGTGCACTCCTCACCTTCTCACCTACATCAGGACCCGGCTTTTACTGACTGGTTGATCTCAAATATTTACAATTTCCTTCTGTTAATGTTAAATAAAAACACGTCCTTCCAACAATTAGGACAATATTAGCACAAGGATATCTAGGGTCTTATGAGTCTGAGAAGAAAGAAAGAAAGAAAGAAAGAAAGAAAGAAAGAAAGAAAGAAAGAAAGAAAGAAAGAAAGAAAGAAAGAAAGAAAGAAAGAAAGAAAGAAAGAGAAAGAAATGGGCTGTATGCTAGCAAGAGGAAAGGAAGAAAGAAAGAAAGAAAGAAAGAAAGAAAGAAAGAAGAAAGAAAGAAAGAAAGAAAGAAAGAAAGAAAGAAAGAAAGAAAGAGAAAGAAATGGGCTGTATGCTAGCAAGAGGAAAGGAAGAAAGAAAGAAAGAAAGAAAGAAAGAAAGAAAGAAAGAAAGAAAGAAAGAAAGAAAGAAAGAAAGAAAGAAAGAAAGAAAGAAAGAAAGAAAGAAGAAAGAAAGAAAGAAAGAATGAAAGAAAGAATGAAAGAACGAAAGAAAGGGATGTATGCTAGCGAAAGAAAGAAAGAAAGAAAGAAAGAAAGAAAGAAAGAAAGAAAGAAAGAAAGAAATAGGATATATGCTAGCGAGCGAAAAGGAAGAAAGAAAACAATGTCTTTTTGTGGTAACAGTTCGGAGAAGAACCCAAACGTTGCAGCTTGGAAATTCTGGAGCCTGAACCACGAGACTGAAGTGTCTGACTGCAAACTACATTTAAGAAGGAATCCTCGGATCAGACTGTATGAGGAAGAGTTGGCGAGTACAAATTTATAAAAGAGTTTAATGCTGACGCTAATTACGGCAGTTTTAAAGCATCTGTCAAATCAGCGACTGTGCGTCTGTGAGGTATTTCCCCATGAAGCTTGTCCTTTATTTGATGTAAATCCGACTTGATGTAATCCTATTACACAGTTGTCTCCAGCTTGATATATGATAATTAGGCAACAGTAGTAATGTTTGAGCTCGCGACTTTTTACGATCACTCTGCCATGAATTTCCTTTAGCCTGCATCCACTGTACATCACCGCGCAAATCAGGGTGAAGCATGTTAAACCCCACGTGATCGAAGTTATCTCTCGGTAGACTCGAGCGAGGCTTATCGTTCCGCGGAACCGTTATTAAAGATGTTCGCAATAATAACATGACCTTCATCTACCGTGTTAGCGTAGCTTTAGACGGCTTTAGAAACTGATCGCCACCGGATACAGCATTTGAAACGGTTCGCTCGCGCCCGCTAGCGTGGAAGGTCCCACCGATCACTCGTTTTCATTAGCATTTAGCGCTTTTAACATCCACGTTTCACTTGCGCTCCCGTGATCGGCCAATCACGGAACTAGCTGTTCGATCATTCAGATAAAGGTCAAGGGCTTCACATCAAACATTCGAGCGGGAATTGATGGTCGTTGGTGCCAGACACGCTGGTTCAAGCTTTCCGAAGGAAAATGTTTCGAGAGTTGACTGGAACCGTGTTGAGCAGAAAAGACTCAGAATACGGCATGTATTAAACCTTGAGGCAGAAGACAGCATCGGGTTCTTCTTCAGGAAGTCGAGACGGTTGATGAAGTTTGGAACATTTTTGGTCCACCTAGCCAAAGAAATCTTGATTTCTGTTCCAGAATGCAGATGGAAGTCCACCATGGATTGGTGATGGATTCATGGAAGTGCACAGCTCTATGTCCTGATTGGTTGCCTGCATGAAGTTCCATCCTTGTTCCTCGGCTGTGGTTTTTACATTGATTTCTTCAATGTGAGACGTTTATATGCGTTTTAGGGATAATTGAGACACGACTTTTCTAGCTGTATGTTGTTCTTCCCCAAACTCCTACCACAAATTTGCAGACACACAATCGTATAGGACATATTTGCATCCTTGCATCCTTCCAAACCTGTTCCAGCTCCATTAAGCTATGCTTTACAATGGTTTGGAGTGGAAGATCTCCTAGATCTCCTGCTATTTTGCTCGGAACCTTCGTCCTCCTCAGCTCATCAGTACGTCGCGTTAGTAACCGGCTGAATGAGTCTCAAATCTCCATCACACTCCAGAATCCAGTGGAACATCTTTCCAGAAGAGTGGAGGTTCTTATAGCAGTAAATGTGAAATAGATGTTCTAGAAGCGTATACACATTTTTTTTGTCCGTGTAGTGTATATTTTATTTATATATATGAATGTCTAGGAAAAGAAATTGTCTTTAGCGGTTCAAAAAAAGGGTTTTCAGTGATATATTGAATGCCTGATTGTATTTCAGTCCTGGCATTGCGTGATGGGTGGTGAGGGCATGGGAATAGATGATGATTATGCCTGTGGATATGGCTGTCAAAAAAAAAAAAAGGAATAAAGGGGAGAAGAACACCGAGAGCTCTCCTTGACTGGAGTCATTTCGAAGGTAAATATATCATCCCCATTATATCTAGCGATCTGGCCTATTGAAGGAAAAAAAAAAAAAGCAATAACACAAAAGCGAAAATCGAGAAGAACGGAGGGAGAAATAGCACGGATAGCACCGTGGCTGCTGAATACGAAAAGGGTGATAATGGAGGGCCTTTTAGACGGTAAAAGAAATAAATAATCCGGAACGTTCTTTATTACGGCTTGAAATTTTTCAGGTCAAGTGAAGTGTATGGAAAGGATGAAGGTGAAATGAGATGCTATTCACCATGATCTGCACCTGGCCATTTTTGCAGGAGTCGGGCGAGTTTTCGCTGTCGTCTTTACAGCCGCCCATTCGACAGCGCACAGCGTCCTGGACCTGAGAAAGAAAAGAGAGAGAGAGAGAAAGAAAGACAGATTATACTCGAGTTCGAGCTCTAGTATGAGTTCCAGAATCCTGTTTATAGCTTAATATGAGCCGAATCTAAAGTGTTCTGCTGTTGTCGAAAAGTTTTCTGATGTTTTTTCGAAATGCTTTTCTGCTCACCAGGGTCTTAAAGAGTGATGATTCAAGTCACCATATTCTTCCTGTAAACTTGATCCGGACTGAACCATCTCCTTTGTGAGATCTACATTGGATTTTTCTGCTTTCTAGATGTTATCATTCTGTATAAAATCCTGCGGTGGTCCACGACTATGGATTTACACATCAGAATCGTCCAAATTATGTGTTACATTTATTTGCGTTACTGCAATTTAGTAGGTTTTTTTTGTTTTTAATCTGAATTTTTACTTTTAGTTAGGTATGTATTGCACCCATTTACATTTTAAATCACATCTGTTACTGAGAAAACAATAAATATTTAAAATAATGCAATGGGGGAGAGGGTGGGGGTCACACCCCCCGGAAACGACTGTACTGATTGGTTGTTGGGCAGAGAAGACAAAACAGACGCCAGTGATGCAGAGCCGAATTAAAAATTGCTTAATGTTTTGAAAATTAATTTTTTTTCTTGCTGCCAAAGTGAATAATTCAAATAAAATAAAAATTATTTATCATTTTTTTGTGTTTTTGCACTTTCATTTCCCATTTTCTATTTGTAACAAGATCCTCCCACAACCCCCCCCCCCCAAACCCCTGCTTTTAATACTTTGAGTGCATATTAAATGAGCTACTTTTTACTTTTACTTTTCGATTTTTAGACCTGTAGCTGTAAGTAAAACGTCATTATAGTAACAGTACTTTTACAAACCACACACAAACAACTTTTCGAATAAAGGGACCTAAAACCGCCTGCCGTGTGATAGACGAAACGGTTCGTTCCATCTTTTTCAATTTGAAATAAAAGGCAATGTGGACGAACGTTCGTAAAACGATTCCACACGACATTTCAAGAAATAGAAGACAATGTATTAAAAACACGGTGAAGAAACCCCAAAAAATGTAAAGAGGAAATAAGAGCAGAAAGGCCGCACTGCAGACTGCATTTTGCGTAGCGGTGATTCGAATGTTTTGGAATGAGATTAATACAGAATCTTCCAGACAGTGTTAAATATTTAAATCTCTGACATCTAAAATGCTCCTGTGTTTATTTACGCAAGTTAAACATATTTATTACTTCTAACATTTTTATTTACAGCATTATAATAAAAACCTGAACTGTATATCAACTTATTGGGAGAAAACCACCTGTAGTTCTATGTGAAATCAGATATTGAGCACCCCCATATAACCAAATGGTACGATCCTCATATTTGCAGCAAGATTCGACTGAGAGATTGTTAGTCGAATCAGACGACTCCTAGAGAAGTATCGAATCTTCGACTATTCAGGATCACTTCTAATAAACTCATAAATCACATTTCCACCAATGATTTCAGGCAATGCACTTTTTTTCACGTTTTTGTCGTATTTACAGCCATGAGTTCTTACTTGGAAACCATAATGACCTTTATGTAAAACAAGTTTCCCGTCTGATGATCGACCGCAGCACATGGACACACTGCATAAAACCAATATTGATACAGAAAAAATTGGCCTGGAGGATTTCATAGATTAATATATATGAATTCCTGAAAGAGGAGTGTCCGGGTTTAATGACTCCTCATTCCTTTTTTTATTAAATAGAAATGTTCATTAACATAATGAAAGAAGGAGGTAGTATCTCTCTCTCTCTCTCTCTCTCTCTCTCTCTCACTCTCTCTAATTTTCTCTCATTTTAATTTTTTTTTTAAATGAGAGGCTCAGGCAGGAATATGACAATGTAATTAAATGAAAAATTATATTTTAGATGGATGGATGGATGGATGGATGGATGGATGGATGGATGGATGGATGGATGGATGGATGGATAGATAGATAGATAGATAGATAGATAGATAGATAGATAGATAGATAGATAGATAGATAGATAGATAGATAGATAGAGGGAGGGATGAATAGATAGATAGATAGATAGATAGATAGATAGATAGATAGATAGATAGATAGATAGATAGATAGATAGATAGATAGATAGAGGAGGGATGAATAGATAGATAGATAGATAGATAGATAGATAGAGATAGATAGATAGATGGATGGATGGATGGATGGATGGATGGATGGATGGATGGATGGATGGATGGATGGATGGATGGATGGATGGATGATAGATAGATAGATAGATAGATAGATAGATAGATAGATAGATAGATAGATAGATAGATAGATAGATGGATGGATGGATGGATGGATGGATGGATGGATGGATGGATGGATGGATGGATGGATAGATAGATAGATAGATAGATAGATAGATAGATAGATAGATAGATAGATAGATATTCCATCCTATGTAAACCATATCATCATGAATCTCGCTTTGTGCACATGTACATTGTCATGCTGAAGTGAAGGGATTTTTTTATGATCCAGAGATGTTTGATGTCTTTGTAGTAATAGTTTGGAGAAAAAATATAATAACAGATTTGGATGGAAAAAGCAGGCGTCCAAATACTTTTGTCTATATCTTATACGTCTCCCCTGCTTTACACATGCCCCCAATCCTCAATCATCTCATTATTCCCGATTAAAAGATTTTAATTATCCATTGTTTATTAAACTGCATATTTATCCCTCCTATCCGTCCCCCTTCATACCCCCTCCAGGACATCCAGATTGAATGCCGCGATACATCCGGAGCGTCTCGCGACCCAAAAAGCGTGGCAGGAAGCAGAAACAACACCTATCCGAGAGCCCTGTTTATTGCGAGCGCGAAAACTAATAACGGTAATAAGTATGCTGGAGACGAGACAGACCTGACTCGCAAAGCCGAATCTATCACTTTAATCTGGTTAGGAGAGAGGGATCGAGGCAGAGGTGGCCTGATGAGATTCCTAATGAAACTTTGATATGAGTTTATGCTCCCGGAGTGACAAACCTTCTGCGTCGTCGCTCGGCTCACACTTCCTTTAAATAATACAAAGCACTAATGACAGCATTTAACAGCCAGAGACTGGAAACAGCCAAAGAGCCTTATAGCCTTAATTATACACTATAATACTGGACAAGAGTATCTCACTGGTTCTTCTCCAAACTGATACCAGAAACCTGGGGGCACCCAATTCCCAATTCCCAATTCCCAATCCCTTCTCTTTCTTTCTTTCTTTCTTTCTTTCTTTCTTTCTTTCTTTCTTTCTTTCTTTCTTTCTTTCTTTCTTTCTTTCTTTCTTTCTTTCTCTCGCCACGCATCCTCTTTCCTTCTTTCTTTCTTTCTTTCTTTCTTTCTTTCTTTCTTTCTTTCTTTCTTTCTTTCTTTCTTCCTTTTCTTTCTTTCTTTCTTTCTTTCTTTCTTTCTTTCTTTCTTTCTTGCTTTCTTGCTTTCTTCCTTCCTTCCTTCCTATTTCTTTCATTGGTCTCTATCTCTATCTAGTCTCCATCCTTCCTTTCTTTCCTTTCTTCCTTTCTCTCTATTGCCATACACTCTCGTTCTTTCTTTCTTTCTTTCTTTCTTTCTTTCTTTCTTTCTTTCTTTCTTTCTTTCTTTCTTTCTTTCTTTCTTTCTTTCTTTCTTTCTTTCTTCTTCTTTCTTTCTTCTTTCTTTCTTCCTTCCTTCCTTCATTCCTATTTCTTTCATTGGTCTCTATATCCTTAAGTCTCCATCCTTCCTTTCCTTTCCTTTCCTTTCCTTTCCTTTCCTTTCCTTTCCTTTCCTTTCCTTTCCTTTCCTTTCCTTTCCTTTCTTTCTTTTCTGTCTATTCCCATATACCCTTGTTCTTTCTTTCTTTCTTCCTTTCTTTTTCTTTCTTTCTTTCTTTCTTTCTTTCTTTCTTTCTTTCTTTCTTTCTTTCTTTCTTTCTTTCTTTCTTTCTTTCTTTCTTTCGCTACTTATTAGAGTGCATAGTCCAATTTTATTTTTCTTAAAAAAAAGAAATTGCACGTTGTTGCAGTAACCAGTAGCACGTCCTCATTCAGTATGTATTATATATTAAAAGGACACTTTTCTCCATGTCTCTACATCCAGCTACGCTCTGTCTCCTCACCGTCTCACACTCGCTGTGCTAATTGTCACTCCTTGCCTACGCCACCCAACCGGGTGCGATTTACACATCAAACTGGGCAGGCTGTGCGTGATCCCGACTCGCTGGGACGCTCTCAGTTCTGTTGTTATGAAAAAAAAAAGCTATTAGGGATTACATTGAATGCTTGTCAAGGATTTTCATGTATTTAGCAAAAAAAAAAAAAAGATAATCCCAGATTAATCTTCTACTAATACCCATATTTTATTTATTTATTACTTTTTTTTAGTATTGATTTCACAACATAACCAAAGTCGTTTTTTTTTTCTCTGTGATATGCAAGGAATTTTGTATTAGGGAACTGGATCGAAGCCATGATGCATACTAAAACCTTTCAGACTCCATCGTAAAGTTCTGATCCACATAATCCCAATAGGGTGATTCGGAGCAGCAATATGGTGGACCTGAAGGAGGCAGAGATGAAGATGCTGGGTTTTATCGGGGAGATCAGGATGGACAGGTAGGATGTTTTGGAGACAGATTGAGAAAGATGGTTCGTCCATGTGCAGATGATGGACATGTGGTATATCGGTAGAAGAATTCTGAGGATGGAGGAAAAGACGAAGGCCTAGGAGAAGGTTTATGGATGTGGTGAGGAAAGACATGCAGACGGTAGGTTTAAAATAGACAGATGTAGAGGACAGGGTGGTATGGAGACGGAGGACCAGCTGTGGAGACACCAGGAGCAGCCGAAAGCTTCACTGTGTACTGCACTGTATATGGTTGAAATGATGAAGCCAACTTGGAAGATGTTCCACTAGATTTCGAGGAAATCTATGGAGATTATTCAGTGACAAATTAAAGTCAGGTATTGATTGTAGGTGAGGTGAGGAGGCTTAGGGTGAAGTCAGCATCCACATTCATCCCAAAGTTGTTCAATATGGTTAGAACACACAACCTTTAAGATCTTACACTCATGTAGAGCATATTTTCATGGAGAAGTTTGGGTAAGAATCACATATGTCTAGAAATGTCCTTCAACTTTGCATTAACCTTCATCTTGGACCACTCAATTAATTTGATTAATATCGCAATTTTAAAAAATCTAGATCTTGATTTAAAAAAATTAAGTATAAATACAATTCTAAGCAGAAGTCAGGAACCCACGCCATGCCGGTTCACCCGGCGAGATTTCGAAAGAGAAGTCATCAAAAATTGAAAGGTGTGAAACCTGATCAATAATTGATCTTCTTAAACATCCAATTATCTTGGAAATGATTGATATTCTGTCATGTAAAGAGCAACGAGGATAGAAGTTCACGCAAAAAAAAAAAAATGCACATGAAACATTTCTGGTACGACTAATAGGAATGTGTAAGATGTCATTTACTGGTGTATAACTGACCAGGGTTCGATGTTCCATCCTGGTAAATGTCAGTATGCACTGAGAATAAGTTTGGTTTCGTCTATAGCAGAATGTGATCCGAGAAAGAGGAACTTTTTTTTAATAGTCAGAAAGTCATACCGAACCAGGAGATTATTATTATTATTAATATTATTAATATTCATATTTTTCATAGCTGCCCAAATACATTTATGAAAATAATCATAATGCAGGTTTTTTTTTTTTTTTAAATAATTTTTTATTATTATTATTCCTCTTATAATTACACGGTTTAAATTCCGAAATGTATCTATACACATTCATCAGCAATAAAAAAATAAAATGCAACTATGCACATTTTTTTAATTAATGTTCGTTTATTTTATTATTACTTTAGTCACCATTGTTTTTATTTCATTTTTATTTTATTTATTTATTATTATTATTACAAAATTCACAAAATTTCCAGCATTTGGCACATGCCTATATCCAGAATAAATTCTATTTATCTAATTCATAAAGGGGATTAAGGGCCTGGCTCAAGAGCCCAGAAGTGGCAGCTTTGTGGTGCTGGGATTTAAACTCACAACCTTCCGGTCAGAAGTTTAGCGTCTTAATGCCAGATAATTATAAAAATGTGCTCTTTAATTCCTTATTTATTATTATTTAAAGTATAAAATGTAAAATACAATGGAATTAACAGTAAAAAAATTAAAGCAAATTATTATTATTATTATTATTATCATCATTATTATTATTATTATTAATTAATTAATTTAACTATTAATTTTCATGAAAAATATATAAATATAATAAATTTTATTAAAAATATTGACAGTGAAAATCAACTGAAAAAAAAACTGTAGTTATTTTATTCTTTTTTATTATTTAAATTCCTATTATTATTACATGGTTTTATATTCTAAAATTTATTTTATTAATATAATAATAATAATAATAATAATAATAATAATAATAATAATAATAATAATAATATAATAATAATAATAATAATAGTAAAAGTAATAATAATAATAATAATAATAATAATAATAATAATAATAATAATAATAATAGTAATAATAATATTTATCATCATTATTGATATTTTTATACAAAACAATGTAACAATAAAAGCAAAAGTAATAATTGTAATAATATTTTGTATTATTATTACTACTACAAAAAAAATATTGACAATTTTTCACACAACAACATTGTTTTAATTTGTTGTTATTTCCACATTTTCATCCATTTCTAATTCTTGCTGTTATGCACATTGATATTTGAATTTGACGCATCAGTGTTTTAGAGTCGAAACGAAGCTCGCTCTCACCTCTCGCCTCATGGCACAGTGAACAGTGATGATGACGAAGCCTTGGACCGAGTCGAAGACTGCGAAGAGCACCTGGAAGAGCGTGGAGCGTCGATCCGTGATGGCTAACACCGCTGACATCCACGTGAGAGCCAGCAACGGCAGAACGACGCAGGAGCTCCACAACGATGTCCTGTATGCACACATATACACACATATACACACATGGCATAACTGATTCAGTCTCTGAATTTCTCTTTTTTGGTTTTAGACACATATTCATACAAAGCTTCGTTCATTGAGTGTAAATACGATGTATTTCCAAAGGATAAACAAACTGTAGGTCTCGATTCATTCTTCTATTATCTTTACTATCTTTAATACTTTTACTGCCACCAATACTACCTATGCTATTACTATACTATAACGGTTAGTTATTAGTTAGTTACCGTTACTACACCATTACTGTTATCACCACCACCATCACTACTACCACTGTTGCAAGTGCTACCACTTTCAGAACCGCCATAATCACTATTACTTCCATAAAATCACCGTCACTACAACTTTTACCACCAACACCAACGTTACTCCAACTACTATTACGTTTTTCTTATTTACACATATCTTTAAGATTTACTTGAGCATTTCATTGCACAGCCCTCACAATTTCTACTACTACTATTACCACTACCAGACAGATTCTCAAACATGACTGCTCAGTGTGTGTTCTCACAGTAATGCCATCTATAATTTAGATCATATATTCATATTGATGTTCTTGTTGTGACATGCTATTATTCCCACAATTTCCAAACCCATGCAAAGTTTCCTATCTCATGAAGGATCCAATGAAATATGAATGCGTTCCCCCGGAACGAGCAGGTAATGTATTTTAAATGGATTAAACAAAACAGATCAGATCTCCATGCTGTTGTTCATTTTCCCAATGTTTCCCCATGTTTTCTATAATAAGGAAGTAACTGAACCCTGATTTAACCCTGATTCTTTTAAATGATCTACTGCTTTTACCACCACCACTACTAGTATCACCTAGCAAGTTCCTACTATTATTTCCACCACCACCACAAAAAACAAATACAAATAAATAAATGCTACTACTGGAATGTTGCTTATGCACCATCCCAGAAAAGCTTGCAGGTCTTTAATCCTAAGAAGACCATAGGTGTGGTTTCTTGGTAAGATCTAACACCAAAACTACTACTAGTACCATACATAGTTCCTACTACCATAACCACACTACCTCCACCCTCACCACTACTACAACTACACCATCACCACTACTGCTACTTTACCATCAACTGTATACTTATTACAACCACAACTATTACTATTACAAGACCTACATCATACTACCATTAACACCATCACTATTACACCATCACCGCATTACTGCTAATATTCCAAGACCTACATTTTACCATCTCCACCACCACCACCACCACCACCACTACATTACAATCTACTTCATACTTTACTGTTACAATTACTATTACCACCACCACTACTATAACAAGACCTTCATCCTACTATTATTACCACCACCCCAAAATACTAATATTACTAATATTCCAAGACCAACATCTTGCTATTATTACCAGCACCACCACTACTTCTACTATTACAAGACCTTCATCTGACTAATATTCAATTCATTTGTATTGCACTTTTAACAATAAACATTGTCAAAGCAGATTTTTACGCAGATAATGTGGTAAGAAAGAATGAATAATATTGTCTGTTAGAAGTGTAAGTGTCAGAGAACCACCAGCCCAGTTCCCTCCAAGACTCACACTCTCACTCAGGCTCTCCCTGCTTTAATCACCCACACCTGTTTCCCATTTACCAGTCCCCTTTATAAGGTCCCGATTCCCCTTCACTCACTGTCGGATCTACTAGTTGCCACCATAGATCACCCGGACTTCCTACCACTCGTGTTCCCCATACCCCCGGTTCCTCTTCCTGGTCTACCAGTGACAGTAAGTTTGTCACTAATGAGCGAACCGATCGCATAGGGAAGAAACCTTGAGAGGAACCAGACATATTACCATAATATTACCACCACTACATTACCATTTTCATCACCACCAGCACTTCTGCTCTAATTATTCTAATATTATTATTAATATTATTATTCTAAAATAATTCTATTATTACCACCACCACCACTACTCACATTGCTACAAGTTATAGGACCCAGACTATTGGACCCAACACTTGAATTTGCTCCTGATGTGTGTTACTTGAAATATGTAAAGGCAGGTGGTTCCTGTCTGACTTTTGTTTCAGTCCGAGAGCATGCTAGCTGTCAGTAAAAGCCGAACCCGACTCGACTCAGATGTAGTTGCGGCTGCTGCCGGCTCCATGCTGCTTAGCCGTGGTGTCTGACACCAATTTAGTGTGTTCTCGCTGCACTGAGTCCAAATCCTGAGTGTAAATGGGCTTCACTGACAGGGGACAGACAACCCACTTTTAGTTCATTACCAATGATGGTGAGAAAAACAGAAAAAGGCAGAAAGAGAGAGAGAAAGAGGAAAAAAAAGGCAGACGGAAGTATGCAAATGCAAGATAAAGTCATCAGATTGTATCTGCATCAGAAATCCACATCACACATCACACACACACACACACACACACACACACACACACACACAGATGAACCGAATTTGCATTCAAAAGAAGAGCAGGTCTTGAAATAAATGGAGAGCAAAAGAAAAGAGAGAGAGAGAGAGAGAGAGAGAGAGAGAGAGAGAGAGAGAGAGAGAGAGAATGAGGGAAGGGAAGAGAGTGAGAGATATGGATGGATGAATGGATATCAGTAATTCCATTATTATTTCAATAAAATGACTAAATTGGCAAAAAGCCACAGATTAGTCCAATTTTCTTGTAAAGAACCAAAGGTGACCTTGAACCCCCTCTCTGGTTCTCTACCTCTTCAAAGAACAAACATCTCTAGCCACATGTGTGTGTGTGTGTGTGTGTGTGTGTGTGTGTGTGTGTGTGTGTATGTGCAGGGCAAGAGAGCAGCTCTTTGAAGCGTTACAGTAGAGGCAAAAAAGGGGATGAGTGCGCAACAAAAAGAGGGATGCGAATAAAAAAGAGAGGAAGAGATGAAAGAAAAAAGGAAGGAGGACGAGGAAATCGAGCAGGAAAAAAGATGGATGTATTTAAAGGTTCATAATTTAAAAGGAGATTTTTTTATACTCTGACAAGTAAAGTTTTATTTGCTAGTTTTAGCATTTATTTATTACTCGTATTGATCGGAAATCGGACAAATATGGAAACACTGATAATTCATACGTGATGAGGTTTTCTGTCTTTCAGTTTAGAAAGCTGCAGTAGCTTTATTTGTATTATAGGGGGCGTCTTTAAACTCGGGCAGCTACAGTACATTTAGTGTTTTTTTTCCTCTCCTATATATTCAAATCTATTTTTTATTGTACTTTCAAATTCTTTTAATTTAGCTTTTATGATCTATATATAGTGTATATTTGTTTATATTAATGCACCTGATATACAAATTTATTTTTTTTATCCTAAATTAGAGCATGTTAGTATTTGTACAAAGTTTGGAGTCTTTAATGGTTTTTGTTCCTTTTGTTTCTGCACAACAAAATAATTAAAAGGCAAAACACACTTAAAAAAAAAAAAAAAATTACTTTTGAAATGTCTGGAAGAAAGTTCTAGAGAGTCCAAATCTGACATTTTTAGGTCTAACAGGAAAACATCTGTAAAAATGAGACCAGAAGAGAAGATGTTAGCAGACTGCCTCACCTCCACAGTCACACATTGAGGTGGAAGCTTAATGGGTTGTTTTGGAGCAGGGAGAGAAGGTTGGAGACTTATTTCAGAAAGTGAACGGAATAATCCATAATCAACACCGTGCAACTCTGTCACTCTGTCACTCTGTCAATCACCGTACAGCAAGACGATGATCCAGAGCGTATGGTTGTAAAGCAGTTCTTCATGCTAAGGGGGGATTTTTCAATGTAATATAGTTGTTTAATGTTATATGTAATATTACAATCGAAATATCTAAGTTGATGTTTATTTCTTGATTCTCATTGGTCAGATGGTGGTGGTGGTGGTTAAGTCTTTAGGTTCCTGATAAGTTGGTTGGGGGTTCAGCCCTTAAGCAAGGATCCACTGCAGATGTTAACCTTCTCTGCCCCACGGCTGATTTATTCATTACTCCGAGATACGAAAAAAGGATTTAATTTCGCTATAATGTAATGTATATGTTCCAGCTGCAAGGTTCACACTAATGCCCTTGCCCTCAAACATCACCATTTCTCTGGTAACAATTAAACAGGGGCTTGAATTGCAGATGCTAACCTACGTTGTTGCCATGGCGATGTTTTCCTATAAGGAGCAATTAATATGTACATTGTATTATGTATTATTACATTATGTACCTCACAGCTTGGTTTTGCATTGTCAGCTGTGAGGCGTTCTATAGGGAGGTGTGTGTCAAATTATGTCCAATCACTAGATGTTTCAAAAGGTGGACGCCAGTCAAGGAGAACATCTCAGCAATTACTGAGAGAATTTGGAGGCACCTGAGCTCATTTTAAAGTTTCTGAATAAGAGTCTGAATACTTCATACAATAATTCAGGTTTTTTTATTATTTAAACAGAAAATGTACAGAATGTTGTTTTAACTTACTATGGAATTTAACAGATGCCCTTGTCCAGAGGAACTCATTCATACAGAGCATCTATGGGGTTAAAGATCCTACTCAGGGGCCCAGCTGTGCCAGCATTGTGTGGCTGGGATTCGAACTCACAACCTTTGGAGCCAAAGTCCAATGCCTTAGTCCATCTCCCAATGGGCAATACATTAACTTGTGTTTCACACTGTAGCATCAGGTTTGTTCTGTAACTTAAGGTCTATGTTAATAAACTTTGACAGGAAGGGTTGCCAGGTTTGTAATGAAATCAGTAAAAAAGATTTTATATGTGTATATATATAATTAAAAGGTGTCTCCAGTGTCATGCTTTGTAAACGAAGGAAAATCAAACCGGAAAATCTACAGACCGTTTACAGTGCAATCACGGGCAATGGAATAAAACACTCCAGGACGTGTTTTTATAGAGAACAAAAAGTCGAATGTAATTCCACTTTACATCACAACCCAATGCCTATGATCATTTTCCTATCTTGGGTTTTATTCCTTCCTGGATGCACTTACACCAAAATATACCTTAAATCATTCACAAGGCCATGGGTAGGAAACAAAACAGAGGCTGAGAGAGAGAAAAATAATGAAAAACGATTAAGAAAGCTAGCAAGCCCGGAGACATGAAGACTTGGATAGTGCGGAGAAAAAAGAGCGAAAGAAAGAAAGAAAGAAAGAAAGAAAGAAAGAAAGAAAGAAAGAAAGAAAGAAAGAAAGAAGCAGAGTGAAATGGGACTAACATGGCGCTGCTGGCGGTGGAGCTGGACAGAGCGGTGCTGGAGATCACCCCACACTTGGAGCACTGGAGGAGCAGTCTGCTACGCGCCTCCAGCGATGGACTTCGGGACCCAGTGCGCACACACACACAAACACACACATACACAAACACACACACATGAATTCACAACATACAGGGAGGTAGATAAGTGAACATATAGGAAGGAGAATACAAAATCATGAGGTTTGTACACACACACACACACACACACACAGATGGAACAGATGGACCATAAGGTATATTCTCAAATGATACAAACACATAGGATATGGGTCGAAAAAGAAGGGAAGAAGAAGGAATGAGACTAGAAGACAAAACATGGTGAACTTGTAGCATCTGCAATGAGATTATGAGGTTATTAATGTGCATGGTGATAGCCGTCCATGTGCACTGTATATCAACGACATACAATAATTAATAAAGAAGAAGCGCTGCTGTTGTTGTGCAAGAGAGAAACAAGTACATAGGAAGAGAGAGAGAAAAAAAAAAAAGAAGAGCAGACTTTTTGACTACACCTCATTAATAACTCATGAAGCATGAGGGAACTGGATGAACCAACTTTGGGTTTTGGGCAAAAAGTGCGAGTGTGTGTTGTAAGTTGTAAGAAAACAGACGTCTACAAACTTGAACTCCGTGACTAATGAGCTGAGAGTTGTGAAATATTCCCCCTCGATGTACGTGCAAGTGTGTGTGTGTGTGTTGGTAAAGAAAGCATACAAGGCCGTCCTGATCCGCTTTCTCTCGCAGGTCATTAGTCATGGATTTGAGTGTTTAATGAACCCGTCGGACCCTACGAGCTCTGAGAAACGTCCGGAACTCAGCGATCTTCCCGACGACCTAAATGAGAAGAGGGACCGGTGCGATCTAAGTGTGGAGGGGGGGTGGCACGGCATCGTTCATTATTTATAAACGTGTTGGTGGAGTCGAATTTAAATTCTGGCCTTTAACACTGAGGAAATGTTAACGCGAATGTAGAAGTCCTGCGTCAGCCAAATGCAAAAACGCCACGGCCTCGGAGAAACGAAAGTTCGAGCGATACGGTACTTTTTCTTCTCTGTGGTTTGTAGTTTGTCAGGAGAGCTCGACTGGCTTAGTGGGTGGGTCTGGTGTGTGTGTGTGTGTATGTGTGTTTGTGTGTGCTGGTGTGTGTGGGGGTGTAAGAGCGCAGCAGAATGTGCACAGGATGCAAAGGGCAGCCTTGTGATGCTTCATTAATTTGGAGAGTGTTTGCAGAACATCAGAAATGCTCATGGGCCACATCGGGTGAGCAGTCAAAATCTGTGAAATAACACATCATAACCCCGCCCCTCTATACACAAACCCACACACACACACACACACACATATACTGTACACTGTATATATATATATATATATATATATATATATATATATATATATATATATATATATATATATATATATATATTCGAACCAAACTGTCTACCTGAGGATAACTTCCTCTTAGCCACTGTAGCTTCAAAACCCCACTTGCACATTGAAAAAGAAAAAAATTAATAAATTAAAAGAAATCAATTTGAGAGGAAATTGCCACATGGATTGCTGTCTGGAGCAGGGATTAGAAATATCCCATCATTAGATTAGCTCCCATCTCTGAATAGCTCCTCATTCAATAAGTAAAGCCAATCGTTTCCTACCCACTCATGTATAGTAATCTACAGAGCAATTCCATTGTATTACTGCGCCGGGTTATCCGTCAGCCTCACGAGTGCCACTTCAGTTGTTGTGTTTTCGTTGTTAATTCACAACCGTATTTAAGCTGTGTTAAATATATTCGAATGTTGCAGGGCTGTGAGATGATGCGACGTGATCGTCTGCTTTTATGTTCGCCGGCTTCGGTCGAGACGGTGGATCGAAGTTTCCAAGGAACAGAAAACGTTCGGTTTGATTGTCTACGCCACTTTTTACTCGCAGAATAAAAGAGCTTTTAATGCCTACCTGTACTTCTAATGTGACAAAGCAGGCAGTGTGTGTGGTGTGTGTGTGGGAGAGAGTAAGGCGAGCTAATGAGAGAAACATCAGAGGTAAACAAGGCTGCAGATCAATACAGCTCCACTTAAGAAGCTGTTATAACTCACCTTTTATTAAAACCTTTTATGACCCCCCTCCCCCCGGCCCCGTATGTCTGATGTAGTGCATACAGCCGTCGGTTTATCGGTTATACAAATGACCGGAAAGCTCTGAGCCATTAGGAAATGAGCGAGGCCTCGGTGATGAATAGGCTTTCAGCACCAAGAGTAGGTCTCGTGGCTTCACTCACCCGGCTCGTTGCTTTTTCGATTTGTCCGAGATGCCGTCTCTTGACATGAGCTTGTTGAAGACAACGATCCCAATAAGCATGTTCACCTGTGGAAGAGACAAGAATGAGTCAGAATCGTCACAAAGAATCATTACAACATTGTCACGTTCCGGGATCTGCCTGCTGTATGACCCTGTTGGTTGACCACAATCAAGTTTCCTTGTACAGAACATACATTTTACACGAGTAATGGTGCCAGGCATTCTATGATCATAATCATGACCTTGACCAGGTTGAAGCAGTTCCTCAAGATGACTGAACTGTCGAAAGAGTCAAAAGAATGGGAGAGTAATACTGAAAATTTGTTCAAATCCACTCTTTTAAAGATGAAACCAGAACCTGTATGAGTTGTAAATCACTGAAAAAATTTTTTTGCTCTATTGCCTCATAATTGAAAAGTTGGTCTGCATCGTTTGCAAGAACATCTTTGGAAAAGCAATTCTTTTCATGATAATTAGAAATGGATGGAGAAAAAGAGACTGATCCAAAAGAGAGGAACCCTGTAAGGGTGCTCACTAAATAAATCCAGACCATAGTAAGTAAATGTTATACTGAGGCGCAGTGATGGGGAGAAAACCGTGAAATACCAGTCAGAAGGTTGATCTTCAGAATCCCAAAGCCACCAAGCTTTCACCACCAAGAATTCTAGATGGGTTTTACACTGGAAATCACTGGATTTTTTTCTTACTTTATTGCCCTATGGTTGCCAAGTTGGGTAAAGCTACTGCTTCGATTGCAAGAACATCTAAGAAAAAACAATCATCTTCATGATGAATAGAAATGGATTTGGATGCAAAGGAGACCCATCCAAATTAGAGGGACAATGTAATGGGTTTGGTGGTCACAAAAGGGTCTAGACCTAAGTAAGTAAACTTAATACAATGATGCTGAGAAAACCATGGAAGACCCGTCAGAAGGTTGATCTTCTAAATCCAAAACCAAGCTTTCACCTCCAAGATTTCTATATGGGCTTTATCAAGATTCCTAAACTAGCTTCCTGACAACTTAAAGAAGGTGAAGAAAAGAAAAAAAAGATCCGGCAATACACAGTATACAAGAGCAGCTCGGAATCAGCACGGATCTTCACTCATGACTCAATCATCAGCACAGTGAGAGAAAAAAAAACATTCCGAATTGACTGATTGCTGTATTATCACTGCAGTTGATAATAGTGGGTGCTTTGCCTGTGGTGTGAATAAAATGAGCTGGCAGGAACTGGATCTCAGAATGAAAGCGGCAATTGCTTAGTAGGAAGACTACAGTAAAAAAAAAAAAAAATTATGCCTCCTTCGTATCGATTTATATTTGGCCTGGTCTCCGAAAACAGCTGTTATTAGCTGCGCATTTTTATAACAACCCTCTAAGATGACTTGTTTTTTTGCTCATTCATTTATTATTGGATAGCAGCAAACAAGTGACCAATGATAGTGATTACGAGGTGTTATCAAAACGTTGACTAATGGTGCTAACTGGTGCTATTCCAAGTCTGCGATTTCCTCATGGACAGCAAGTTAGAACAAAAAAAGCAAACATGGAATTTGGAAAACATGGAAAACTGGGCAAATCTGCCTCAGAGACGTTTGACATGACATACGTTTGACATACTGTACGTCGACGCTGCAACGAGTCGTTTGGAAGTGGTCCAAGAGCAAAAGAACATTACCGTTAGAAGACGGGAAATCAGGAAGCCCTTTAACGAGCTCAACCACCCAAAAATGTCGATTCCACCATTCAGCAACTCGTGCATAATGATCGTCGGAGAACAATCCACATGATCTCACTTTCGCACCCACCCTATTTGCCAAATTCGACTCCTGAGGACTCCGCCCTCTTCTCAAAGATAAAGATCCAGCTCAAAGGTCACCGTTTCGACACCATTGCAGAGATCTGGTGCAGATATCAGAAGGTGCTTGACCAGGACACGTTCCAGCATTGGTGACAGATTTCCTGTTGTTTTTGGATGCGTTTTTTCCTTCAGTTGGACTAAGAGACCCATTTCACATTTAGTCTCCATTTGTTTATAAATATATTAAATATGATGTGGTTATCTATAATAGGCTTATCCAGAGTGCCCCCAGATCCTCATATCGTCATAATGCCAGAAGTATTAATAGTTAGCGAGAATGTGTTGTATGTAATCCGTGACCCTTAAATCATGAATTCTGACCGTTGGCTGATTGTCATGGGGTTTAAAACATGCAAAATAATGCTAATCATTGTAACCTGTGCTATCCATTGTTCTTCCATGCTGTCTCCAATGTTTAGATTGTCTCTTCTGGTCCTTTGGGAATGAAGAAATGCAATTAGCAGAGTATAGCAGATGGTCACGAGTCAAACGGACCCGGATACACTGGGAAGACAAAATAGGATGTTTACTGTGGTGTAGTTCGATAAGAGGGTTAACTTTAAAGATGTGTGCACACCAAGCGGTTTGTGATCAATAACCCGAGTGCAAAGTAAAGGATTTTAGCACTGACTTGAGGCCAATATTACAGAGTGCTCTTGGACTTAACTGTCTATTATACTTTTTATATACAATATCTATTGGTACTCTTAGAGCCATTTATTAATAAAATGCTACTATTTGTACTACTACCCTCTAAGAGTGAGTTGGTTCCAGTGTTACTAGAGTACTTAAACTCTTTAAGATTGAATTTACAGAGTGTGTAGGACTCAGCTAGATCCAGAAACATAGAGTATTAATGGGCTTCCGATGACTGAGTTGGTTTCAGTATTACAGAGTACTGTTGAGCTTTCTAAGATAGTTCTAGAATTGATTTAGTTCCTGTTTTAAAGAGTACCAATGTAGTCTTAAGAGCTGAGCTAACTCTAGTATTGAAGAGTGCGATTGGACTCGCTAAGACTAAGTTAGTTCCAGTATCCATAGTACTGTTGGAGCATTTAAGACTGATTTAGAGTACTGATGAGCTTTCTAAGATCGAACTGGCTCCAGTATTACAGTGTGATTTTGGAATCTCTATGGCTGATCTTGTTTCAGTAACAGAAAATTTTTGATGGACTTTCAAAGACTGAGCTGGTTCCAGAGTTTTAAAGATTACCGATGGAGTCAGTAAGGGGTGATGGGCTTTGCTTGGTCTAGTATTGAAGAGTATCATTGAACTAATTAAGACTGAATTGATTTCAGTAGTCAATGGTCTTGAGATCAAGGTAGTCATATCCTTTCCACAAAGGGCCAGTGTGGGTGCAGTTTTTCATGCCAACCAAGCAAGTCCAAGCAAGGTGTGGCCCTTGATTGGTTCTAAATAAACCTACACCCATCCCGGACCTTTGTGGAAAAGCTTTGACACCCCCGATCTACCATAATAATAGGATTTCTTAGACTGTTTTTTTGCTACAGGATTAAGACAGAGTACTGTTGGGTTTTCTAAGACTAAACTGGCTCCAGATTTGATTATGCTCCTGTATTAAAAAGAACCAATTGAGTCTCAAGGGCTGTGCTAGGTCTAGTATTTAGGAGTACCATTAGACTAACTAAGACTGACCTGATTTCAGTATCCCATGGTACTGTTGGACATTTAAGACTGATTTAGAGTATGGATGGGATTTTAAATCTGTGTTTGCTACAAGATTACAAAGTAATGTCTGCATCTTTTGGACTCCATAAATATAGAGTACTGATGAACTTTCTAAAACTGAGACGGTTCCAGTATACCAGAGTAAAATTGGACTCTTTATGACTGATTTAGTTCCTGTAACATAGAGTATTAATTGCTATTCAAAAACTGAACTGGTTCCAGAGTTGATTGACAAGGGCTTAACTAGATCTAGTATTGAAGAGTACAATTGGACTAAATAGGACTGATCTGGCTGCAGTATTATATTGTATTGTTGGCACGTTAAAGAGTTTTAGGACACTGTGTACTGTTGGACTCTAAATGATTTGGTTGGATCTACTAATATAAAGTATTTATGGGGTCTCTTAGACTAAGCTGGCTCCAGAATTGATTTAGTTCCAGTATTAAAATGTATTAATGTCTCTAGGACCGAGCTAGCTCTAGTATTACAAAGTACCATTGGACTAATTAAGACTGAGCTGATTGTGGTATAACAATGTACTACACTTTTGCATGTTGGACCATTTTTTGGGATTTCTAAGATTAGCTGGCTAAAATATTAAAGACTATTCATTGTATTTCTAAGACTGGGCTGTTTCTAGTATTTCAAAATAATGTTGAATGCTTTACTCTTAAAGCAGGAGTGCAAGAATACAAAAGGAAAATGTAGGAATGAGCTAGCTCTAGATTTGCAAAATACTATAGTAAAAAAACTTGCTCTTCACACGTGTTTCTCCGGCTTCCCAGACTCAAGCCGCCTATCTGCATGACAGTCTTACAGCACCTGGAACGTATGCACAGATAATCTGTGCTGGAATCTGGAGGCTGTGAAGTGCTGTTTGGAATCTGTGCGCCTGAGCAGCTCCAGCGTGGCCATTCGCAAGTGACCCGAACAGCAGCAGGTTCACCCGAGTCCCTGGGCTTTCGGATTCTAATCATGTTAAAGGAGTCGCCTCGAGACAATCGCACTGTTCTGCTCTTTGCTGAAAGCTCGACTAATTATTTTTCTCATTAATTAGATTTCGCCTCCCCGAGGATGAAGGAGGCTGCATCTCCAGATGCCCAAATCTCATTTCCTGCGGTTTGTTCGAGTCGCAACACCAGCGAGACGTGGACAAACAACGCAAATCGCATCTGACCATGAAGAAACAGACAAACAACGCAAAATCGCATCTGACCGTGAAATATAACGGAAACAGCTTGCTCGGAACTGGTTTGAAACACACCTGAGGCCATAATTTATATGTACACACACACACACCCACACACACAAACATACACACAAACCGAGATATTCAGAGCTCCTCAAGGTTTGCCTGAACATTTAAAATGTACCACAGTAACGTAATAAAATAAACATTCATTTCATTAGTGTTCTCAAAGTTCTTCATACTGTGGGACATCAAATGTGCTGAGGAAGGAAAGAAATCGAAGTTTCTGTGACTTACCAAAACAATGACGGCTGCAGGACCAACAAATGCATAGAGCAGACCTCCTTCTAGAGACAACCAGCAACTAAAGACAGGAAGAAAAAAAAAATGATGTTATGAAAATCAGCAGTGAATGTGGGATTTGTACTCAAGACCTGATCGTATCGCCAAAGTTTTAACCTCTGAGCGACCACTTCCTTCCAGAACGAAATCTGACTCGGCTAATATCGTTAGCAAAGAATTTCAATGGCGTAATGACAGACCAAACTTTCTTCACAGCCTTTTGATGAAAGCCAGGTTTGCTCTCATTCCACCCCATGTCAACGTCGGTTATTTCACAACGGATCTATTTCGTTTCCGTGAATTATTACAGAAGCACAAGAAATACTGTTTACTTCCAATTAAAATGTCATCCCTAGTTCTTGGATGAAGGACAAGGAACTAATATGCCTAACAACACAAATTGAGACTTCTAGTCACCAGAGTTTTCACCAATCCATGTTTGAATTTCTCGAACATTTCCAAAAGTTTTTTTTTTTGTACAAATGATTCAAGTACACAAAGTCAAAATATCTAGACATCTTCTAGTAACGCAGCTCAACCACGCCAGCGATTCAGCTATCAGTGACACCATAGCGCTATCTGTTCCAACAATTTCATTTGTCTTAATTAAATCGCTAGTCTTATTTCGTTTTTATTGCTTTTTTCCCAAGTCGATTCCGAACCACTTAAACTGGAAACTTCTTCCATAAATATGAAATAAATAACTTCTAGAAAGTAATGCTATAGGACATAATTCCACAACCTCTTGACCAATCAGATTCAAGAATTAAAAAAAAAACTACACTGTCATTTTAATAAATCAAAGTTTTTGACACCTGATTATAAGGTTTCTATTCCAGATTAAGTCCCCATTTGCAGGTAGAACAACCTCCATTCTACTGGGAAGATGTTCCACTAGATTTTGGATGTTACTTTTGGAGATATGAGGTCATTACATACACCAGGGTGTAAGTTAAGTCAGGTTCTAATGTAGGTGAGCAGGTGAGGAGAACTTGGGTTCAGTCAGGATATCACATTCTTTCTAAAGGTGTTCAATAGGGTAGGAGCTCTATAGCAGGAGATCTTCCGGTCCAACCCATTTTAAGCAGATCTTAATGGAGTTTGCTTTGTGCACAAGTGCATTGTAATGCCGGGACAAGATTGGGTCTCCTAGTTCAAGTAATGGGACAATTTCATCTGGAGAGGAACCACATATAGCTGAAAAAAGTCATGTCATAAAGAGGGCTGTCACAATTACAGCTTTAATAACACGTTCAAGCGAATACATTTTAAATAAATAGAAAAGAAGCAAAAAATAAAAAATAAAATAAAATACATAAATAAATAAAAATAAAAAACTCTGATGCACACATCTGACGATTTAAACCGTCCATGTGGAAACATAAGGAAAGTTCAGTTTGGTGTCCTGATGATTTAAGTGATTTAAAAGACTATAATTACATTTACATTTACAATTTGAAAGAATATTTTGTCTTCATGCTCAATGTTGAGTTCGGTTTCACAACTAATAAACATAAATTTGCATAAAGCATTTGTATTTGTCCATGCGTGTGCTGATTAGAGTATAAAAAACTTCAAAAGTATTCATTTAAGGTACATTCAGAACAGATTCAAATGTGCTATTAAGTTGTGATTAATCACGACAATTGTGCGATTAAATATTTGAAACGATTAACAGCTCTAGTTATAATACTTTTTGCAATATTGTGTAAAAATATAGTCTTTATTTCTAATCATTTACTGTATATTCCCTACAAATAGTAACACATGACTGAGTTATAAATAAAAGCAAAAAACCAAAGCAAATTGCGTTCAGATTCATATCACGTCGATGATTTTGAATACGGTTCAGTCACAATTCGCAATTCGAGGCAGAGCCAATGGATGAAAGAGAAAAAAAAAATAGACAGCTAAAGAATTGGGATAAAAAAATTAATTTGGCTCGGTCTGCGATTTGATTCCTTTTTCTTCTCCTCCTCTTCTTCCTTTTCTTCATTCTCTTCTTATTGAGAATGGAGCCCCCACACAGATCACTATTACGCCTTAATTCTCCATCACTCAATTCCGCATTCTTCCCACATCCTCTCCAACTCTGTCAGGAGGAATATTCACAATGCTCTGAATTATTTACTGTTTTCTTTTTTGTGTACGTGTCTGTGTGCATGTGTGTGTGTGTGTGTGTGTGTGTGTGTGTGTGTGTGTGTGTGTGTGTGTGTGCATGGCAATCCGTCAATCTCAATGGTTTTATGAATGACACGGCATTTGTGTTTTGTTGATATTACATTTACAGGTACGTACTGTATACTGACCATTTTTAACCCATAGAAACAGACTTTCTCATGTGTCCCAAGAGATAAATACTATATATTAGGTAATAAAAGTACAATTTTTATCATTAAAATGTAATCATTTAAATATTTTATGATTTTTTTTTTAATTAAAACATTTTTTTTAACAATTTGTGTGAATATATTTAAAGTCTCATCCCTGAAAACCTTTTGTTTTTTAGGCATTTAAATATTCTGCAATTAAGTACAGAAACTATACAGACAAAAGTATTGGGATACCAGACTTTTCCAGCCACATGTTTCTTTACCAAATTGGAGAACACTGGCATCATAAAAGTTTTCCTTTATTTGAACTAGGAGACTCAAACCTGTTCCAGCATGACATTGCTCCTGAGATTGTCCATTAATTAGATGGAGTGGAAGATCTTGAGAAACCTGCTAAAGAGCTATAACACCTTCGGGAAGGATCGATTGATCAATATAAATGCACACTCCGCCTGCAGGTCATGTGACCTCCCGCACATCATGCTTAACACTTATTTTGTACCTGTTGAACATCAAAACAATAAAAAAATAAATATGAGAAATTTACAGCGTCATATGAGAAGCTTGGAAGAGAGCCCTGATGCTACTCACTAGTTCGTTGTGCCGTAGCCTCTTGCTCTGGTGAATCCTACAGACACAGCAACAACCAGGGCTGGTAGACCTACAACGAAAAGACATGAAGAGGAGAAAATGACCAAAAAAGAAAACATATAGAATAAAATTATATCTATATATCATAGTCTGTTTATGATTTTATGACATAATTTTTAACTATGATTTCTGACTCTTTTAGCTTCAACTCAACTTTTCTTGAAGCTGTTGCTTCAACCAATGAGACTGTCATTCGATTGGAGGCGTCCAAATACGCCATTTTCACGTCATTTGATTGGTCGGTCAAAGCCGAAGCGCTAGTCAGACCTCACAACCCGAATCTGTAGCAAACTGTACAAGCTCAAATATATTTGTGTAGATTTACTAGCTGTTTTCACATTCCACAAGAAACGGATTCGGTCTCAGATACTCTTACAAGGACGTTTACAAGACGGACTTTCATTTTTTTTTCAAAAAAAGCTGGACACCGTGAGGAAACGGTTCAAAGCGGTTGTTAAGCTTTTTCATGATCCGTTAATACGTTTGCGTTTTCTTTCCTGTCAAACTTGCATGAAAACACAGTCGTTTGAAATCCATAGGGAAACAGTAACAGAAAAAAAACGAACAAACATTTTATTCTTTTGCTAGAGAAGGCGTGGGTGTGAATTCAGTCTGAAAATGTCAGCTCATACTTGCAATTGTCAATTATGTCCATTTTAAGCATTGCTTAAAAAAAAACAAAAATCCTATACATCCAACCTATTACTGCCATTTGTTGTTTCCTTATGTCTAGTTGCCTTCTTTTCAGTGGCAACGAGATCTTATTTTCCGTCTTGGTGTGTATTTCGGATGAAGTCCCTCCTGCTGATGCATCTTTAATGTGTTTGCCATCTCAGTTGGAAAAGGCTGCTATAGCCATGCGGTAATTGCACCTATCGGTTGTGCTCTCGCTTGTGTCTGGTGCGCTGTGTTCACACATAATGAGCACGTCTCTGGAATATTCATGTAATTAACAATGCTCTGATTAACTCCACAATTTGAGCACAATTAGAAAAAGAAAAAGCTTCGCATTGTAAACTACGGCACGAAACAAACAAAAAAGAAGAAGAGAGCAAACATAAAGGGGAAACAAGGAGTTAATCAGCCTGCGAGTTAATCGCATGCGCCGTTTGCGTGCCGGTTGCAAAAGTAATGGCGCCCTGAGACTGATGTAGGAAACAAATACAAGAAATGAATTTAATTCGTTTTTGACAAATGTGACCGAAGTATGGCTTCATTTTTCAAAGCCTAATTGAGGACCATTTGACGAGACGTGTTGATGCAACACTATCGTTCAACGCAGAAATGGAGGAATTCTCAAGCAGCAAAATACTATTTCATTTATTAACCATGAGGTTTTTCAGTACAGTATTATGTGTGTATATTTGTGTACATTATTAGCTAGCAACAGTTAAGCTAAGTAAAGCTTAATAAAGGCTAGTTTATAAAGCTCACAATGAGCAGGCAGAAGGCAACAAGAAGTTTGGAGATAACGTGGATGAGACAGAGGTGTAACCATGACAGAGAACAGAGACCTTCCTGATCACCTGATCATCATCATCTTTTCTCTGCTTGTGTTCTACGTAGTGGATATTCCACATGAATACACATATTAGCTAAAAAATTTAAAATTCGTTTTTGTATTAATATATTAATATGATTTGAGGTCCAGTTACACTAAAACAGGTAATAGAACATGATTGCTGCCAGAGTGCTGAACGGACAGCGCCGATTCAGCACTAGGGTAGTGGAAAGCCAGGAGGCACATGAATGGAAGGCGGGACATAGAAATAGAACACGGCTGGCATCAGATAATCAATGCGGCAGCTCTTTACCGTTTCGGAGAAGACTGGAGGATATAAAAGTATGCCGGAAAAGCAACAGGGGAGAGAAGCTCATGCTTCCCCTCAACATATCGTCTGTGGATCTGTTTTCCTCCAGGCAGAGACAGAAAAGCGAGGACGACCCCAGTTTGAGCTACACTCCATTGCATCACGAAAATCCCGACTCACGGTTTCTCGGCAGATCTCTCTGACCCTTCCATACGTCTCTTCACCTCCACCTCTCTCACAAGGTGTGAGAGCACAATTTTCAAGCCATATGAGCCACACAATTTTTCTTTATTTGTACTACAGACCCAGACCTGTATCCAGCATGACAATGCCCCTGTGCACAAACTTAGCACCATGAAGATATAATTTCCATGGGCTATTGGAATGCAAGATCTCCTGTGGGATGATTTGGAACTAAATACATGGACTCCTCACATCACCTATATGAGTACCTGACTTCACCCACATCTCCACAAGCACCCCAAAAATCAAGTAGAGTGTGTTCCCAGAAGGGTGTCCACAAACGTTAAGGTCCACAGAGAGTTTTGATTACAGGTCAAAAACAACAACAAGAAAACGAAAAAATAAATAAAAGTGAACAAAAGCATCATAATCTATAGAAAAATGCTGCCAGCATTGTATTTAAAATGGAAGTCGGAATTCATGATGCTTCTCAAACTGTGGTACCACGAAGCAGGATTTTAAAACTACCATAACCAGGTCAAGATGATCATCTGCCCTTAAGGTTCAATGTGGTATGCATTCTGAGAGTTACATCATCAATAAAATACACAATATCCACCTGCACAACTGCTGCTCAAGGGATGTTTTTTAATAGTTTTCATAAAATATTTGTTTGTTTACTTTTCATAAACGCTACAGACTCCCAGATTGGCGGTTCCTGAAATACACAAAATGAGAGCTCAAAGTAACTAAGATCTGGGATGTCTCTGGATATTAACTTAAACGTATCAAGATTTAGTCCTGATTGCACTGAACATTCATTTATGTTCTATTATTAAGCAATAAACCAAACGCAAAGGGCAAATAATGCTATTTTTATTGTATCCACTTCCCACAGGGGGGAAATTAAAACCATCCCTGATGACAGCACTGTGATGTCATCGATCCTTTTGGATGAGAGATGTTGTGCAGTACGAGGGGGAAACTTCTGCTCCTTTCAACCTCATGCCGTTCCCCAATCTGGCTTCCTGCATCCGCTTCAACGCACCAGACCGATGTAGGGCAATATGGCATGTCGCAGATGTCGTAACTCGATGTTCCCCTCAGAAGGACGTCTACTATATGGACTGGAGTTTGTAGACAAGTGTGTTTTTCAAACATTTAGTCCATTTTAGATTGTGTTTATAGAGATTTATGCTAAATGAATTGAATTCCTAGTCATCCCAAAGCTGTTCAATAGAGTTTAGAGCTCTATAGCAGGAGATCTCCCAAAGCAGATCTTCATGTAGCTGGCTTTGTTCACAGAAGCATGCAGGAACAGGTCTGGGTCTCCTATTTCCAAAAAAGCAAAAATTTCACCCTACCACATCCAAAGACATTTTGGTGAAGAACCAGGCAGGGCTGGAAAAGTCAACTAATACTTTTAGTCCATCTATTTATATATAATTGCGTAAATTCCAAAAATTAACATGAAAGCATAGAAAAGTTACTTCTGGCAACCGTATTGAACCTTCCCAGACGATGTACAGATTTGAAAGATATATTTTTAGCTACATATCAATAAAGTAGAACGAAAGGATCTGCTTAAAACGATGAAAGGACGTAGACGCCGAGCGCGAGTGACAGAATGAGACGTTTAGACGTGTCGGGCGTTTTTTCATCGCACGCATGACACGTGATGTAGATACTGTATTTCAGAATGTTCCCGCCCGGGATTTGTTCCTTTGTGTCGTATTTAGAGAAGAAGCGGCGTTAGAGTGACGGTGACACATTTACACTGATATGATAATCACGATTGTATAATGAGTAAAGAAGATCAGCAAACAAAACAAAAGAGAAAAAAAACAAAGAATGGTTTAACTATTAACAAAAATAGGTAGTAATTTAGTAAATAGGTAATTAAAAAAAAAAAAAGTAAGTAATTGATTAATGAGGTTAAACGATTAATTAAAATACGTAAATAAATAAATAAATAAATAAATAAATAAATAAATAAATAAATAAATATGTGGTTAAATAATTTTTTTTTTTTAAGTAAGTAAGGTACATTAATTCATTAATTAAATGAGTGGTTAAATAAATGAAATAATAAATCAATTAATGGGTGGTTTAATAAATAAATTAATAAATGTTCAATATCATTAATAAAAAATAAAGATTAAATATTATATAATGTTTTCTTTGTTGTAACATTTTTTTGTTTGATTTTTTTCCCCCTCAATTGTCTTCTCCTTCGCCAGTTCCCACCCAGCACCAGCACCTTCCCTTTTTTTTTTTTTGCATGACAGCTACGAACAGACGGAAGGGTGAGGAAGAACATATGTTTCCACTAAAAACATGTGCAGCCACCGTCTGAATATTTATTATCTGCTGCCACTTATGCAGTGTATTCCCAAGATGCCTGTGATTGGCTGCTGCCTGTCTGATTGACAGGTCATAGTATCCGCCCCTCCCACCCTCTTACCCAGGCCAGCCAATTTGCATACCTTGTGTGTCCTTGTGTGTGTGTGTGTGTGTGTGTGTGTGTGTGTGTGTGTGATAGAGAAAGAAAAAGAGATACACGTACCCCAACCCAGACACAGGAAACGCTTGCGAATGAGGCGTGGCCTCATCTTTCCAATGACGGCAAGGTAAGACTGCCACGCCTCTGTTAGAACCCAGCAAAAAGAGGCCAGGAAGAAGAAATGAAGAAAGGCAGCAGTCATAGTGCAAAGCCCCTGAGAAAGAGAGAGAGAGAGAGAGAGAGAGAGAGAGAGAGAGAGAGAGAGAGAGAGAGAGAGAAAGTGTCATTGTCTATAATACAAGTATATATTGAAAAAGAAATAAAAAGTTGGTTAAAGCAATAATTGAAACACCAACAGTTCAAGTTCGGGTTCGATTTAAGAATTGCACCACGGCATTAATTAGCCGTGTTCATAATTATGTCGATCAAAGGTCTTCATAAGTAGAGTAAAACAGGCATGAATATATGTGTGTGTGCATGTTGAGAAAGGTCAGAGCTATTCTTCGCCGAGGCATGGTGGGTCTGAGATGTTAAGAGATAGGAAAAAGGGCAAACTGCATGAAATATGCCACTTTACAGCGCTAACATGGCAATAGTGACGTACCGCAATATCCAATCATTTACTAGGGATGAAAAATAACTATTAAAATTGGCATAAAAAGCAAAAGAACTGCTGTCTTCCAGTCTTTACCGAGTGTCATGTGATTCCCGGACCTTCTATAGTGCACTGAAATACACGCCATATTTTTACAACAGTAAAGCATGTGGCGTGCTGAACATCCTTAACATTTTATAAGGGGAAGAATAGTAATTTATCAATGTAATTTTTATCCATTTATAGTTACATTTAAGGTAGTGGAACATCTATGAGACATCAGCAACAGTACATGAGAAAGTCGAAATCCCAAATAAAGAGTTCTTTACAGTTTTGATAGAAAACTTACAAACCATTGACACTGGAGACTCCTTCCATAGATGTTCAACACATTCAATATCCATGAATATTTCATTAATACATCAGGATATGAGTCTTTGTTTAGATCTGTCAGGAAAGTGACCACGCAAAGGAAACAGGAGTAACTTTATCATTGTTTATTAAGCGGGTAGAATCCACAAGGCACTATCACTATCACTAGCATGACCATGTAGATCCGACAGCGAGTGAGGTGGAAATGGGAACTTATAAAGGGGCACGGGAATGAGGAACAGGTGCCGGTGATTAGCACCTCAGAGGGAGGCGTGACAGGAGGATTCCAGACCCTATGTTTAGATGATGATGTTTGCTACATGAAAGCATGATATCACTGTAAATGGTTCTATCGAAGAACCGTGGAAGAACCGTGAAGATGGGTTCATTTGAACTGACACAGAATGTCCATTTATTATAGTTTTAGCATTATTAATGTTGACTATCAACTGATGGATGCTTGAATGCATAAAATTGTTCATACCAATTGTAGTCCTAAGCCACCAAATCCATCCACATGGTTCTTAAGTTTAACCTTCCACAGTAAACTTTTAGATCTTGGAACCATCCCCCAGCTACATTGAGAGGTCTCTAAGTCACATTATGGTGTTCTTTCACTTGTCCATTGTTTTGTGTCTTGGTTTCTTGGCATGTAGTCTCTGTAAAATTGCGCTATACCAAACTATGAAAATTAAGTCAACAGCAATATGAAAAGTATTGATCTGAATTGGGGTGAAAATGTATATTCCAAAGTCAAATATGCTTTTGAATAAAAAGCACCTGGAGCAAGCTAAACATCTTTTGAACAACCCTGTGTTTTTTAACCCAGACTAGCTGCTTTGATTTGCGCCCGTGCTGTTCTTTCCTCACGCTCGCCAACCTTTCCGCAGTGATTGACATGGCTGACATGTAGCTGACCCCCGGAGCCCTCGGTACGGCTGCCAATCTGGCAACGTCCTTCCTCGACTCGCTGTTTGCACCGAGATTGTATCTTACAGGATGTTCCGACAGCCGGGGGAAAAGTGTTAATGTGTGCGGGACTGCGCTGATTGCCACTGCTGTCACCGGAGAGTTCGGACAGATTTCTCGAGCCAGGTTCAATCTGGGCATGCTCGTGCTAATTGCTTTTCAAGTTGGTGCTTTCCAGGGCTCGACAGGGGGTCAAAGATGATTTTTTTCATCGCACAATTCCACAAAAGAGCTGCATTGTTGTCCGGGGTGTGTTCTGGCAGTCCAGGGAACAAATTTCGGTGTTAAAAAATGCACCCTGAAGTGGACCATGATGTCCAAGAGTGAGTTTTGAATACCAAATGAACCCTTTGTCTATCCACAAAACCATTCAAGAGCTATTGCTTAGTTACACTATAGGAAAAATATTGGGACACCCGACTTTTCCAGCCAAGTGTGTTTCAAATGGAGGTGCACCGTTGTATGGATTAAATAGAAGGACATTAATACAATACAGTGCTCTCAGCTTTGGTCACTAACGGACGTCAAGATGGAATGGCGTCCCTAACCGTGAGTGTGTGGGTGAACCCCAGCATGAGTACTAAAAAGGATGAGTTTACTTGTGGATGAGTTTGTTTTTCAAGTTACCACCAACACCAATGCTCCCAATAATATTTATAATAATAATAATAATAATAATTATAATAATAATAATAATAATAATAATAATAATAATAATAGAAAGTATGGTCTTTTGAGCATATTAAGGCTTGCAAACACAAACACACACACTCACCTTGCTGAGTGTCTGAGACTGTCCCACTAGTATAAGTATGTTCGAAGCCAGTATGGACAGACAAAAGTTCACCAAAATGATAGACCTCTCTGAGCGAATGTACCTGAGGAATAAACACAGTACATCATCAGTCACATATATTTACAAACAGTAAACACAGAACAGAGCAACAGCTCCATCATATCCTGCACAAGCCTTAACTCTAATGTATAATAAAACCCATTCTGATTCTGATTTACTGACAGCACAAATAACTGAGCAATTTTTCCATGGAAAAATGATCTCGCCTATATTTGGCTCGAGAAATAAATGCATTTTAGGGCAACAAGGTCAAAAAAATGCTTTGTGCCGGAGTACAATGGTTCAGCTCTCTGCATCAATAGGTTTCTTTCGTAGCGGTGTCCTGTATAGACGGCGGAGTGAAGCAGTGGAAAACAGTTCAATAGTGTCTACGTTATTGTAGTCTTAGAAAGTGTGGGAGTAACAATGGTATTTTAAAACTATTGGGAATACAACTTTGCGAGAAATTTGAATTCTAATTAATACAATTTCATAATGATTAAAAAAAATATTACAACTCCATAAAATGCCACATTGAGAATTCATTAAATACAATATTTCTAACTGAGTACAAAATTTCTAACTAAGAATTCAATAATTACACAAAGTATCACAACTTCAGGAATTCTATAACTGCAAGAATTCCACAACCGCTAGAATTCCAGTAATTTAAGAATTCCACAACTGCTAAAAGTCCATAGCTACAAATTTCTATAACTACAATAATTCCATTATTACCGGACTTCCACAACTATGAGAATAACTAAAAAAATTCACAGCTTCTAAATTTCAATAACTATTTCACAACACAATTTTACAACTATGAAAGTTACATAACTACAAGTATTCTATAACTCCAAGAATTCCACATACACTAGAATTCCATAACTACAAGAATTCCACATAAACTATGAGAATTTAATATTTAAAATTCCAAAGCTTCTAATATTCTATTACTATTTCACAACAAAATTTCACAACTATGAAAGTTACATTACAAGTGTCCTATACCTCCAAGAATTCCACATACACTAGTATTCCATAACTACAAGAATTCCACATACCAGAGAATTTCATAACTACAAGAATTCCGAAACCACTAGAATTTCTTCACTACAAGACTTCCACAACTATGAGAATTTAACAACTATAAAATTCCACAGCTTTGAAAATTCTGTTACTATTTCACAAAACAATTTTGCAACAATGAAAGTTACATAACTGCAAGAATCCTATAATTCCAAGAATTCCACAATCACTAGAATTCCATAGCTACAAATCTACAGGCAATAAAATGTAACCAAAAACAACATCACAACTACGTGAATTCTACAACTACAAAAAAAATTTCACAGCCCTGAGAATTCCATAACTATTCAGTTTAAAAAGCTACAGAAATACACAACTATTAAAATGTGATACGTATTCGTGTATTTACCCCTAACAGAACCTCATTATTACTAGAATTTGATAATAGAATCGAAGAATTCCATTAGTGCATTCAAGCCTCTGAAAATGAATTGCGTAGTACAAGTGCAGAAACAGCTGAGTGGACAATTGTGTAAATTGTGATAGTTGTCTCTTAAAAACCTTTTTACAAACTTGTCACCAGCTTCCCTCTTCTGAGGACCTCGATGATTTGTTAACGCTATTAGCTGCTTCACAAAGTAATGAGGTTATGCGTGGAACTGTAACTGTGTTACTATGGTTACGGTTGTTTATAAGGCAGTGCATTCAGTGCGTTGATTTAAACTGACTGGAACTATCTAAAACAATTTAAACCCACACGTTCCAGCCAATCAGAATCGAGTATTTATCTCTATATGGACAAAATGAAAATAAATTTGTCCACATTTAATCCCTATTTGTTATAATAATGTCCACTCTTCTGAGATGTTCCACTAGTTTTAGAGTATGCATAAATACAATTGTGTCTTAATTTTTTGGTAGTAGTTTGGAGAAGAACCACATATGGCTGGAAAATTCAGCCACCCCAGTATTTTTGTCCAAACAAGGCCTGGCCTTTCTGTGGTTTGTCTTGAAAAGCCCATTCAGGAAATCCGCCATACTGTGAAAGATTCCTGTTCAGTGGATGTAAACAAAAATATTTAACTAAAACTCTGTTTGTACCCAGGACACAATGTTAGACTTCGCTCCAGGCCATCTGCCAGACACAGACGGCTGTTTTCTGTGAGTCTTCACAACAATCACGCTAGCATCCGCCACATTATCCTGCCTGTCCCTCGTCTACGCCAAAATGCATCTAATTGCAGTTTTATCTCAGTGTGAGTCCACCCCCATTTGAATAATCCCTCAAGGGAAGCTGCCTAAGTCTACAAATGACAATTTTTGGGTTGGATGAGTTACAGCAGAAGACTATACAGAATATTGTTTCCAAGAACAGTTCAAAATTGTGCAATTCAGATATTTAACGAATCGATATCATATGGAATGACACCTACTCAATGCTGCCAATCAGGTGAACCAGTAAAAATAGTTTAGATCCTTAAACACACTATATGGACAAAAGTACTGGGCCACCGGACCTTTCCTGCCATAGGTGGTTCTTCTCCAAACTGTTACCACAAAGCTGGAAACACACAATTTTACAGGACGTCTTTGAAACCTCAGCCTGTTCCAGCACAAAGTCAGCTTAATGAAGATATGGTTTGGAGAGAAAGATCTTAAGTGACCGGCTATAGATCTCTGACCTCAACCCTACCGAACATCTTTGGGATGATTGTGAACTGCACCCCAGGCCTTGGTTTTGTTCCTTGCGCATGTTCAATAGCAAATGCTGGGGTTTTCTTGGAATATACATACGCAATTACAACCTTTACGTATGACTGACATCTTGTTTTCTTCCATGCATTATAATTATTTTAGATTCTACTAAAAATGTGTGAAAATTCAAGAAGGATGAATACCTGTGCAGGCAACTGTAGATTAAAGCTTGTTGACCAAGGAGTGGGAAGACATTTAAGTAATTCTTACCTCCAGGAGGCAGCATAGATGACCAGTAAGATGAGCAAAGCCATGCAGGAGACCCCACAGCCCACCATGAGCGGTACTGAGGGCAAGCTGGACGATCCCATGTCCTGTGTGAGAAGACAAAAGCAATGCTGTATTTACAATGGCAAGGCATTTTGGCATAATTGTTTAAAATGATCCTATGTAAGAGCCTTGCCTTAAGGGCCACCTGTGGGATTCTAAACTGAAGACCAAGATCTAAACCCAAGAGTCCATGGTGTATCATCTACAACAAACTAATTGATGTTTATATACATCTTGAAACATGCGGTCTTGCAATTATGGCACATCTGGGAATTAATTTTAACCAGGGAAGACTTAGACCATCACACAACCAACCAAGAAAGCCATGACAATGGCTCAGTTGTGTTGCCAGTCAACTCAACGTCCCCCTTTTTGAACTATTGTTCAGGTTTTTATTCAGGGTCAGGGTCAGACGGTTTCAAAATTGATTTGCACCAGACTGACACTTGAAAAACTTTCTATGCATTAATACATACACAAAGTGGGAGTATAGGGCAGCTAGAATATATAGACAGCAAGAAAGGGGGATGGATGCCTGTGTGGATGAGAGACAAAATAGAAGGAACACCTAGTAAAGAAATAAAAGCATCAGGAAGTGCATTAGTAGAGAAGTGTGGAGGTTCAAAGCCGGCGGTTTTAATAAAAGTTTCATGGCTACAGTGCGGCTGGTGGAGTTGGCAGGCGCTGCCATCGCAGGTGGCAGAGAAAGGCTAGAAGCTGCCAACTCAACCTTTCATCTTTAGCTTAGCTCGATGCACACAGCATGCTAATAACCGGCTCGGGGTTAGCTAGTATGCACTAGCTCGACGGCATTCAGGCAGGTCTTCTCTGAAATAACCCAGGCTATGGAAATTCCTGAAGCAACTGTGACAATGGGATTAATCTTAAAGAAAAGAGAGACAGAGAGAGGAAAAGAAAGAGGGAGAGAAAATATGTAGGGACCTCAAGTAAAGCAAAAGCAGGACGAGGATAAAGGTTTTAAGGGTTCCGATCTTGAGTTCACAACACGTGATGCTACAAAGATTTTCAATTGCTAAAGGACAGCATGAGGAAATGGCTACATAATTGAGAAGGAGGAACAGATACTTCAGAGGTCTTTTGTTAAACAGAAAATAGAAGCCTGGAGCGCCTAGTTCTTCTTAAAAGGATGCAACGTGGGGTAAATAATGACACACCTTTAACTGCAAGTCTTGTTTCTCACTTAAGAATGCTCGCAAAAGGTCTGTCGTTTCATGCTAATGACCTTTAATTACAGTGGATTTCGGTACTTAAACTTGATTCCGTATATAATTTATCAGCTGTGCAGAATAAACACGAAATAGCAAATAGCATTGACTGTAGCACGTGTCACATATTTCTCACCTCCTACCATAGACCAAAAATCAGACACCACAAATTACAAAACACATCATATAACCATCAATCCCAGCAGTCCCCGGGGCAATATAGAGCACCTAACGAGTGGCAGAGGAATCTATTTTCAACCCACCAGGCTTACCCTACTTCTCTTTCCCCACGTAGTGCCCACAGTCTGTTTATCACTCTCGCTCTTGTTCTCCCGCATGCGCCTTTTACTCCACAATAACTCATTATGACAAAGAGAAAGCGCGAGAGACAAAAGTAGCGGTGGAGGTGAATATAGACAGCAGGGGACGAAAAGGCAAATTGGGAAGTCCCAAACCAAAAGACAGAATTTAAATGAAAGGGATAAGACCTTATGAGAAGTAGGCCCAAAGACCTTCAAAAACTCTTTGCCTTCTGTTTTGAAGCCTCTCTGAGCAAAATTTAGGAGACAGAGTACTATTGAAGCATATGGTTAGGCTGCCCTTCAGGTTCCCAGGATACTTGTTATCGCTGAAGTAGCTCAGAGGGTAGAAGAGCGTGAGAGATGACAGTCTGGGAAGTAGGGATGTTGGGACTGTGATGGAGGCCCAAAGCTTAATACATGAACCTGCTGACCCATCATTGTGTTCATGAGGCCCAAGCCTGTTTACTTTAACCCGATATAAGATGAGTAATGGTGTCCCTGAACAGCACAGCTTTCTAATTGGCAATTTAAATGTATGCAGTGTTGTTAAGGTTCCTGGATGAAAGCTTAGGAAAGAAAAAAACACTAGTGGCAAGTATTAGTAACAAAGACTTGACTGATGAAGGTCTCCCGTGAATTGTCATTTAAACTAAATCAAAACGAAAATTTGCCTCACTTTTCACATATACCACAAAGGTCACCCTGTGAGACCCACAAATTGCTATTTACCAACCAAGTAGACCAGCATTCCACCCAGTAGACCTGCCTGCTAGCATACCAGCCAAATACCATTTAGCCTAGCTTAACACCAGCTAGAGCAGTCCAGTACCAACTAGGCCAGTGCAACACCAACTAGTTCAGCCCAACATCAGCACAATACCCAACACTATACATCCCAGCGCAACACTATACATCCCAGCCCAACACTATATATCTCAGCCAAACACTATATATCCCAGGAGAACACCAGCTATCCCAGCCCAACACTATACATCCCAGCCCATCACTTTTTCCCAGCCCAACACTATATATCCCAGCCCAACACTATATATCACAGGACAACACCAGCTATCCCAACCCAACACTATACATCCCTGCTCAACAGTATATATCCCAGCCCAACACCAGATATCTGAGCCCAACACTATATATCCACCCCAACACCAGCTATCGCAGCCCAACACCAGCTAACCCAAACCAACACCAGCTATCTGAGCCTAACACTATATATCCCAGCCCAACACTATATACTGCATATCCCAACCCAATACCAGTTATCCCAACCCAACACCAGCTACCCCAACCCAACACCAGCTTTCCCAGCCCACAAGATTTAGATATACTTTACTAGATATAGCATCACAATAAAAAACTGTCTAGCTGTATGTCCATACTATCCCAACACCAACTAAACTAACGCAATAACAGCTAAATACAAGCTAAATTCCAACTAAAACAGCTTTCTGAAACCCCATCTTGGTCCACCAAATCTCAGGCACTGGTATTCCAAACATCATGCTGGTAATAAACACATATTCAGACAGTCCATTGCAACGTTGTGTCAGAAACATATTGTGCCACTATCTGAATGGCCAAGCCAAAAAAAAATTAAACTCTAGTAAAACAGAGCAAAACAAAAGATGTAGCAGCTAGGTGAAACTAGCCTTTTTACTGTGCATGATGTGTGTGTGCCCATATGTTTGTATGTCGGTGTGTGTATTCGCCAGCGCAGAATGAAAGATCTGTCAACACGCCTGAGGGAGATTAGTCAGCAGAGCAGATCCAGAGATACCAAATGGCCTTCGTCCTTCAGAGCCTTTTAGCATGCAAGGCAGGTCGGTTCCCTGACGCAGGACACAAACGTGTGTGTGTTTTCATCTGTTTTTTGTATTACGGAGGTAATAATAACCGATATGCGTAAGTGGCTTTGGAACCGCTCGGATGTCTCTCTCGATGGCGTATGCCCAAAGCCGTTATGTCGCATCAAGGAACAGCTACACAGCAAAATTACCCTCACAGCCTCCAACTCCCATCATGCGCTATTGTGTAGCCGATGAAGTGATGGCATGTCGCTAGCATGGCGAATGCTCGGATTATTGGAGGCTTCGTAGAATAAATAGAAGCTTGGCATGCTTTAAATAAAAGAGATTAGTAACGTTGGTGGAATAGCATGCGACTAGCCAGGCCATGCAGAAAATAAACAAGATTAGCTGGCAAAGCCTCCATCCATACTAAATGGCCTGACAGCAGTGGCTTAATCCTGCCCTCATGCCTGGTTTTTATTAAACATAGAGCTTAATCCGCCACTCTCGCAGCAATAGGGTCAAGATGCTTGTGCATGTCAGAAATATGGCTCCTCCGAAATCTTTCTTCAGCAGTCCATGCCTAAGATACCAGAGGTCCAAAAGGGTACCGATGGTATAGGAGTCGATAGTGTACCACTGCATTTGATTCAGAATGCAAAAAAAAATAATTCCCCAAATAATGGAAGTCCTAAGTTGCCATGCATTATTCTTCCGTTTTTTTTCGTGATCACGACATTATTTTCTGGTGAACTCGACATAAAAGTTGTTTCCACATGATCAGTACTTAATCGTTTTGTGTTCTAGAGGCAGCATCAGACTTGCTGACCATAATTAGTGGTCATAACCTTAGGTATAGCCACTAATTATGCTGCCTCTAGAACATGGATCTTCAGCCGCGGGTCCGCGGTGGTACTCCGGGGGGTCTGCTTATTAATGTTAATATTTTTTATTGTTCAAAAAAAAAAATTATAATCAATATTTAATTTTAATATATTTAAAGTTATAAATATAAATAAATAAATATATTTATAACTATAAATATTATAAATAAATATTTATAATTTTAATATTTAAATATTATAATTATTACATTGATGTTCTTTGAAACTTAAAGCTGAAGTTCATTTAAATTTATAACTGTGTACCTGATAGTAAAAGGAAAATGTATGAAAAGAAAAATGTATTAAAATAAGACAACTTTGAACGACTTAATAAATTTTTTTTAATTGCAAAATGTTTATGATGAATACACCTTTTTTCATTTGAAAATATATGAAAATATTCAGACAATCATGCATGTACAACAACAACATAGTTCTAATTTTATTAACATTATATAACCAGCGTAATATGATTGGTTTCGATTAATATCAGTGGCTTTGTTTGACACATTTTGTATTAGGGGGTCCCTGTCCCATTTATTTATCGCCTATATACGTCTCTAGACCCCTGCTCTTAAAAACGTGCTCTAATGCCAAATAAACAGAAACATGAAGTACTAATCACGGGAAATGTTCTAGAGGCCGCATCATGGATATGCGTCCATGGGCCCGCTGGCAAAAATGGTTGTGATTATTATTAATGATGCTCCCTCTAGAACATGCTCTTATGCCAAGAACACAGGAAAATTAAGTTTGCGAGAAAATGACTTTTGTTGTGCCGAGACCACGAGAAAACAAGAAAGAAAAAAATATTACAATGAAAGACCTATTTTAGAACATCTGTACAAAATCCTACTTTTTTTTTTTCAGTTTTTATTCTCTGTTCACTCAAGATGAAAAAAATGGTGAGCCTTTAGAGATGGAAAAGCAAATCTGCAGCATAAAGGACACATGCCTTGAGGTATTAGCAAACTGCCCAGCTACAAACAAACAGCTAACCTACAGAGTTTTTACGTTTTTTTTTTCTCTTTGCAGGCAGACAGCCCAGATTTACAAAAGCAAAAAAACATTTCCACATTTGTCCAAAACATGCAAACTGGCAGACTGACTATGCTAAGTTGCCTCTAGGTGTGAGTGGGAGTGTTGTTGTGCTCTGCGATGAACTGTCATACTATTTGTGTGGGAATTGTCTTGCCTTGTTCTTGGAGTAGCCAGGATGGGCTTCAGATTCATTATTCAGTAGTGGATATTGGCAGAAATACTGAAAGTCTGATTTTTTCGATGGTTCATTTCTAGGCAAAATATGAGGTACACCAGTTAAGCCAGACTAATACCAGCCAAACTGGGCAAAAAATACATTTATGGCATTCGTCAAATACCCTTATGCAGGGCAACTTAGAGTTATCTTATACAGCTAAGCAATTGTGGGTTAAGGGACTTGGTAGTGTTGACATTGGAACTCATGATCTTTTAATTAGAAAGTCCACCATCTGGTTTATCTTCTTAATACAGCATTTGATTCAGAGTGCTAAAAATCCCTAAATTATCAAAGTCCTAAGAGGCCATGCATTATAATATTTGTAATCCTTCTTGGTTTCTCGAGACTTGATTTTCCAACATCCAACATCTGGGTTATCTGGTAAATACTGCTGAGCAACTGAGGGTTAATAGCCTTGTTTAAGAGCCCACCATTGCAGCTTGGTAGTGCTTGAACTTGAACCCATGACCTTCGAATTAGAAGTCCAATATCTGGTTTAACTTGTTAATACAGCTGAGCAATTGAGGGTTAATAGCCTTGATCAAAGGCCCACCCATGTCAGCTTGGTAGTGCTGGTATTTGAACCCATGATCTTCCAATTATAAGTCCAATATCTGGTTTAATTGGTTAATACAGCTGAGAAATTGAGGGTTGTTTAAAAGCCTATCCATGGCAGCTTAGTAGTGCTTTGATTAGAAGCCATGATCTTCCAATCAGACGTCTAACATCTTATCCGCTGAGTTACTTACTTCAAGGTAGCCCCCAAAACAATTAAACAAGCCAAAAACTAGACAACTATACCACACATCTAAACCACCCTACATCCATCTAGACCAGCTGAACAAACCACACCAGCCCAACCGCAACTAGACCAAACCAATATCTGCTAAAACTAGTATAGTCTAGCCAGATAAACCAGCCTTATGCTAGAAAATTGTTCTAACATTAGACAAGCTGGCCTGAAACCATTTAAACCAGCCTCAGACCATCTAGACGTACCCAACTACCCAAGCAGAACAGCTTTGCAAGATGAGTTAGACTTGAACGGATAGTTAAATAAATGAAAGAACAAGCCCCAAACCCATCTGCCATTTGAAACCAGCATTCCACCTAAATTTGCTGTCCAATTATTACAAACCATACATCTTGAATATTCCATCCAACGACTCTGAAAATGCAAAGGTAAACGTGGAAACATACGAAAATGCCAGCACTATTTACATTTATGGCCTTTGGCAGATGCCCTTATCTCAAGCGACCGTTATCTCAACCGACTTAAATTTTTTGCCACCCAAGGCGAGACTACACTTCCCATCAGCCCTTTGTCTCATGTCCCCTGACCTCTGCATCGAAATCACATTCACACAATATCTCTCACAGTTCTCTTGCATGGTTATCGTCTGTGTAGATGCATAAAAACCGGCAGCAAAACAAGTTTCCGAATATCTTTTCTGCAGTTCAACACCAAGACCTCGTGTTTTTTATGCTAATTACAGTGTATGAAAAGTTTCAGCACTTCGATGAAGCTGAAAAATGATGGAAAAAATCTGTTTGCGTGTAGGATCTGTGCAAAGGATGCATTCCTCGCATTGCAACGGTAAAGGTCTTTCCAGATGAACGGAGTGCTTCGCTGGCGTCGAGAGAACATTACTGATAGAGATGCACTGACCTGAATGCGGCGTGGCTAATGGAAGGAAAATGACTGGGCGCTAATGGCGCTGTTTATTGCCCGTCTCCAAATGTCACCAGGCATTCCAACAGCAGCAGCAGCAGCCAGCAAACTTAATGCTAGAGATATAGAAGAGGTGCATAATTGATAGGCACAATCTGGGAAATTTAACTTCCAGCTTTAGGTCAGTGAGACATGGACACCTGCCAGCAAGCTAAGTCAGCCATATAGGTGGTTTCAGGCACCATGTATGCTGTAGGTTTCTGTTTAAAAGAAGGCTGTGAGCTGTGGTGGATGGGTGTTCCGTACAGGGGTATGTTTCCACCCAGGTCTCAGGGGTCCCAGAACAGACCCCTTCACAACCCTGGCCAGTATGCATGAAAAAACAGTATGTATGGTTGCAATGTCAGTTACTTTAGAAGACAAATGAGAGACAAGATTCCAGAATTCTGTCATTTGACACATACATATTTCATTATTATGGTTGCAAAATTCCAGGAATTAATAGGTATAAACTTGGATTTTACAAAATTGCAGCCTATAACTGGGAACTGTTTCAATGTAGTTTTAAAAAAAAATCTTGCAGGACAATTCTGGTAAAAACAACCAGATTAAATTAATTTACTGCAGGGTACTGAAGCCATGATCATATAATTTCTTGAATCCTGCACACAAAATAATGTAAAAAAATAAAATAAATAAATAAATAAAATTCTAGCTAAATGAGCTAAATAGCTTAAAAACATTTTAAAACCAAAATAAAACGTCATTGTTTTAAAATCTGTACTTATTTACATGCGTGTGAATGTATGGCAAAGCTAAATATTTGTTTTGTTTTTTTTAATTTGTAAATTTCCCCAAATTTCTAATTCATGCCCATAAATTCCCATAAAAAAAAAAAAATTCTGCTAAGTTTCCAACTTGGAATATTTCCACAAAGCCCCAGGTGAAGTTCGCATAGAAAGTTTCTGAAAATTTGCCAGGAAATTTTAAACCCTTTGCAACCCTATTCATTATTAGTATAAGTATATCGCATTGGTTAAGACTGGTCGGATGTTCAAGCCCAAGTATCCCCAAGCTGCCACTTTTGGGCCCTTGAGCAAGGCCCTTGACCCTCTGTGCTCCAGGGGGCGCTGTATCATGGCCTGCACTCTGCCCCTATTCCAAACATCACTGCAACATGTAAAGAATAAATTATACTGTGCTTTTTTTCTTTCTTTTTTCTCTCACTCGTTCCCTGGAAATGGTTTCAAAGTGAATATGCAATATAATGTAACAGTGAAAGCAGATATCATAAATATGGTGGTCTTGAAAAGCCTTCAGATGCTGATATTGATTAATAAAAAAAAAGGTTTTTGCTATTTGCATTACTATTTTTCCATCTGGATTACACCAAATAAATGTTAATATTTGATGTTATTTTTATTTTTATATTTGGCTACGCTAAAATTTGGCCTATGCTATTTTTTTTTAAAAAGGGTGGGGAGTAGCACAGCGTTTAGATGATGGACTTCTAATTGGAAAGTCGTGACTTCAAATCCCAGCATCACCAAGCCGCCATTGTAACCAGTTCCGTTGAATCCATTAAAACCTCCATTCTGTTTTTTCACTTCCGAAAGGTAATCAGACTTCTTACTTTCCCTTGCTGCAATATAGATCAATAGAATGCAGAACTGACTTTGCAAGAACCTTTCTTAGAAAAATCAAATAGGCAATGGTTCGCTGGTCCATGCACATTGAGATCATTTGTTTTTTTTCTTTTGTACTGGAAAATTATGAAAAAAACAAATTTTATCACAATGTAAAATATTTTAAATACGCCTCATTTATAATTTATTCCTGTCTTGTATTTTGACTTATTTGATTCTTGAAAAACCTGGCTGTAAAAATAACTGATGAGGCATCAGCGCTGAATCCATGAGTGGCAACACGTTGGCATCACTCCAAGAACTTCATATGGATCACTAAGTGCTTTTCGAAAGCAACAAGAGAGTGACAGGAAATAAACGTCCCACAAACGTGAGATCCTTATAAAGTAATGGCGTACACAAAATCTTCACAGACTCATTGCTAAAAACCACCCTTAACCGGCCCACCACACCCTGCCCCACCCAACTTAGGTTCTTCTATATTTTCTGCAATCTCTGGATATGTTGCTCTAGTTTGTATTATGGTATTTTTATTTGTGCAAACGGCTCCCACATGGACATTTTCTCAGGTAAGACAAGTTTTCTTCCATGTTTCCAGAGGCTTTTACTTCCTACATATACATTAAAGAACAATGAAATTTTATCTTTGCATTTCTCAGGTGGTTAAGAATCAATTCAAATTTATTTATACAGAGTACGGCATGTAGTGAAATGCTTTTAACGACTGTCCAACATGTAATATAAATAGAATATAAAAAAATACAATATAAATAAAATTACTATATAAAGTAAAAAAAAATAAGGATACAAAAAATTATATATAAATACAGTACAGACCAAAAGTTTGGACACACCTTCTCATTCAAAGAGTTTTCTTTATTTTCATGACTATGAAAATTGTAGAGTCACACTGAAGGCATCAAGGGCTATTTGACCAAGAAGGAGAGTGATGGGGTGCTGCGCCAGATGACCTGGCCTCCACAGTCACCGGACCTGAACCCAATCGAGATGGTTAAGGGTGAGCTGGACCGCAGAGTGAAGGTAAAAGGGCCAACAAGTGTCAAGCATCTCTCTGGGAACTCCTTCAAGACTGTTGGAAGACCATTTCAGGTGACTACCTCTTGAAGCTCATCAAGAGAATGCCAAGAGTGTGCAAAGCAGTAATCAAAGCAAAAGGTGGCTACTTTGAAGAACCTAGAATATGACATTTTTCAGTTGTTTCACACTTTTTTGTTATGTATATAATTCCATATATAATTCCACATGTGTTAATTCATAGTTTTGATGCCTTCAGTGTGAATCTACAATTTTCATAGTCATGAAAATAAAGAAAACTCTTTGAATGAGAAGGTGTGTCCAAACTTTTGGTCTGTACTGTATATATAAAGAATATAAGAAGAATTGAACAGGAAGGGTTTGTACACCACCCCTGGGAGAGGGAGAGGGTTAGGATGTTAAAGGATGTTAAATGTAAAATATTGTGCAATATTGTGGTATTATAATTGTTTTTTTCATTGTGGCGATTTGTGTAATTGAACAATGGGAATGCATAAATAAGTCCCTTTGTCTTTTTTTGAATGTGCTAAAAAACAATAAAAATCAGTTTTCTTCTTTTCCTGCATTCAAAGAAATGAAGGCGTCATTATTCATATTTTGTTTTTTTAATTGAGGAAAAAAAAAGTGAACGCAACATAGAGGCATTTTTCAGAGAGCGCATAATAGGTGCAGAGAGAATCAGTGGTGCTGTTTGATTCTGGACCAGACTTGCTTTGAAAGCTCGCTCTCTCTCTCTCTCTCTCTCTCTCTCTCTCTCTCTCTCTCTTTCACACACTCCCTCTGAGTCAGCAAAGCTTTACCGCGTAGCCATATTGTTTTATTCCCGCCTCTCTACGGCTTCTCGGTTCATTCATGCAATAATAATTCATTGTTTTACTCAATAAGCTCTGGAATTGAGCCGTCTCTGTCACCATTCACACCGAGCACATCACTTAGATAAGTGCATAATTGCGAGTGTTTGTCAATCGTAAACGAGCGTGCCAAGACATTCACACACACGTGTTCATTTACTAAACGCTGTCCAAGAATGAAGACGTTTTCTCCTCCCAGCCAGTAGAGGTCACTCTCACAGGAATACTAGTGTGGACATTAACTCCTTTTTTTTGCCTTTGAAAATATCAACTGTCTATTGGCTGTATATAAATCTTGATGTTTCCGGTGTTTGAAAAAGTTCCCGGTGTTTTGGCCGTGACAAATCGTTTTAATACTAAAAGATTTGTATAATCCTAGCCTACATTCGGTAGTCTTGGATCGCTGGTTTGGCCGCTGCAATAATTTTTTTTTTCTCTGATGAAATTCTGGAAGTTTCAGACTCCGAAGATTTCAGACTCATCGTGTGACTTCTCCTACGACGACAATCAAACCAGGAGCGCTAAACCCAATGGCGCTATTATTAGCGGAAAAGCTTTGAAGCTACAAGGGTGGTTCATGAGGAGGCATAGGGTGCAATCAGTGTTCCAAACAAACAAAAGGAAACACAAAAAATAACCTATAGAACACATTAGTCAAATCGATCACAGGTGCACGATCCTTACCACTTCCCTGGCTCCGCCCTCCATTTACAAACCACGCCCACTGATGCCACAGCTTCATTCATTGTAGCATTGTAATCAGACAAAATGTTACCAGAAGGAATCTGTTTTTTTTGGACACACCCACAAAAATATATATATATTTTTTCCGTTCTCCTCTGACGGTCTGTTCTGTTTATTGGCAACCCATTTGAAACTCCAGCTGCACATCACTGACTAGCCAGAGCAGTGTGGATGTGGATAATAAAAAGAAGAGCACATTGTGATCACTCTTGTCTAGACAGCTCATGCAGGCTTCACTAGATTTCTCTCCGTGAATGAGGCTTGGCACTGGGTTTGACTGGACAAGCTGACAGACGCTGTATCGATACAGACGGCTAATATACAGATATGGAAACATTCAAACGTGTCCTATTTAAACTTACAGATAAAAAGAAAAGAAGATTAGGAGCATGTGATATAGAGAGTTCACGACCCCTTAGGCGCTACCTGGAAACGTATTTTTAGAATTGACAGTGGAATAGATATGACTGTGGTCATTGTGTGGTTGTTTGGTGCATGAAAAGAGCTTCACTACAAAACTGATGGTCTGAAACTTTTGCAGTTAATTGTATGCAAGAATTGATTGTTTTTAAAGAAACACCTCTGAATTACACAATAGTGTGGCAATAAATGAAGCTGTGGCAGCAGAGGTGTGGTCAAATGCCCAATTTAAGAATGCAGGGTGGATCCAGGGGAAGTGAGTCGTAAGGATCAAGCACCTGTGATGAATTTTTGTCTAATGAGGGTTTTTTGTTTCAGTAAATGGTGATAAAAATAAAGGAGAGAGAGAGAGAGAGAGAGAGAGAGAGAAATTTATGAATGGATGGATGGATGGATGGATGGATGGATGGATGGATGGATGGATGGATGGACTCATGGAAAGATGTGTGGATTTTCCTTTCCCAAACCCTCAAATACTCTTATCCAAAGCTATTAAATTCAATTAAAGGTTTGTTATATTTTTAGGGCCATGAGTGAATTATCTGCTTTTATCTTGAATCTGTCTTAATGTCAGTTTGAAGCTCTGGTCTGGACCATGACCTCCTTGATCTTTGCTAGTCCTGGCCCTGAACTTGACTACGTCTATCCTTTTTGAGCTTTGCATTATCCGTTAAAGTCTAGCCTGAATAATTGCCATTGCCATTGGCATGACGTCCAACGCTATGGCATTTCCTCTAATATGAACTTCCTACTTCTACCACTTCACCAGAAAGAATTTTAAACAGCTACCTCAAAGTTTTGACTGCTGCTCTTCCTCACGGTGTTGAAAACGGACATGAACAGGAATTAATTCGCTGCTTTACAGGGACGTTTAACAAACACATAGTCTGTTCTTTCGTCTGGGAAGATGTTCCACTAGATTTTGGAGTGTACTTGTGGAGATTTGAAAAGTTGACTGTACAAGACTATTATGGACATCACTCATAATCCGGTGTTTGTATTGTTTTTATGATTTAGAATCACACTCATGGTGTCACCAACATAAGGATGGATTCCTCTTAAGTCTCCTCTTTCTTCCTCATACCATCTAAGGAAGCATTTTCTTGCCACATTCGCCACCAGGTCACCCCAGGCTTGCTCAAATACACATATTTATTAAATTCCTTCATTCTGTAAAGCTGCTTTGAGACAATTGTAAAAGTGCTCTAGAAATAAACTTGATTGGATTGATTAAAGCAGATCTTCATGGAACTGGATTTGTGCACAGAAACGTTGCCATGTTGGAACAGATTTATGTCTCCTAGTTTAAGTGAAAGGGAAAATCCAAAGCTTCCAAAGACAATTGTGTTCCTAGATTATAAAAAAAAACTCAAATCAGCCCTGATTTCTGCAGGAGTTGTACGACTTCCTGGAAAGTACGACTTTTTGTGATAAGAACAACAGGCACATGTGTGTGTGATGGGGCGTTCTGACTCGAAGTGTTCTTATCTGTCTGGCTGAGATCACCAGAAGCGACACCGACATTAGCCAGCTGTGTGTGGTCCAGTTTCTGTGTGACTACCGGATTTACAATCAGCCTCTCCCACATCTCTCAATCCTCGCGGCCATTTTCCATCTCTCAGCATCCCTTTCCCCCTGCTGTGCATATCACTCACTCTAATGTGGTGCTTTCAGATAGAGCACAAAAAAAAGAACACTAGACAAAAGTGGGTCAGCCACGACATCCTGCCCATCCCGACTAATGGCATGTGGAAGAGGAAATCAGAGACACACCATATGGTGGGTGGTCCATCACATGGCAGATGGTCAATACAACCAAATGTACAATTACTCAGGAACGATAAAGGGCATAGTGACCGGGCCGTTTGTAGGTTTTGCTAATTATAGTACACGTGACAAATACGTGTCAAATTTCGGAACGATCAGTCTGATAATCAATACACTTGGGATTCCCTGATATTTACAATTCGCATGTGACCGGTGGAATTATAATCCATATCACACATTCAATTACTGTAGCTTTGTTTTAATTTCTGTGTAAATAAAATGAATAAATACAAGTTTATTAATAAGTATCAATGTACAATATTGTAATAATTATAAACATCATTGCGCAACATTAATTATTAAATATTATTAATGTTATATATTTTTATATATTTTATTAATATACTATATACAACATTTTTTTAGATCGATTGTATTTATATTAATATTATTATTATTATTATTATTATATTTATTTTTTATTGCATGTATATGTACAATGCTAATTGGTTGCAAAACACTTAGTGTGCAATAACAGTACAATTATATCTATCTTTCTGTTTGTCTATCCATCCGTCTATCTTGTACCAAATAATTCTGTCTCTCCTTTTTTTATTAAAATCATTGTGCTAGTAAAAAAAAAAAATAATTCCCTATTAACAAGACCAGTTGAAAAATTGGGCCCTCAACAAATGCGCCACGTCGCCTGCGAGACGCGAAGGCCGTGAGTCCTTTGAGATGCAAAGTGCGTTAAACAAAGGTGCGCGTCAAAACCGGAGTCTCGTTGCCCGTCTGACGCCCACGCGCATTCCACTCCGTCAAAAAGAAATGACAAAAATTAAAATCTCTCAAGTGCATACTGCTGCATAGCGTTGATGAGTTCGACGGTGACATCCGCACACCCCTTCAGCGGCTCTGACAGCGTAATAACAAACGAACGGCGTAATAAATGCGGTGTTTAGTTAAAAATTTAGGGCCAGATAACATTTAAGGAAGACAGATTTTTGCAGGAAATAGATGAATTTATCAAATGAGGCAATGTGCAAAACACAGATGTAGAGTAAGGGGTTATAGAAGAGATATATAGTAGTGATGGGAAGATGGGATCAATTTAATAACTTGATTCTTTGAATCTCGCTCATGACAATGAACGAATATTTATTTTGTCATTTAGTCATTTTGTTCCGTTAATCACCTTCATAGCGTCTGTGAGTCACTTGATAAAAGAACGAATGACACGAGTGTAAAGATAAACCACTCAAGTTTCCTGTACACAACCTACGTAGATTTTGCGATGTCTTGCTCATGCGAATCCAGTAGAAAATGAACGAATCACTCTTTGAGATGACTCGTGCTTCTGAATCACATCAAAGACTCGTTTAAAATGAACAAATCGTTCATGACCGGTCAGTCACTAATATGTAGTGGATATAAAACACATTTCTATGAAAAAAAGACAGTAAATGAGTGGAAGAAGGTTCTTTGGAGACCAATTCTGACATTTTTGGATCTAACAGGAGGACTTTTATAAGATGGAGAACAGAACAAGATGTTAGCTGACTGAATCATCCCAACAATCAAACATGGAGGCGGAAGCTTAATAGTTGGTTTGAAGTAGGAAAGATATTCCAAGAAGTGAAAGTTACCAACATGGCAACCGCTCCATACTTCAACATACACCATATAATTCTGTCTGGATTTCCCCCAGACAATGAGCTGAAGCTCTGTTAGCATTATTTAGAGAGCAAAACATCATCTGGAGTGTTATCTATCATAGAACGACCTGCCCAGTTACAGCACAAAATTAACATGCATGTCTCTCTCAAAAAAAACGATTAAAGACTAGGATTTTTGTTTATGTTGTTTAGCTTTGTGTGTGTGTGTGTGTGTCTGTGTGTGTGTCTGTGTATGTGTCTGTGTTTGTGAGGTGATAATGTTAAGGTGTGAAGGTGACACTCACTGGGTCTTTGGCTTTCTGTGCCAACACTGCGAAGGTGGAAATCTTGCTGCAGAGGCATTTAGTGTGAAGCGGCGGAGACGGGATCGTTTTGCAGCCTTCGGCGTCCCAGTTTTCCTCGCCGGCCTCACTGTGGATAGAGCAAACACACAAACGCAAATGAGCGAGAGAGGAAAAGACAGAGGGAGAGAGGGATACTATAAAGAAAGACTATGAACTAACCGTGGTGACGAGGAATCGATCGGTGTACGGAGAATCGGTGTATCTGAATGACAGATGCTTAGCATTCCATTTATTTTGCTTTCACTTGCTACACTCACGATCTTTATACACCGCATGCTTTTTTAATGAAAGGAAATATAAATCTGTAAAACATCGCCTCAGAAACTTCACAATCTGTCCATTAGACCCATATGTATTACCTGACTGACTGACATTTTAGCTAACAATTGAGAGATTAGCGATAAAGCTGCCATTATTCAGCCTTCATTTCATATTCCTAACCTTTCTTAACACATTAGCATTTAACTAGTGTGTATTTTGGTGTGTTATTGCTGGCGAACTTTTGAGAGATTACCCTTTAAGATGTTATTTATTAGTTTTATCCCATAGCTTAATCCTAAATCTTAAATCCTCTGAAATAATCTAGATACTAGCATTCCACTAGCTTCGATTAATAGACTATCTGCCATTCTGGCTAAGAATTGAGAGATTAGCAGTGAAGCTGCTGACATTAAGCTTAATATATATATATATATATATATATATATATATATATATATATATATATATATATATATATATATATATATATATGCTAGCTAGATATTAGCATTCAAACCATTTTTTGTTAACAGGCTAGCCGACATTTTAGCTAACATCTAATAGATTAGCGACAAGGCTGCTTTCATTCAGCATTATTTTTATTCCAAAACCATCACCAATATTATCATTCGAGTCATTATAATCATGCTAGCTAATTAGGGATTGGGGATTCTTTGAGCTAATCTCTCATGTAGTTTGTATTAGTAGAAATTGTTACATGCTAGCTAACATTTCAGAAGTTAGCAACACATATGATGATCAGTCTGCTTACACAAATAAATTGAATGCTAATATTTACATAGCAGTGGACAGATTAGGAATTAGAAAGAATCAACCTTCTAGCTAACACCTGAGGGACTAGTGATAGAGCGGTCATTATTTACCCTCAGATTATTCAGAATCTTTCAGATGCTGGCTAATATTAGCATTTAACTCATGTTAAAATGATCTGAATTAACTGGAGTTCAAATCATTCTAGCTAACCTTTAAGATAAGGAGTAAAGCTTTAAATAGTTTGCCCTAATATTTTAAGTGTTATCTAGATACTAGCATTCATTAAGTTTGCATTACCTCAACAAATGTTTAGTGAAATTAGCAACACATGATAAATATCTTAGCCACAGCTAAGTCAAATACCAAGGACTTATTAGCATTCAATTCATTTGTGTTATCAGACTAACCAAAATTAAAGCTACTTTCTGTTATATGTATATAATATATATATTTATTTATTTATTTATTCATAATTTTTCACAGGTTAGCTTGATATTAGCATTCAACTTCATGCTAGCTTACACTTTATTAGCAAAGAGATTAGCAAAAAAACTGTCCATATTTATTTATTCATAATCTTTTACAGGTTAGCTTGATATTAGCATTCAATAGCATTCAATAGCATTCAATTAGCATCCATATAATGGACAGCTGCTTGATGTTAGCAGTCGTTTAGTTTGTATTCATTTTCAGATTCTTGCTATTTTAGAGCTTAGCAATAAATATGATGCTACTTAGAAATGATTTAATTCTAGATTTGTCAAATTCTAGCTGACGTGTGAGAGATTAGCGATAAAGCTGTTGTACTTGTTCACTTAGCAACTCTGAATAACTTTTTTTAATCATCGGAAAACATGATGCATTAACAGTAGCATTATTTCCATATCTGTCAGATTCTGTATTCTGTTAGTTTGCATAGCATAGATACACTATTTAGGCAAAAGTATTTGGACACACTCCATGTCCAGCCATATGAGGCTTTTCACCAAACTGTTACCACAACTGAAATTTTTCCTTTATTTGAACTCGGAGACCCAAACAATGTTCCAGCATGACACAATGTGAACAAAGTGAGCTCCATGAAGATATGCTTTACATGGGTTGGACTGGAAGGTCTTGATTGGCCTCTTATAGAGCCGTATAAACCCAATAAACCTCTATCAGTACCCAAAATTTACTAACACGCTTGTGTCTGAACAAGCACAAATCTCTACCGGTGCACTCTAAAATCTAGTGAAACATCATTCCAGAAGAGTGGAGGTTCTTATAAGATCAGTGTGGAATGGGATTTTCTATATGACACAATGTTACGTGTATTTTGGCGCTCAATGCTATTCTGAATTAAAGGGGCATTAATGGTCAATTTTATACAGACAAAAAAGATTTAATTTATTTATTTTTTTATTTTTTTATTTATGTATTTATTGAGTGCATGTTAATAAAAATAAATAAATAAATAAATACATTTAATTTAATTTAAGAATAAGTGAAAGTATGTGTCTAGTGAATATACTGAAATAACAAAGCCTTATGAAAATGAAAAAAAGTCACAATTACTATTATTTCAAAAAAATAATAAAATAATAAAATAAAATACAATAATTAATTAATTAATTAATTATATTAGAATGTACTCCTTGATTGTGCAGTGTTTCCAGGTCCTACTTAAAACAGTGAAAAAAATCTAAAAAAAACCATTTTAAGTACTTTTGTAAAATAGAAGACAAATATATAAAAAAATAAACCCTGTCCCTGGTCCAGACAAAAACCCCCTCTGAATTTTACATCCTGTCTTTTTTCCCAGGATAATTTACATTTCAGCTCCTGTTTATCACCTGCATTAGTCTCCATTTAGCGCTGTCTCATTCTTTCTCCCTCTCATTCACAATATTATTGGCCAGCTCGGACTCCCCTCTCCCCGCTTAATGAGTTTAAAGCCCGTTATTGGAAAGTTTGATGTTCAGAGCAATGATGAACATTCGGCGCTTTTAATTAGCGGGTCTAATTCCCAGTAACCTCGCGGCGGGCATGCTCATGCCCACTTGTTCTAGCAGGCGGCATGGAAGAGACTGCACTTATGAAATGGACATGTGCCTATTAATACTAATTTACTAATTAATTGCAGCGGAAGCATGATGAAGAAGCATTGAGTGAAGGGGGAGAAAAAAAAGTGTTTTGTTCCGAAAGCATCACAATGGTAAGTTCATTATCTCAGCTAGACTGCTGCAAGTCTGTTAAAAACAAAGTGTTAGAAATTTTTGAATATAAGCATTTTGATGGGAATAAAGCGGCTGAGTGGGTACTGGTGTGTACTGTGGGACCGTTGTCATTGTGCGTCAGCCATTTTGGAGGGCCATCAGGGCCAGAATCATTTACTGACTTATGTTTTAATTTAATTTTGTCTATAAATATATCAAATATCTGCCAATAGGCTGTTACTTTTTTATGAATATAGATAGCATGTTTTATTAGTATAAAATCCCCAAAGCTTGAAGCTGTCTCTTTAACCAATCAGACTGCGATGTGGCCACACGTCCACATTTCCACGATCTTTGATTGGATGGACAGCAAGCGCGCTAGTCAGACTCGTGACCCGCACGTGTAGCCAAAGTACGAATATATTAGTGCAGATTTAATAGGTGTTTTTTTTTTTTTTATCATTCCACATCATTCCACAAATCAATTTGGGAACAGATGTACTTACAAGGACATTTACAAAATGACATTTTCAGGGAAAGCGGGACATCGTGACGAAAGCTTTTCATGAACACTTTTGCGTTTCCCGTCGAATATTCACAACAATCACACATTTGACCTCCGTTTCGAATCCGCAGGAAAACCGTAAGGCACGGAAAAACACACGGACAATTTTACAACTATATATACGCTTCTGCTAGAGATGATGTATGCGGGCGGTGCTGCTGTGGCTCCAGTGAAAGGAGACTTGTAGTATTGTGATCATTGGGTTTCTCACTTTATACCATTCATTCTTGCCGTACGAGATTCCTGTGTGCTCTGTCTACTGCGTTTCTCTATAATATTGATGCTTTCTATAGCCGTGGCGTACAGTTCATAATGACTGCACCATGAAAAGGATGGATGTCCTCAGTCATGTGACCTTTAAGTGTAGAGGATTCGTGCGTGAAGGATTCATTGTGCTGTGAGCGAATAAATAAAAGTTATTCGACTTAGTGATTTGGGTTTCTTAAGAAATGATTCCAAAGAAAGTATTTCTGTCAAGGTCACAGTGGTGGAAAAAAGAAAAGAAGACCTAAGAGGAAGCTCTCAGACTTATCAGAGTGTTTGAGTTTGAATCGAAGAATGCAGTGTTTGCTTCGTTTGTTAATCGGTTTGGTTTCATACGCCGTACATTTGCACAATTACAGTGCATCAAAAAAACAACAATTTGAGGGACAGACAGTGCTGAAGATGTACTGATAAATAATGAATTAATTAATTGGTTATTTTAACAATTAATTCTGCATATTGTGCTGGATTTATGGGTTGGTTTTTTTTGTTTTTTTTTGTTGATCCAAATTTTTCCAGAAAACATTTCTGGAATTTCACAAATCACTTTTGAAATGCAGTTAAACTGTGATAAAGCAAACTGGAAAATGTTGTTTTTCAATTTTTGAATTTGACAAACGGCGCAGGTGGAATCGCCTTACGTTTTGTTCACGCGCAATACGGAGATGTAAGCGTTTTCAGATGTTTCAGTGTGGAAGAGCAACTTTTGGGAAACGATTGAAAACCTGATATAGAGCTCCAACCCTATTAAACATATTTGGAATGAATTGGAACGCTGACTGCACTCCAGACCTCCTCACCTTCTCACCCTACATAAATACCTGACACTTTACAACGAGCCTTTTGGCTAGTGGAAGATCTTCCCAAAATCTTATGGTTTACACTTTTTTCCCATGTAGTTGATGTATTGGAAATTCTATATTATTCCATAATTCAGACTTCTTCAAGGTTTGGTGTTTATTTGCTTCTTCTTCTTTTTTTTTTTTTTCTTCTTTTTTTAATGCAATATCCCAGAATGCAACACTGCTATTGATTCTTGACTAATATCTTTTACCCTGTGGTGTTTTATTACTTACATATACCCCACTCCTACTTACTTCCTGTTCTGTTCTTAGATACGACTCCTGACTCATCGCTTTTGACTGCATGTACAAATTATTTATTTATTTACATTTGTTTTTATATAAATATGACTCTGGATCGAGCACATGCAAAGGATATTTGGAGTAAAATCAGTAATATGATCTGCTGCAACGAAGTTCCCCTGCATCTGTCTTTCATGAGGTCTCTAAAGTGTCAAAGTGACTGTAACGTTTCTGGAAAGATTTCTGAAAACTTTCTATGGGAACTTCATCTGTGAATATGTATAAATACCAGCAATTTCTGGGAATTTACAGCAATTAATTAGAAATTTTAGAAATATAAATATAATATTTATTTAAAAATAAATATAAACATTGTGCTTGGTTATAAGTAGGGATACAAAGGGGTGGACAATTTCCAGTAAAATCTCCAGAAAATCTTTTTATCCGAAGTTCATGTGTGGAATTTTAAAATATATTGAAAAAATTGGAAATGTCCTAGAAATTTTTGGGGAATTTATGGCGATCGATTAGAAATTTGGAGAAAATTATATAAAGTGTATCATATACAAACAAACGTTTTGTTTAGCCACAATTAACTATATGCTAACCTGGAAAATTTCTGGGAAGTTTCTGGTGAGTTTTAAAAATATTCTAAGTTGAAAACTTCTCAGTTTGTATTATTTTATTTATTTATTTATTATTTTTTTTATATACAGTAAATTCCCATAAAAAAACTGGTATCATATACAAACATAAATATAAACATTTACAAATATTCCAAGTTTTAAACTTCCTGAGTTTTTCTGGAAATGTTTGGGATTTTACATGACTGAATGGGAATTAATTGGATATTTGGGAAAATGTATATAAACTATAAATATACAAATAAAAACATTAGCCGTGCAGTAAGTGTGCTTTGGTCATGTGATTGATGAGTGTGCAGGGTAGAAACTTATTTTTCCAGTACATTTAAACAGTTCACTTTTAAAGGCTGACAAGCAATTTAGTAAATTCCCAGTTTATTCCCATTATTTCAGATGGAAAGTTTCCTGTCTGAACTCAAAATCTTCAGCAGAACGGAACCCCCCCTGAACAATAGAGCGATATTATCCGTTTTCGACATGCGCTAAAGCGATGTTAAATGTACCATGAGAGGCTTTTCTGCCTAACACTTTTCACTTGTTTTGAATATTGCACAATACTCCATTAACATTCTGTCTCTAAGTGGTTATAAACAAGCACAGCTCTTATTCTAAAAGGCGTGAATGCGGCCGGAGTGTTACATAAGTCAGAAAATTACCAAAAAAAAAAAAAAAAAAAAACAATTCAAGGGGCCGTTTTCTTCCTTCTGTTTGGGTGGCCATTATACCGTGAAGCCTGCTGTATGTGGGCTGTTCACCGTTCTTGACATTTTGGTAATTAAAAAGATAGCACTGCAGGAAAAAAGGGTTGGGGGGGGGCGGTTGGCGGGGGGTGGCTGTGTTTCTCAGTTCTACCTCCCCCACACATGCATTAGCCTATAGACCTTGTGACATTTTATATGAACAAATAATGCATGTACTGGATACTATAAAGATCCTCATTCTATTTTTAATGGGAATAATATGGCAAACTTGTGGTGAAGATCTAAACTTTATGGATAAAACTTTGTGGACACCTGGCTATAAGATTTGTATGTGCTTTTTAAGCAGTAACCGTTCCACTCAGAACTCCCAGAAGGTTTAAAAAAAAAAACGTATAAGGCATGACTTTTAGTTGAACCTGAACCAGATCCACCCAATCCACAAGGCTAGTCACAAAAATCGTTTGCAAGAAGTGTTTGTATTCGATCTTCTTCTTCTTCTTTCGGCTACTCCCATTAGGGGGCGCCACAGCGGATCATCCTGCCTGCACTCTTTTCCTCATTTCTCTAACACACTCTTCATTACTTAGCACAAAAGTTTAAAAAAGTAAAGGGATGCAAATAAAGTCTTTTGAATGTAGGTTGTTCTGCCTAGATGAATGAGTGACAGTCCACCACACAGAGGAGCCCACTGGCTCACCATCCACTAAACAAAAGTTTTATTCTTGGAGCTTGCAGATTGTTGGCAAAGATGAATTTGATGAGTTTTAATATGGGGCCGTTACAACATTTAGTCTCCAATGTTATAAGAGGCTCCACTATTCCGGTCCACTTTACAGTTCGATAGGGTTCTAGAGCTCTAAAGCTGGAGATCTTCCACTTTAACCCATATTAACCATATCGTCATGGAGCTGACTTTATGCATAATGGTATTGCCATGCTGGGTCTAGTCGTTTAATTCAAGGGAACATTTCATGCTACTGCATTTTAAGACACCATATACAATTGTGTGTCTCCAATTTTAGAGGAACAGTTTGGCAAAGAACCTCATATGGTTGGAAAAGTCCGGTGGCAGCCACCCTTTTCAAGCAGTTAAGGGTGTTTAGGGTCCTAGCAGATGCAGTTTGGCACTGCTGCACTGTATTTAAACTCAACCTTCCAATATGATTTCCAACAACCACTTGAGCCTGGATGCCAGTGATCAAACACCTATGTATCTCTTGTCTCCTTTAGCATTCGTGGACCATCCCGACTCTATAGCGACTTCAAACCTGAAGGTTGTGAGTTCAAATCCCAGCCACACCAAGCTGCCAGTTCTGGGCCCCCGAGCAAGGCCCCTAATCCCAGTTGTATATATGAGATAAATAAAAGTCACTTTTCCAATAAGGCTGTAAATGGTGTCTACAGATCAACAATGATGTAAATGGGTGCAAAGGATACATGAAATCAACCCCAGGATGCTGAAACACCATCTCAGTTTGAACTAAAATGAGTAAATTACTAAATGTAATGAATTACTTTTATCCTTTAATCCTGACCTGGTGCACAGTTTATAAAGTAGACTTGACTGGAAAGACGGATTTTTTCTTTCAATCGTCCCTGCGGTAAGTCCAGGTGACCAGACGACTGCACTTTATTACCTCCTAAATGTGGAGATGGAGGAAACCAGATGAAGTGGAAAACTGTGAAACTGGTTTACTGAACTACAATTACATTACAAGGAAATGCCAATATGCAGCTTTTCACAAATCCAGATCCCTATTAGGATTCAGATCCCTGTTAGACCTTAGCATGGGAATATTCAAGGAAGAAACCTGGTAATGCATCAGAAATGGGAACAAATCCTCTTGTGGGAAACACTGGATGGTGGGATCATTTATCATTAGCCTCTGCAAGCGTATCCTTTAAAGTCTCGCTGTGTGGAACGGTGTACATTATGAGTACATTGTGTCCTTGGATGATCCACGATCATTCTTTATGATTACAGTAGGGACAATACGACAACACATTAGTGAGACTGATGACATTTGAAACTTTGAACAATCTAAATTTTGGACAAAGTGCATGGTTCTTTTTTTTCTCATGGATTTTGAACTCTTGGCTCCTTGTCCTGGCTCTTTAGCTTTTTTGAGCAAGTTTGAGCAAGACTGAGGCCGATGCGTGCGATGTTGCCATCGTTAGTCCGGATTGAGCAGCAGATTACTATCTAAATGCGTGACATATTCTACAGAGATTAGCAAATTCCACCAGTGTTTACCCAGGATTATGGACATCAGACAGATACACCAGCACACAAAAAAGAATTCAAGAAAGACAAAAATCAAGGTTGGGGTTTTGTAGGATGTCTTTGGATCTGGTAGTATGGAATTTACCCTTCACTTGAACTAGCAGACCCAAACCTGTTCCTGCCCCTGTGCACAAAGCCAGCTCCATGAAGATATGCATTGAAGTGGAGGATCTTGAGTGGCCTGCTATAGAGCGCTGACCTTAACCCCATATTGAACATCTTTGAATTAAAACTGTCTGAACCCCAGACCACCTGACCTACATCAGAACCTGGTCGAGTAAGCAAATCCTCCACAAACACACTCTAAAACCTAGTGGAACATCTTCTCAGAAGAGTGGAGGTCATTATAAGAGCTAATAGAGACTGAAAGTGGAATAGGATCTTATGTTATGGCCAGGTTTTTACAAGCTTGACTGGCTGGAATCATGGGTAAAACACGCTGTAACCTAAAAATGCAAACCGTATGTTGGTATAGAGTAGCTACACCAAGCGCCAATCAAAACGAGTTTTTGCAAAATGTATTTGAGTAAAAAGTCAAATATTTGACTTTGAAATGAAGTGAAGATAAAGTCAAAGTCTACTTAAATGAAAATAGTTCAGAAAAAGTACGGAATCGCGAAAAAGCTACTTCAGTACTTTGTTACTGTCCACCATTCTTCATTAAACAGGTGGAGAAGATATTGTTTATATCGAGACACCAAGAGATGAATGAGTAAATCCAAATATATATATATATTTTTTAATTTATTAGATTTTTTTTTTCTTCAAATATAGCTTCGAACGCACAAAACGCTGCGAAATGCCAAGGCAGTCGTTTTTCACACTTGTGTATGCAAGGCCGACTCCAATATTCAATTAGGCCATGCTGTGATAGGCATAATGAGGCAGCGCAGTGCCTGGCCCTGTCCTTTACCGCTGTGTCCTTGGCGGAAAAAAAACCCTACCGCAATTAAATGACCAGATAAGTGTCAGCGGGTATCTGACTTTAAAGCTCGACATTTTTTTTTTTTGTTCACTTTAAAGCTATCTGATGGGTGATGATCAGAAAATAACCTAAATGAACTCACCTTTTATTTATTTTTTTGTTCTCCTGCACCCAAACTATTACTTTAACATTTGCAATAATGAAAGCAAATCATTTTCCTTTTCCAATTTTTTAATTTTTACATTTACATACTATAAGGACACCATCCTATTAGAAAGCGAATAAATATCCGGGATTTAAATACAGACTTAGGTGTTAATAGCAGCTTAGATCCTCACGAAAATTGATAAATTGATAAAAAAATAAAAATCCAAAGCATTGACCGCAATTTCATATCTCCTCAACTGCAACTCACTATGAATACAATGATATTCAAGTAGCATTCTAGAATCCTTATAGATGTTCTTTGGAAAACATGCTATCATCTAATCTAATTATGCTCTTTTTTTTTTGTTTTAATACAAGCAGGGTTTTTTTCCATTTTTTTTCGATGGACAATTGTCTCAAAGCAGCTTTACACAGATAAATAATGTGTAGATTTATTGCCAATAAATATAAAAAAATATTACATTTTATAAATAAATAAAATATTGGTAATAAATATCGTTATGAAGGAGTAGTGCAGTGTCATGATCGTGTCCCGTTTTCTCAGATATTCTCAGGCATACGGGCCGTTCAAACAACACCTTGGAACTTCTTTTTGAAGCCTGAAACGGAGACACGATCATGACGTCCTAACTGGTAAATTCCCTTCGCATTCGCAGCAGTTACGCTACCGTTTCTTATAAGAAGCTAACTAATGCTAATCGGTTCAAAACGAACTTGCACCGGTTTCTAACAATCGCAGACGCCCCAGGAACGCCCCAGGAACGCCGACTCCTAACAGCCATCTTGTTTTTTTTTTATTTCCTTTTCAGTCCATATTTTTACGCAGTTTTCACATTTAGATGCTGGGAAAAAAAAATTCACACAAAATTAGAACCAAATCAGATTTTATTTTTGTATATACAAAAATAAAATAATTTATGTCTAGTGATAATAATCCAAGCTATTGAACATATGATCACGGATCAAAGGCGATAAAGCCAGATGTCACGCTAGGAAATGCTGCTTAAGGCACGAAGCATTAGCCATGAAGAATAAATCTCAGTTTGACAAAAAAACGGTTCGGGGTAACATGGAGCCTAAAAACGAAAACTTTACCCCTGTGTCAAACTCACGTATATAAGGAAAACCTGGAGTACATGAGCTGTAATAGCATCGTGACCCCACTCAGATCTTGAGCGCACACAATCGACCATCCGTCATCATAACAGCTACATGCTAACAGGCTTCTAGCTTTGCCGCGCCTCAGGAAAACGTTTCGTCAAAGGAAGTTCTGACAAAACAGCTTAAACCTTTAGAATAGTGAAAAAAACAAACAAACATGGCCACCTTTATGTTCCTGACACTAAGTCTAAGCTTCTTTACAGAGATTAGCCTCCTTTTTTCGCTTTAACGCTGACCCCAAGCAGGAATCAAACGCCTTGGCTGGATTTAACACCTTTCTTTGCTAGCGGGGATCAAGAAGAAAAGACGTAAACAGAAGCTAAAAACTTTCTTTTTTTTCTTTTTTGGAAAGTGCAGTACCTCCGTAAGGTCTTAGCAAGTTGGTTGATGTAGAAAAACGGAGGGAGGAAAAGATGTAGGACGAAGTAGCATCCGGGACCCTGAGGACTCGAAGCCTATGTGGCATGCATTCAGTTTAAAAAAAAACAACTATTCTAAAAAAATACAAAATCTGACTATTCTAGGTGTTCCCTCCATCTCCAAATAAAACAGGCAGATCTTTTCCTCCTCGTCCTCACCACCATCATCATCTTAGAATAGACACGAGCTAAACTTCTACTCACCAAATCACCAAAAGTAGAGATGCTCTGTGACCAGGCGAGTGCTTACTGTGTTATATTGGTTTATTTTACTGACACACACACACACACTGTCCCTTATCTTAAAAACCCCGCCCTCAAACACACACCCACACTTTTTCCATCCGCACACAGGAGGTATCCCATTATTTCCACATCAGGGGATTCGGATCTCATGCTATATTTAGACCCGCGTAGGGGATCCCACGCTACGACGTCTAACAAAGCTGCGAACTTCAACGCACAAAGGCAACCCTGATAGACTGCACCAACTCCTGACGAACGAAAGGTCAGAAAAAGTCAAAGAAAGAGAAAGATGGAGGAGACGATGATTAAATACGTCCTCCGACGACGCGAAGTAAAAGTGACATGCGTTCATACAGCAGGATGGATTCTGTGTCGAACCAATTGGGCTCGTTTGAAGCATTAGACATTCAGGGATTAGTGTCACTCAGAGGAATGAGAACAAAAAAAACGCAATGCTGTCGTTCCGTAACCTCGAGGAGACCCTTGTTCTCCTATTATGCTGTTCAGGAGTTATTCTTGTTTGTCGTGGCAACTAAAATAAGAACTGATAGGAGTAAATCAATTCCAGGATTCAGCAGCGTTTGGTTGTAGGGACGTGCAGCATTCCGTCTTTATTACTGCCCCCCCCAAAAAAAGGGGGTATACCGAGATGACGCTAAATAATCCGGGTAGCGTAAATAATTCCGTTCAATCCCTGGACATTGAATCGCGACCATGCAACGCAAAACAGTGCATGCATCTATGAGAGTGCAATCGGCCCTGGTATCTGTGCAACAAGGACATTTTTGCTCTCTCTTGTCCTTCGGAACAATGCTAATCCCTCAAACAAGAGTAGACAATGCTTATTTTTTTTTCTGTTTTCTCTTCTCGGATTTGCCGAAGTGGTCTTGTGGCTCATGTATTCTCAAGGATTCGCCAGGTTTTACAATCTGAAATGGTTTAATGGTTTTCACTTACTATAGCCCAGTCCCAGTGGTGGACACCAACAAATATAATTCGTTACCATACTTAAGTAGCTTTTTTACATATCTGTACTTTACTAAAGTTTTTCCATTTGTGGGAGATTTTGACTTTAACTTTACTACATTTTAAAGTAAATTTCTAAACTACTTTTTGAGAAAACTGTCTTTAATTTTTTATTTTTTTTATGAGTGGATAAAAACATGTCAATCACGTAGCAAGACACCAATCAGGGGGTTTTGAACTCGTTTCGATTGGCCCTTGGTGAATCTCCTCATCACCAACATACAGTTCAGCGTCAGTTCAAAGGCAGGCAGAACATTCAAAAAGGAATAAATGATGAAGAAACTCCAGACTCGAACTCGCTACAACACCCGTGACTTTATTTATGCGATTTTTTATGGAGGCTCATGAAAATTGTAATAGATATCAATTCGTGTTTGAGTCATTAATATCATTTTATTAATAGATCAGTGTGTTGAGAGTAACATTCGAGTCTTTTCACATAAACTGAGTCTATTAAGTGAAGAGTCTTGTGACAAAAATGATAATAGGAACATTATAGCCGTAATAAATCATAGTACTTTAAATACTTGAGTACTATGATTCCGATGTTCTGCCGAATCGATGTATTTGTGAATAACCAAGTGTACCTATTAAATTGGCTAGTGAGAACATTGGATTATTTTTTGGTCCAACCCTATCAACAAATCCCTGAGATGCTCCGACATCCCATTAAAAGTGTATTCGATTACATTTATGGCAATCGTTAGATTCCAAATACAAAGCGACGTCCAATGAGCTCATTTATATAGCTAAAGGTTGAGGGCCTTGCTCAAGGGCCCCAGCAGGCACAGCTTGGTGGAGCTGGGATTGGAACTCATCACCTTCCTTAACTATTAAGGTTTTATTTGCACAATTTATGACCTTATATATAATAAATGAATGGATGAATGAATCAACGAATCGATGAATCAATGAATCGATGAATCAATGAATTGATGAATCAATGAATCGATGAATCAATTATCAAATGAAAACAATTTATGATACTAGACCAAGCTGTGTGGTTATGTAGCTTGGATGTGTAGCTGATCTGCAAGGATTAGGTGGCAGATAAGGGTGTCATCGTTCCAGACACACTCACACACACACACACACACACACACACACACACACACACACACACACACACACACACAGCTCATGCCTGGCAAACTCTTAGTTGAGATTTGACCCCACAAAGCAGCTTGAAATTCCAGGTCATTCGAGAAATTGGTACAGAACCAAGGCTGAGCTCTTACCTGCTAATGCCTAATGACCTATCGATCATGGGGGGACTGGGGTGGGCTGAATCAATACAGATATTTATAAAGCTTTTCATCTGGAACACAGTCGCCGTAATGTTGTGCAACCGACCACCATGCGGAACGCCGGCATGCGGTCTCAACAAAACAAAACACACTATATTGACAAAGGTTTGCAGATACCTGACGAAATAAATGTGAACGCTGACTGAACCCCAGGCCACTTCATCTTCCCACCTACATCTGTACCCAACACACTTGCGGTTGATGAACACAAATGTCCACAAGCACATTCCAAAAAAAATGTAGCGAAACATCCTTCTAAAAAAGTGGAGGAAATTAGAAGAGCAAATTGGAACTAAATGTGGAATGCAACGCTCAAAAAGCAACAGGTGTCCGCAAACTTTTGGTAATATAGTGTACTTCTAAAAGAATATAAAATGTTTTTTTTAAAACGTCCACTAGGGGTCTTTATTTAGGAATAATTTCTAATTGGAAATCTTTGGATTTTCAAGCTGAATGAAATAATCATTAAGGTCCTTCGGGGGCAATGTGGCTCAGTGGAGATGTTGGACTTCTGCTCAGAAGATCATTGGTTTAAATCCATCATCAAGCTGCCACTGCTAAATCTTTAAGCAAAGCCCCTAACGCTCAGTCACTCAAATGTCACGAATCTTCCATGCCCAGTAAACAAATTCACCAAAGGTTTTAGGACACCAGACATTTCAGCCGTATGTTGTTTCTACCCCGTTGTGCTACAACACGCTTGGAGGCACGCCATGGTATGAAATTTTCTCTACTTTTGACTTTTCCAGCCATATACAGTTCTTCCCAAAAGTTTTGTATAGGACGTCCTTGAGATGCGCTAACATGAAACCTGTTTCACTTAATGGTGGACGATGCGCTAAGAAGATATGCTTTGTAGCTTGGTGTTAAAATGGCAGATCTAGAATGGCAAGCTTTTGAGCAGAAAAGAACCCTGTTGAAAGATTCGAGTGGTTAGGCGTCAACCACGTAGTAAGACACCAATTAGGGTCGAGCGCGTGCTCTGTTTTGAACTCGTTTGATTGGCCCTTGGTGAATCTACTTATCACCAACATACAGTTCAGCGTCAGTTTAAAGGTAAGCAGAACATTCAAAAAGGAATAAATGATGAAGAAACTCCAGACTCGAACTCGCTACAACACCCGTAACCTCATTTATGCGATTTTCATGGAGGCTCATGAAAATTAGTCAAAACTCACTTTTGACTAAACGGTGCAGCCGAAAGCGTACCATAAGTGGAAAATAATATCTAAAATATTTTTTTTTTTACAAAAAGCAAAAAAAAAAAAAGGAGAAAACCATAATAACAGCAGCTTGTGTAGTTTTTTTTATTTATTTAGTTTAGTTTTTCCTTCATCGTAAAAATGAAGGATATTTCGAGGCCGGGTGTTTGTATGTGGCCAGATTGTCGAGTCTGGAGTTTTTCGCTGATGTACATGGAAAGTCGGGATTTCTGCAGGCAGATGGTGCAGACATATGGGCATTTAAAACACTGAACTGTAAGCAACGTAGAACTGGCCCTCGCCGAGCGACGCTATTATTAAATAAACACGAGTAGGAGCTGATTTGTCTGCCAATGCATAACCTAATCCCTGAATGAGAGTGCACATGTGCATGCTGTTTTTACCATACACACACACACACACACACACACACACACACACACACACACAGCGTGTTAAGAAAAAATACAAGACACTGTGCAGCGTTGCTACAGTAGAGAAAGTGTTGTTTATATCACCAATAAATGAAGAGATAATAAAATGATTACGGATATCAAAAGTATTCGGACACCTGATTTTTCCAGTTATATGGAGATTCACAATTGTATTGCATCTTATGTCTGTGGATGAACCTTTGAGACCCAAACCTGTTTCAGCATGACAAAACCTCCATGCGTTGGAACGGAAGATCTCCTGCTATAGAGCTCCAAACCTATGAAACACGTTTTTCACGCTGACCTCGCCTACATCATTACATCACTTTTCTAACTAGCTGAATGTAATCTCACAAAACTTAACAAGCAGCCTCTAAAATCTACATCCTCAAAAAAGCTCGGAGCTTATTATAAGAGCAAATTCGTATTCAATGTTTAATAGGATGTACAAAAAAAAAAAGTACATACAAATCTAATGATTATTAGTATTTCGATGAGCCACGTTTGGATTTAAGAACCAGGTTTCTACAGTGTTTGAAGTGTTTGAAGTTTAAAGTGTTTTCAGGTCTTTGAAAATTTTTTTTACTCACTAGGTTTAACACATAGATGTTTGAAAACCACGTTTTAGCGATGCGTGTAAAATCGCACCGAGCCCACGCGGTTAGCTAGAGCCATTTTCTTCAATTTGATGCAAACAAAGCTTCATAATCGAACATAAACGCAACGAATAAGTCGGGACAATCGTTAATACCGACCCTAAAACTCGACCAATTATACAATTTAATATATAAAATAAAACCTTTTTGTGATATTAGAAATATAGATATATTTATATATTTTTATTCCTCTACATACAGTATATTGTTAATGTTTTTGGCAATTATATGCAATAATCTCAGTGCAATATTAATTAGTTTCATGTGCAAGAATTTTTAGAATAATTATTATTTTTTTATTTATTTAATCTTTACTGATTTGGTGAGCAACTGCAACCAAACAATTTCCCTATGAGATCAATAACGTATTCCGAATCTGATTCTTTTTTTTTTTATCCTTCCCATCTTATTTGTACTCGTGAGGTTCGAAAAATATACCTGTAGTACTGCTTAAAATTTAGAAGACAGGATAATAGTAACATTAGCTAATACTATTATAAACATGAGTTTCTTATTTCCGGGTTGAAGCAAGAAGCTAGAATTTTTTTTTGCCCAGGAATTGTCCAAATTGTGTCGTTTTTTCTTAAAGAAAACTGACAAAAGAGTAGAAATGTATTAAATCGTGTCCGAGAAATGCATTGGAATAAAACTCTTCCGTCTTGTAAAGTTCACTTCAAATCCTGTAGGTTTAGATACTTAAATACTTGGTTGCCAGATTGAAGAACACATTTTTTTTAATTATTTGTCACAAAAAATAGTTATATAGAGAATACAATTTGCAATAAAAACTAAACCTGATTGGCTGCTCGGAAAATTGCGCATTACGTGAAATAGTCTAATATGAAATAATAAAAAACAAGAAAATGAAAGAAAACGAGAAAATATATTCGATCGTGATAAAGTGGTAGTTATATATTGAAACAGTGCAAATGTGCAAAACAGGAAGTACAAATAGTATGGAAGGTAATGAAGTATGAAAAAAGCAAAACAAGAACATTGTCAGTTACAATGACGATGTACGTAGTATCTATCTGAACATCTGAGTCTTTTTCTCAGTATTAAAGCAGGTCCAGACATATTTCGGCCACAACAGATGCTACAAACTGTGCCTCCTAATACATTCAAAGTTCAAAGAAGATGGGAAACAATGCGTATCGATTCAGTCTCCTATAGATTCACCTGTACACCACCAGGTGAACATCCTTCCCTGCCTCGATCTACACAATAGACTTCTGCTCATTTCAATAACTTATTTTCATTTTGTTTTTATTGTTTTAACCCCATTGCGTTCATCCCTTCTGTTTACTTCAGACTCTCCGGTGGAAATTAACAATATCATACCTCAGTGTCCATCTTTTATTAGGCAGGTCATGACTCTGGGATTAAATATTTTCCTAGCGTTCAGATCTCAGACATAAAACATGGTCATGTTAAAGGTCGAGGGCGGAATTTGTACGAAACTAGACATCACGTAGACGATGGGGAACGGTTTGGGAAAAGCGCTAGTCCTTCATTTAATGCTCTTACGCTATTATTATATCTCATTTATACGGAAACCACATGCAGAAATATTCGGCTGAAGGTTTTTTTTTTTTCCAGTTGAGTCAAGGGGTTCAAACTTGTAAAGTAATGTAAAGGATGTCTGATTTTCCAACCATATTTGGTTCTTCTCCAAACTGTAACCGGCTGCACCGTTTAGTCAAAAGTGAGTTTTGACTAATTTTCATGAGCCTCCATGAAAATCGCATAAATGAGGTTACGGGTGTTGTAGCGAGTTCGAGTCTGGAGTTTCTTCATCATTTATTCCTTTTTGAATGTTCTGCTCACCTTTAAACTGACGCTGAACTGTATGTAAAGTCGGAAGCACACAATTGTAAAGGATGCTCTGGATGTGCTAACATGAGATTTCTTATCACTTGAACCACTAGAATTAAAGCATGGGTTGGAGTTGGAAGATCTTGAGCTATAGAACTCTGATCTCAATCCTAATGGGATGAATTAGAATGCTGACTGCACTCCAGGACTTTGCAAAGGTTGATTGAGCCCAAATCTCCTAACCCTAAACCTAACTCCATCCCTAACCCAATCCTTATCCTAACCCTTAACCTAACTCCATCCCTAAACCAACCCTGACCCTAACCCACTCCTAAACCTAACTCCATCCCTAACCCAACCCTGACCCTAACCCAATCCTTATCCTAATCCTAACCTAAACCTAACTCCATCCCTAACCCAACCTTGACCCTAACCCTAGAATCTCTACATGCACATTCCAAAACCCCAACACTAAACCTGTCCTTTACCCACCCCTAACCCTAGCACAATTCAAACCCTAAACCTAACCCTAATTCTATCTCAAACCCAACCCCAACCCTAGAATCTCTACATCCACATTCCCTAACCCTAATCTTAAACCTGTCCTTAACACAACCCTTACCATAAACCTGACCCTAATCATGTCCAACCCTAAACCTAACCAAAGCCTAACAATACCCTAACCAAACTTAACCTTAAACCTAAACCAAACCTAAACCTTAACCGAACAAAACCCAAAAACCGAACCCTAACCCTACCCTAAAACTAGCTTCCGACCCCACACTTACGTAACGCTAATCATAATTATAATGGATATTATAATGACATCATTAGCAGCAGCGAACTTCTCACGAAACATCAATCGGAAATAGAAATTCTCCCGCCGAATCACTGCGCTGCAGGATGTGTGCTTACTGATTACAACAGGAAGACTGGAAGTGTCCGGACAGTGAGACATCTGGGCCTCTTCTTGTCTGATGAAGAATCTTAGTGACCGTGACATGGGTCAACACCACTACTCAATTAAAAATCCTCAGAAGGCTTCGGAAAAATCACTCAAAACCGCTCGCATGCGTATCGGGGTCCAGAGGGCCAAATACTGACAACGCTGTACAGAGTGGTGTAACGAGGAAAATCATGGCTTCCATTACAGCCATGTCACCTCACAGCCTTCAGCCTAATAATAATAGTAATGCAATCACTCTCTCTCTCTCTCTCTCTCTCTCTCTCTCTCTCTCTCTCTCTCTCTATTTCTTTCTTTAATTTTTGTTAGCAGGGGAAACAATCCAGATACAATAAGAAATTTTAGGAATTGTTAAGATGAGGGCAAACTCTCTCTCTTTCTCTCTCTCTCTATCTATTTTTCTCTGTCTCTGTCTCTGTCTCCCTCCATTCATTGAGGGGGTGGTGTGTGTGTTAGTATATACGGAACACATTTGAGATACAATAAGGAACATTAGGAATGGTTAAGGTGATGCTGCATATTTCTCTCTCTCTCTCTCTCTCTCTCTCTCTCTCTCTTTCTTTTTCTCTTTCTCTCTTTCTCTCTCTGTCTTTCTTTCACTTCCACTAGTACAATCTTTCTATATTTGTTTCTCTTACAAGGAATTAGGACTATTCTAGTAGTGTTACATTCTATCCCTCCCTCCAAATATTAATAATAATAAACCGCATTAATAAATAAAATAAAAACGACAATTTTGTTTTGCCTAATAAATACGACCACGTCGCTCCGAGTCGCCGCTAGTTTTCAGACGAGAGTCTGTTTGCTAGCAAAGTGAAAAAAAGCGTTGGGTTCTTTATCTGATCAAAAAAGAGAGACGTTATATAAGAGCCGCCGCTACTTTGTCCTGCAGGGAAGAGTTATATATATATATATATATATGTATATAAAACAAACTGCTTCTTTTAAATGATAAATAAGACCATTCCGTTTTTTACTGTTAATTCTGAATCAAATCAGTGATGCATGAAGCTATAAGGTCAAAAGTAATGGGACACCGCATGAGTACAGAAACCACACCAAAAGAATCCTAATGAAATATTTAGGTGACATATGTTGAGTTTTTTTTTTATTATTATTATCCAGTTCAAGTGGTCTGAAGTTGTAAGGAACCTGGACAAAAGTGTTTGTACACTGAATTATTCCAGCCATGTGTGATTCTTTCCCCAAATGTTACCAGAAATTTGGAGACACAACTGTATTGGATGTGATATTCTGAAATATTTCCTTCACTTGATCTAAGAAACCCAAACCAGATACATGACGATTTACGCTTTAGATGGGTTGGAGTGGAAGATCTCCTGCTATAAAGCTCTATAAACCTATTGGAGACTTTCAGGATGAATTGGAACGCCGAGTGCACACCAGGCCTTCTCACCTAACCCTCACCTGCACCAGTAGACTTTACTAACTGGTGAATGAGCACTCCAAACATTCTAGTGAAACATCGTCCCTGAAGAGTGAAGGTTCTTATGAGTGAATGAAGACTAAATATGGGATGTTGCTCAATTTTATTGACTTTATATCGGAAATAAATTGTTATTTGTTCAAAAACCCCTCTCCATTCGTTTTACGCGGAAGCTCCGTGTGTGTTTGGGTTCTAAATCGAGTGCGAGACGCTGGAAGACGTCTACAGTCTGAAGTAAACATGTTTCTCGGTCTCTAATCCTAAGCACTTCAAGGTCGATTGACTTCTCTCACTGACGTTGGCTGATAAAAGCTGAGCCTCCTACAAATAAAAAAAAAAGAGAGAAAAGATCACGCTGGCTTCATTGCGCACTTCGGCGAACGCAAACAGCTGACGGGGCTTTGTTTTTTTTCCCGGCGTCTCTCGAGCAGTCTGCGTAAACCCGAGCTCACCGGCTCATTTGAAACAATCAACAGAGTGTCCTTTTCACACCGAACTGCCAAAGACTCCCCAACACTGTGAAAAGGCCACGGCCGCCTACGACCTGTTGGCAATTAACAAACACTTCCCTGGCAGGAAGGAGTGAATAACAGATAGAGGGAGAGAGAAAAACTTGACATGCGTATGTACCCGATACTAATATTAGAACCCCTGCTAAATATAAGCATAGAAAAATTGTCATGAATAAATGTGGCACAATTTTTGGTACACGTTCAATCAATACTTTGTGGTAACACTTTTTGAGAAGTTTTTTTTTTATGATAGCTCGTGAGGTTGGAGGATACATGGCAAGGAATTTGGAGATCATTCCTCCATACAGAATTCCATCAGATCCTCCAAATTTGAGGTCTATGCTAATGGACTACATTCCTATTAAGTTCAAATTCCCATTTCTGAACTTGGGAAACAGGGAGCCCAAACGTGCGCTCTAAACAAAATGTACTGTTCATATAACGGTTCATCTCGGAGCTCGTCACATCCGTTTTTCCGAGCGCGTAAAGCCGTCGAGCCGCTCAACTAGAAAGACAGAGACGAGAGAAATAGAGATGTAGTGTAGAGTGAGAGAATGGAATAGTGATGGTCTGTCAAAATCGGTGGGTAGTGGAGCAGAACAGGTATATGTTACACACACACACACACACACACACACACACATATATACAAAAAAAAAGGAAAAATGAAAAGAAAAAAAAGACCTGGATGACCTGGAGGAAAGAGTGTACGGTCATGGAGGAGAAATGGGAGATGCTGGGGAAAAGAGGTGTAGATTCTGCTTCATGGTGAAAAATCTCAGAAGAAATGGTCATGAATAAATGTAAAACATATAAGAGAAAAAAAAAAGAATCCCCAAAAAAAAATGGAAAGAAAAATGTCAATCTTAGGTGCTTTTAGCCAAAGTGATTGGAAAGTAAAAAATGTGAGAAAAAGATGAACAAGATGAATATGCTGCATAAAATAAATAAATAAATAAATAAATAAATAAATAAATAAATAAATAAATAAATAAATCTTATTACTAGTAATTATTATTATTTATTATTATAATTTTTTATTATTATTATTTATTATTATTATTATTATAAATTTTTTATTATTATTATTATTATTATTATTATTATTATTATTATTATTATTATTGTATTGTTCATATCATTATTACAATCGTCATCGACGCTATGTTTTCCTGCCTTGCCGTTAATGTACCTGATCCACCCACATGAACCGATCTGAGCTCTGGACAGCAGTGGTGAAGACAAAGTAGGAGAAAGACGAACATGGTGCACAGTTGGAAAAGGAAGTGGCATTAAGATGAAAGGAGGCACCCTGAGTGCTATTTCACTTCAAACAAAGGTCGGAAGGGGTATAAAAGAAAGAGAAAAAAAAAAAGAAGAAGTAGAAGCGTATGTTGTGTAGAGACGAGGTCTTTCGGCGTAGCAGAGAACCAGGGATCATTAGCAGAGCGAGGACGAGGAGAGTCCCGGAAGCGTGGTGAAGACTTATACAGCGCAAGTGATGAAAAGACTTCAGAAGTGTGTGTCTCGGCTGAGATTACTGTCCAAAATTGCTACAAAATTATTATCTCCGTTTATCTCTGTGATTTGGAATCCCAGTGCAACCATTTTTGATTCAATGGATTCAGTTGCTTCGAAGTTTCAGAGATTCTGAAGTCATTTCATTGCTGAGATGATTGTCATCCCCGACTAGCTGGACATTTCTTAGCCGTCCTGGTGCACTGGATGGAGTTGGGATCAATTGGAAAACCACTCGCTGCTGTTCTTTATGATCTTGGGTTCCTTAGGTTTTTCCTGGATTATCCCAATAATTAGATAGATTGATTGATTGCTAAAATGAATTTTGGTAGCTGTCCTTATTCAAAACGACTTACATTCATATCATTCATACAAATGCTATGCTATAAGGTATAAGCTATAAGGGCTTTACTAGGGGCCCAGGAGTTGTAGCATGGTTTTGCTTGGGATTTGAACTCGACCTTTGGCTCCTCCAATTCTATCGAACATATACAGTACATCCCACCCCCAGATCAAGGTTTTTTATATAGTTATAGCTTATTAGCTGTAAACCTGGTTCATTGATAGGTATGAAAAAAACTTTGCGCTTTAGAGCGAAGCCCTTTACTTTCAGTGATCTAATTTTTATAAAACTGAGCAGCTAAAATGTAACCCATACAGAAACCTGATATGTAAAGCACATATGTTTGGATTTCACATATACACATATATTTTAATTTAGTACAAAAATAGCTGTTATTATAAATGTTTTAAGCCAATAGAACGTCAAATATGTTCATATATGGCCATATATCAGATTTCTGTATTGGAAGGACCGTGATTGAGGTCCCAGAAATGGCATCTTAAATCCAATGAGCAACCACTTCATGTCTTTCCCATATCTCATACACTACTAGCTGTTCGGTAAAGAACCTGAACATGGAATGAAATCGTGGCCCAAAAATAATAGTTGAAATGGATTATATTTCATTTGTCAGCGGCAAGCTATTAATCCGAATGCGAAAAATGTGGGGAGAAAAAAAAAAGCATAAAACGATGTTCTAACTCAACCCGTGGCGGACCAACAAGTTTGGCCGGACGCCCAATTCCATTTTCAGAAAGAAGCAATATTGTTTCATAACAGCTCTCAATACGGCCGCTCTGCATCCGAGCAGATCCATAAAACTTTACTCGAAACAAATTAGCTCATAACAAACGCAGCACTCCCCCATTCCTCTTCACCCTAGCGACGGCCGCGCGGCTGCAAAGGCATTAGCGGATCGCTGTGCTAATACAATCCTTACAGTGCATTCATTATGACATTGTAATCAAATGCAATTCATCATGGCCGCGTCGAGGGATCGCGGTTTTTATTTTTTCCTTTCTTTTTTTTTTGCACAACGCTTTGTGTTTACGGCTCTGATTACAGAGACCCCGTGCGCTCTGAGAGCTTTGATGATTAGCTTGGAGGCAGAATGCAGTCGGAGCTCTGGCGCTAAGACTCTATCCTGTTTGATGAGGTCAATCGCTGCAAATAAAAAGGAATTTCAGATGACACAGTCGACTAAGTTCTGACAAACTTTACACTTCCATGAAGTAAAAGAAAAAATGCAGAATTTCTATGTTTGCCTGTAAATTAGTCTCCGGTTTGTGGGATAAGAAGATCGGATCATTTTAGTGACTTTGAATATTGTTCATCAAAATAAACGAATCTTCTTTTGGGGGTCATTTAGTTAAACGACTCAATTCTGTTTCCTGTGTAATGCACTGCATAGCGTATATGGGAGTCACGTGATAAAAAAACGAACTGATCAAACTAAAAGAGTCGAGAGATAAACTACTCAATTCTGTTTCCTGAACATAACCTACGGAGATTTCGCGATGCTTCGCTCATGCGAACGAATATTAGAAAATGAACGAATCACTTTTTGAGATGAATCGTTCATCTGAGTCACATAAAAGACTCCAAATGAATGAATCGTTCATGAACGACCCGTCACTAACGTACTGTATAAAAGCTAGACTGAGGGAAAGAGGATCTTATTACACATGGTGATCATGTCTTTCTGCTTTTTGCAGTTTCAGTATCAGCTACATATTTAACCTCAAAACATAGATGCATGCATCATCAGCTAACCAAGCGTTTTATGCTAAAATCATTGCCATGTTTAATTACGCATTTCCTTAGAAACGTTAGTATCAATGATCATAAAATGATTAGCAATCAATGCTGCTTTGTTTAGCAAATAGATTTGCTCTTGGTTACAAGGTCATCAATACGTTTACATTCCTATTCGCGGCATTTAGCAGACGCGCTTATCCAGAGAGACGTACAAAGGTGCTTCGATTCTGTATCAATTAATGAATCTACACTGGTACACTAGATTACATACTTAGGATAAATCAACCTATGACTCTGTTGAGAGTTTTTGTTTTGTTTTTTGAACAAAGCAAACTTGGAAGTGTTAAATGAAAGAAAGTGTTAGTTTAAGTGTTCCAGGAAGAGGAAGGTCTTCACCTGTCATTTGAAGATAGTCAGTAACTCAGCTGTTTGGACATCTAGGGAAAGTTCATTCCTCCACCTTAGTGCCAATACAGAGAAAAGTCTTAGTATACTTACCTCTCATCCTGAGAGAAAGAGGTACCAATCAAGCAGTGTTAATTGCTTGGGTTTAGAGAGCTATAGCAGATCTTGAGAAGATTTAAGATTTCAAGAACTTCCACTACAACCAGGGTAAATCAAGTGGTTTTATATATATATATATATATATATATATATATATATATATATATATATATATATATATATATATATATATATATATAAAAAAAAAAAATTAATTTGGTTATAAGTGAAATGGTCTAAATACAAAATTTTCTCAGTGTGTGTGTATATATATATATATATATATATATATATATATATTTATAGTATAATGTTTGGGTTAGTTGATCTTTAATATGTTTTCAAAGAGATAAAACACTTTTATGAATCATATTTCTGTATTTCTAAATCACCTGCTCAGCATTGGCGCATTAAAAAAAAAAAACGTTCACACAGGGTCGTATTCTGAGTCGGCAACTGAAGTCAGAAACTCAAGTTCTAAAAAGACATCAATAATTGAGTGTGGAAACTTATCTGCATTCAGACCGGGGTGCTGCATAAAGATTATGTAAAATTGCACATATACAGTTTGCATTTTTGTCTTTTTTTTTCAGATCACGGTGCAGGTCGTATCTCCTCAGAGCACTTTTCTCTCAGAGCCCAATCAGGGAGATAAAAATATGTGGCTGGACAGATTTTTTTTCTATTTGCTACTGCGATCATCATTGGGGGATTTTCCCTGGTGTAGACTATTCAGATCACGAAACATGTGTCCTGCATTTAAATTCACTGCAAATTAGAAGTTTCTTTTCCAGTTTTGAAATAAAAAGGATCTTAAAAATATAGTGTGGAATGGAAAATTGACATTGAATTTACACTTGGAACTAATTTAAATCTCTTTGGAAGGCTAAATCTGAGCAGTTTGAGAAGATCTGGCACTTTTACATAGTTGTTACCTTAGGGAAAACCCTATCGCTTTTTCATCCATGTGTGGATCAAACTATCAGAGCCACAATTGTATAGTTTTTGGATTTGCTGCCATTTGAGACTAGGAGACTCAAACCTGTTCCAGCATGGCAATGCCCTGTGCACAAATCCAGCTCTATGAATATCTGCTTTACATTGATTGGATATTGAATGGCCTGCAATGAAGATTGATTGGGATGACCATGAACGCTGAACCCTATGCCTCCTCACCTGCATCAGTATCTGAGTTTTCTAGCAGTCTTGTGGCTGAATGAGGAAAAAATTTTTACAGCTCTGGTGAAACATCCCCTTCAGAAGAATGGAGGTTATTATAACAGCACATGGACTCTGAATGTAGAATGAGGTGTTCAAAAAGCATATTTGAATGTTCTGCTCAAGTGTTCACAAATTTGACCTAATGTCAAGAGTAGTGATGGGAAGATGGGTTAACTGTAGTCACATGGGTCTTCGAATCCCGTTAATCAAAATGATGAATCGTCTACACAAACAATCTACCTCATTCTGTTTCCTGTACATAACCTACAAAGATTTTTTTTGAGATGACTCGTTCTTCTGAGTCACATTAAACACTCATCACTGTTCAAGACTATGGCCCTGGACACAGGTTCTCATCAATCACTGCACCCTTATAAGCCATGTCAAATAATCTATACCTCGAATTTATCCTTCCATGCTTGTCTCCTTTAGATTGCTCATTTTAGGAAGGGTTCTCATGTAATTGATCTTATGCTTCATCTAAAGCTCTATGAATTTTGTTTCAGAATTAAATGTTATATCCTGAAACATACAATTAGAGCCCTGGCTACATGACTTTAGCCTGTAGCTATTAATCACCAACTATCATCATCATTTAGCTGGTTGTGACAAACTCAAGAAAGTTCTGAAGCTAAAGTTAAGCTTATCTTAGATGAAACTAGACCATCAATAGTGCTACACATTGCTCAGACCACCAATAAGACTGGCAGCGTAGGCTGTTAAAAAAGTCCAAAAAGAATTTCTCCTGACTGCCTGTGAAGTATGATTCAGCCGAACAGGCATTATGGGTTTCAATTGGCAAAGTCCAAGCTCAATCACCAGCTATTTACAACAACCAGTCACATCTCAAAGACTTATTTCTGCTTACTTGGGCGACGCCTCATACATTCAAAACGATCTCGGAATGATTTTCCAACTTGGCACTGGTGAAAAATCCGGACCAAGGTTCATCTCAAACATCAATATGGACATTGTTTGGAATAGATATCCGGAGTAGACACATATTCAGCAATAATTTAGTTGGGGTATAGTGTGTGCCGATGTAGGCTGTTGACGATGAGATAGAAAAATTATACATACTATGAATTAATTCATTATTAGATTCTTTAAGATATAGATACAGCCTAGGGGCACAGCAGTGGCACATTGGTGGTGCTGAGATTTGAACTTCCAATCCAAAGTCCAATGCCTTAACCACTTATCCACCATCTCCATGTACAAAGTTAAATCACATATCTGCACTTTATCCAACTGCACTATGTGGAAGAACATACATCTGGATGCACTCACAAGACCAACCGCTCAGAAAATGATCAATCGAGGTAGGTCTCAATTCCGTCCACTTAAATGATGTGAGATGCCATATTGCATTTCTGTACCTTGCTTATAAACATATAATTTTATACACAATATATACTTATATACTTTGTCATTCATTTGATATACAGACACATAACCATAGATTGTCATGGTTGGTCCACTTGTCCACAGTCCCAAATACCTTCTAGGATAAGGTCCTATCAAAATAGTTTTTGGGGGTTGAGGTCGTTGAAGCCACTCGAAACACCTCAAATGACTCGGGGGAGCATTTACGTATGTAAAACGTATGTCCTGTCAAACATCTCCGTGGCAGATTTAACAGTTTCGGGCAGAATTTCACACTTGCTCTTTGTTCTAACTTGCTGTCCGTGATGAAATCACAGATGTGGTAATGCACATGGTCAGAATAGCATCAGTTACACCATTAGTCTTAAAACTGTTTAATACAACCTCGTATATTTACTTATCGGACCAACCAGTCAGTAAAAGATTATTACACATGATTCTCCGTTCCATCTTGGACCAACCAGTTTATCTTCATTTCCTACTTTTTTTGCAGCAAGTGCTTCCCTAAATCCAATTCCTCCAGATCATCAGATTTCTTATCGATGCTCTGTGTACCAGCAGATCAAGGACATAGGGGCCAGAAATTTGCTAATGACCCGTATCTGGGCAAGCCTCGTTGGAAGCTACAATCAGGCAGGTGCTTCTAAACCATGAGAGCTCATCATTGCCATGTGTTCATACTATCTACAGCTGTGCAGTTTATCACATAATTAATTACTATTTATTATACCCAACATTTGTAACCTGTACTGAACTCTCTCTCTTACACACACACACACACACACACACACACACACACACACACACACACACACACACACACACACACACACACACAAATTAACATCAAGTACCATGTATTACTATAGTTCATATGACACATTTTTTATGTATAGTTCCTGTCTATATAAAGAAATGTCAAATCTGTCAATTCCTGACACTTCCCATCATCACTGCACCACACTGCATGGAGAAAAGCTGGGCATAATATTCCGAAGTGTTTTTTTATACATCCTATTCCACTTTTAGTCATTGTGTTTCTACCTCATACTGGTACCGTAACCTTGGAGGCTGTAGAGTATAGTATGTTTTTGGATGTAGTAGCATGACATTTTCCCTTTCTTGAACTGGGAAATTAAAATGTGTTCCATTGTGGGGGAAAAAAGAACAGTTCCATGAAGATATGATCTTGAGAAGATTTTGAGATCTCAAGAACTTCCACTCCAACCTGGATAAATCAAGTGGTTCTATACTTCATGACTTCAATAGGAGACCATTCTGTGCATGCAAGGATGGTTCCAAAATCAATAGCCTAAAGATCCTTGAAGTTACCGAGCAACCCAAGAAGTATGGATTTGGACTGTATTTAATATCAGCTACAGCTGTATTTAATATCAACTACAGCGTTTCAGCACCACAGTTAACATGAACAGTTCTACATTTCAGCACTTGTCATTGAATAGTGCACCTGTTCAACTCAAAATTTCTTTATCTAGGTAAAGCTGCTTTGAGACAGTGTCTATTGTTTAAAGTGCTACAAAAATCTTAATACATTGAATTGAATATGCTTTTTATGGGTTGGAGTGGAAGATCTCCAGCTATAGAGCTCTGACCTCATTTACTTTTATTCATGTAATTTTCATGATCATTGCCAATAATTCGCATGCTAAACTTGTGAGTTTTTCTGTTCTAAAACCTATTAGGATACTGGATGATAAGAGTAAATACGAGCTGATACGGCATGACTTAACATGAAACGTGGAAATTGCGTTATACGCAGCCCTCTTTCGAACCCGGCACAGAAGCAGATGGTGCGATATTGGGAATGGTGTGATTTAGGCTTGCAAAGATCTCACAGTGTGAACAATCTGATTCCAATGAAAATCACAATTACAGCCTGATTATGCCAAGGCAGATATGAGAGGCTTTACTATTGTGAGTGTGGTACAAAAGTGAAGGGAACAATACTGCACACACACACACACACACACACACACACACACACACACACACACACACACACGCACACACACACACACACACACACACGCACACAGTCGTACAGACAGACAGACAGACAGATAGGTAATTAATAATAATAATAATAATAATAATAATAAATAATTAATTGATTAAAATACAAATGGATAGATAGATTGATAGATGGGGCACAGACATACAGTGAAATATAAAAACAGAAACAAATATATGAAGAGACAGAAAGAGAGAGAAATAGAAAGTGAGAGGGCGGCTAAGAGAGATGATCCTCATTATGTTAAAACGTTGGCAGAAAAGAAGAAAGAAGAACAATAGGAGAAAGAGAAACGATCCGAACGGCCCTGTACTGCTGCTGAAAGGCCCAGCGTTTTAAACGAAACCCTGGGTACAAATCTTAATCACAGTGCGGCTGAACCACATTCCTGACTGATCCGGAATTCCATTCGGCTGGAGATGTACGAGGGCTGTGTGTTAATTGACTTTGCAACATTGCAGATGGAAAAGGTTTTCTCTCGCCATAATTACCGCCTGTTCTCGTTCCTCTGCAGCCAGGTTCAGCCCGGTGCTGCGTCGAGGGGCCGGAATAAATTTGGATTGGATGTAGAAGGCGTGTGCCAACACGACTCAACGACTCAAATCGTCATGGTAACTTTACAGTGTGACGAATTTTTTTAATGATGCTGTCTATTTTTGAGGGATGAAACCTTTTAAACTTTTCAAAGTTCATATCATAGCAGTTCCTCTAACAATAATCTATATCTGGATATCCACTATACAGTATGTATATTTTATATACGTCCGTTTTTTACTCAAATATATAGGAAAAAACCTCCACCAGAAATTTTTTTTTAATGAATAAATATTTGTTTACTAATGCCCCAAGTCTCAAATCAATTACCAAAATCTGCCATGATGCACACATCAGGCAATTATACCCATCCGTGTAGAAAAATAGCAAAAGTATGTTTTGTATTCTGATGATTTATTTTTATTTAAAACACCATAATTACTTTAAAACATTAACAATATTTTATCTTAATGCTCTATGTTGAGTTTGGTTTACTACTAATAAACACATTTGCATAAATCATCCATATTTGTCCATGGATGCTTAAGAGTTTGGGGTTGTTTTAGAGCAGAAAAGGGAATTCCAGAAAATGAAAGGAACCCACATGGCACTTAATCCTTACTTTAACGTACACCATGTAATTCAGTCTGGACTAGGCTCACTGGAACCGGATTCACAATAAGCCAAAGAGTACGTCCAAGCTTCGTAAGCGTTATTTAGAGAGCCATCTAGAGTTATCTATCATGGAACGACCTGCCCAATCACCGCACCTAAATCCTTTTGAACTGCTCTGGTAAACTGCATCGTAAAAAAAAATCTTTTGGTAAAGTTTTATAAGAGGCATGTCAAAGTATTTCAGCTGAATGTTTGGAGAACTGTCCAGGTGCTGAAACTGTGTAAAGCTGTTAAAGGAGGATTTTTCAATGAAAATAAAGACATTTTCACACCGTTACATGACCTATTTTGTTGCATAGAAACAAAAGGAACATGCATATGTGTGTCACTGTACCCATAGTGTATATTATAATATTCAACATGCCAGGGCAGAGGTTAGACCTGTATTTTTCATCATATTCACAGTAGGATCAGGAAGCGGTCAGGTAAAAGAGATGCTGCATCGCTGCAGTGTATACAGTACAGCGCATGCTGCATTACTGATGCTTAATAGATGAAGTCGCATTCAGTGACTCGAGTGAAAGATTTTTTTTTCTTTTCCCTCCGGTTGTGAGATGGGACAGGAAAAGAGGAAGCCAATCCGCACACAAGAATTAAATTAATAGCGTGTCAAAGATTTCATTACTGTAGCTGTAGAGTCAGAATGAATGTGGAAATGCAAACACGCCCCGTAGGCACGGTAATAAGACTGAATAAATACAGATATGAATACAAAAGGGATAGTGTGCATGTGTGTGCGTGTGTGTTGGTGTGTAGGGGTGTATAGGAGCAGACTTACAGGCTGGTGTGGTCCCAGACAACACACTGTGGCTGTGATGTGCCCTATAGGAAAAAGACAAAGAGAAAGATAGAGTGTTAGTGTTGCAATGGAGGTTTTGGGCAAAAAAAAAAAAAACAACAACAAACAAGAAGTAGATTTTTTTTCTTCAATCTGTTCATTCTCATAACAACCTCCACTCTTCTGGAAAGATGTTCCACTAGATATTCGAATATTTGTGCATGTGAAAATTTGGGGTCAGTGATGCTCCAGCGTTCACATTCATCCCAAAGGTTTTAAATAGGGTTACATTTTATTATGGTATATTATATTTTATAATATATATTTGTTTATTATATCATATGGTAAGGTGTCCTAATACTTTTGTCCAGAGTTTGTTTGAGAATATTTAAAAACACATATTTATGCATATACTGTATATTTTATAGATAGATAGATATATAGATAGATAGATAGATAGACAGACAGACAGACAGACAGACAGACAGACAGACAAAGAGATATACTGTACATGGATAAAGATATAGAAATAGATATAAAGAGATAGATATAGATAGATAATTGGATGGATGGATGGATGGATGGATGGATGGATGGATGGATGGATGGATGGATGGATGGATGGATGGATGAATGGATGGATATAGATACATATTATAGTACAATGTAATAAATTAATCAATAAAATTGGGAAAAAATAATTACAGGTGGAATGAAATTGAGGCCAATTTATTATGAACGTATGCATGTGCTTAAAATCTACCTCTCGACCTTTAACCCTCCCAACCCCACTCTTTTGGTTTCTCATTCTGCCCCCAATCGCCATCCAGACTATGACGATTCATTAGCGAAACTCATTTACGATGAATTGATTTGCATGACTCCAGGTTGATTTGTTCGGTTCCAGGCTGGTGTGACGCTCTAATCAGGGCTCAGCCATGCGTTACACTGCGACTCACACATCACTGGTTCATCATTGAATTGACTGGCATAATGATCCAATCTGTCCAAGCTCCAGCTCTGCCCATTATCCACCAGTTACTGACCTAAATGACATAATAAGCCACACACAACCTTGAAGAACCACGTACACACTCATGCACTCACACACACACATATAAACACACTTCAAAATTTGTGATTTCAGACAGGAGTCTTTTAAATGGTTAAACTGAAGGATATTGCTAAAGAATTGAACACACACACACACACACACACACACACACACACACACACACACACACACAGAGTTAGTATTTGATTATAAGTATTCATTGTTGTTACAGTCCACAACTGCACCTTAATATGCACCAAAAGATTTGGCCACCTGACCATATAATTGGCATGTGAATCTTTCTAAACATCCCATTTGAGATTTAGTGCCCAAATAACCTCCACTCTTCTGGGAAGATGTTTCACTAGGCGTCAGGTCCTGATGTAGCTTAGGTGAGGGGACCTGAAGTGCAGCCAGTATTCCAGTTCATCCCAATAGGTTTGAGGTCCAAGCTCTATAGAAGCTCAATCAAGATCTTCCAACCCATGTAGACCATATCTTAATGAAGCTTCATTTATGTAAAAGATATAGATATGGCTGAAAAAATCAGGTGTTTAAATACTCTCGTCCAATGTTTGTAGATACATTTTGGGTTGCCAGATTTCCCCCAAACCCACAGTTAAACCGCTACACTGGTTTAAGCACAGTATTTCTTTAAACTCATCTATCTATTGTCATTCTCATGCTGCCCGACTTGTTCTAATTGCTCTTGAGGCGTGAGCTAATATCATGTGAACCTCAATGGTGTGCTAAAACCACTGCAATCGCTTCCACTTACACCGCCTGTCACTAACAAGACCCAATCCACGGCGCCATCTGATGGATATGGATAAAGTCTGGCTCCATCTTCATGTCTCAGCAGCCCCTTTGGGTCGAGCTTGATGAGGCATACCGCCTCAGAGCATGTCATACCTTACCGACATCTGCGGCCACGTACTGAACCCCACCCCCTAAACCTCCTAACTCGTGGCCAAGCTCTGCTATGCTCAGCTGCAGCTGACTCAGGACCACTGCTGAGCCGGGCATGACCTACTCTATCCTAGAGGGACTTGGAAAGGTTGGGGATGTGTGTATTCATAAACACACAAACACACACAAACACACAGACTTGCACTAAGTCCTGAAATTCTTGCCGGAGGTATCAGGTGAACGTTGCCATAGAAACCTTGTTCTCAAGGGTGGCAAGGGCTTAAAATGTCAGAATTCTCTCCTGATTTTTTTTTTCACAGCCACAGTTGCTGCACACCAACACAAGCACCTCATTCGTGTTTATTTATTTCAAAGTAATAAGCGATGCATAGCATTGGAAGCATTTATTCCTGCGATTTTCTTGCGTTTTGCTTAAAAAGAACAGCGACAGTTAGAACGACACAGAAGTCAAGCTTGATGGCGCTAAATAAATCAATTAATATGTGACACCTGTTTTTTTATCACACACAGTTACACTTTGAAAGGACTCGTTCTTTTGATCGCTCATGAATTAAATGCTTTCGAATCTGTGTTCTTTAAATCTGTGCACTTTCCATTCTCATTTTTTTTTTTGCTAACATCTCACACCTAGGCTATTTGACACAACCTTCTTTATAAAACCATGCGCTCCTTAGTCTTCCCTGACCTTTGCTTGTCCATTCGTCCACCTGTTTTCTTAATAAAACCTTCACCAGACCATTTCCTGTATGAATTTTGATTTGCCCCTAAGTTCTTTGACGATCTATTAAAATTTCTCTCAACCCTTCTTTCCTAAGATGGAGAGAATTACAAGAAATTTCTCGATCGACTTTGATTGCCTGATGGGAATGCGGTCCGAACGATAGCAGGAAGTGTTTTTTTTTTTTTTAAGTACTTAAAGCCCTTGAGTTTTAATGGGAAGTTTGAAGGTTCAAGCCCTGGTATCGCCAAGCCGCCACTCTTGGGCCATCAAGCAAGGAACTTCAGCCTCTGTGCTCTAGGGGCGCTGTATAATGGCTGACCCCAGCTACATGTACACGACAAGTAAAAATCCCCTTTACACCTTTAACCTTATTGATATCCAGATTTCATTAAATTAAATAAATAAATAATTACATTGGCCAAGCTCATTGACCTGAAGGTCGCAGAAATAAAAATAAAAAATAAGGATTTCAGGCACATTCATACTGGAGTGGAATTCTAAGTGGGTTTTTAGTGATTGAGGGTGGCATGCTAATAGTGTTAATACTCTAAATGTTGTTTGTTTTTGTTTTTTTTTTACCCCTGAGCATTTTTCCAGGATTTCATGTATCATTCTCTCCCAAATTGTTGCGACAAATTGGGAAGCACAATTGTATAGAATGGGCTCGTTCGCTGTGGTCCGAATCCGGGTAAGATCGTTGCCGGTTCTAACTGCAGCATTGTTCTGGTTTCAGACTCACTCGATTCAATCAGACCGTGGTGCATTAGTGCACATCCTTCTCCACTGCACACATGCACGGAGACTTTGCCTCACCATATACTGTATGTATAAAACGTATGGGATGAATGACATTTGAGTCTATTGTGTGCCACAGAAACAGTAATAACTTGCACCTCTGTGTGTCCCTGTCTGTTTTTTTCATCAGATGCACAGGAGTAAACCCTTTTCTACTGCTTAAAGAACAGTGATATTTGAGGAGCCAGCAGAAGTTCATGTTGTTGCTGTTTTTGCCTTTTATTTTCTCATTTGCTTGTTACCCTGTTGTGGTCACCTGTTCTGTGTTTTAATAAGTTTATTTTGCATTTTTCCACCCTCCTGTTCATCCTGTTCCTATCTCATGGCAAAGTCCAAGTTTATGTTTATTATTATTATTATTATTATTATTATTATTATTATTATTATTATTATTATTATCATTATTATTATTATTATTATTATTATTATTATTATTATTATTATTATTGTTATTAATTATTATTATTATTATTATTATTATTATTATTATTATTATTATTATTATTGGTATTTTACATTTTCAGACCTTTGCTCACATCTTCATTGTAAAACATAAATTATTCCTTGTTGATGATTATAAGTAACAAACAAATGAATAAATAAAGTGTTATGGTAATAGTGAAAATCCTCCGTATTGTCTAAATAAATATATAAAAACATAAGTATAAACAAACAAACACACAAACACAAATGAACAAACACAAAAGGAAACAAATAAATAAATAGACATATGAATAAAAACATTATTGAATTAATTGCGGAAATGTTATGCAATGAAACACTAAAATAAATAAATGCACAAATGATGGATAAATAAATAAATAAATAAATAAATAAATAAATAAATAAATAAATAAATAAATAATCCCACATTGCATTGAGTTCAACAAACAATATTTTGCCCCTAATATGTAAAGTATCATGTACTTATTGAGAGAAGATTTGCTTCTGCTGAACATTTATCTACAGCTTTATACAGCATTGACAAAACTCAAATCATTTCCTTTCCAGGCTGTATGTTCAGCACTAATGGAAGGTTTTAACATGGATCTAACAAGCCTGTGTGACCTACATCATGTGTAGGTCACACGTGATGTCGATCCACGCAGGAAAAAAAAAATCACTTCATGCTTTTATCGAGAGATTGTTATTAAAAGGTCAGAATGCCTGTAGGAACCTGGATTGTGCTAATGAGTCATATAGGAGACACTTAATCACTGTTGTACAGCATTGCATTCATATAAATATTGAATAGATGGTAATGATGAATTGATAATGATGATGATGATGATGATGATATTGATGATGATGATACTGATGTGTGAAAGAATTTATCACCTACATTTAGCAGAGGCGCCAGTTCCACCACTACAACCGGCTCAGTGGGTTTGGGTAGAGGACGTACTGTGACACTTAAAATTTTAGAGCTGATCACCAGAGGATCTCTGAAGGGGAAGAACAAATACACAGGAAGTGGTGAGGCAAGAAAAACAGAAAGTGTAGGAGTTATGGATAATTACAGTAACACAATGATATAGGATACACTATAAAATGTGGTGTATATATATATTTGTTCTTGTACTATGATTTATTTAGTAGTTTCACAAGGAGTCTTCAAATCGCAGCATTGAAACAACTACTTTATTTTGTTAATGCCGGATTTCCCATGCCATAGGATATAACCAGCTCCATGAAGATATTGGTTGGATTAGTAGATCTTGAATGGTCTGATATAAAGCTTTGATCTCAAATCTTTTGGGAAGAATTGGAGTGCTGATGGACTCCACGCCTCCTTACCTCACCTACAGGACATGGCTTTACTCACTGGTTGAATGAATCTCCACACATCTTCAGAAGTGTGAATGAAGCTTATTATACCATGGACTGGTCCCTGGTGGTCTAGTGGTTAGGGTTCGGAGTTCTCACCGCCGCGGCCTGGGTTCGATTCCCGGTCAGGGAACCTAACCCAGCCTTTAGGGTTGCACAAGCCAGTGCACTCTTAGTGCTGGTCCCAAACCCAGATAAATGGGGAGGGTTGTGTTAGGAAGGGCGTTCAGCATAAAAACATAAGCCAAATCAAGCATGCGGATTACGAATCCGCTGTGGCGACCCCTAATGGAAGAAGCCGAAAGAACGTTTATTATGGAATAGAATGTCCAAGAATTGTGCGTTCCTTTATATACCATCAAAGTGGTGAACTTCTAAATAACAATCAATAATATTCTTCAATGAAGAACCAAAAATAATTTGCATTGGTATGAAAGGAATAAAACAATTCGAGCCGTTTCTGGGGAATAATCGACTGAAGTATCTGTACAGTGGTTTCTGTAAAAGTACGGCTTGTGATGTGTTTTTTATTCCTTGTATAATCAAGGGGTTTCTGCTGCTCTGAACATTGTTGAGGGTTTGTGCACTACATTTTGTGTGCATGCTAAATGGGGAAAATTCGCAGGATCAGGGAACATGTTTTCCCTCTGAAAAAAAAAAAAAAGAAAGAGAGAGAAAGAGAGAGAAAAAGAAGAGAAAGCGAGAGACAGAGAAGGATGTGTGCTCTTGGGGGGAAAATTAATGAGACTCAAATCTAAACTGAACAAACAGTCACGATCCCATCCATATTTATCAACGAGCGAGCATCCCTCAGGAGTATTGACCTGAATGGCAGGGCCTTTCCGTAGTCTCGGGGAAAAAAAAAAAAGCGTACGGAAAACAGAGGAGTATAAAAGAGCGTTAGCGAGACCTGAGAATTAAACAAGCGATCAACAGGAAATTCAGACAAAAAACTAAATCGTACTGAGAAGAAATGAAACCGGGGTTTAACTTTGAAGCGAAGCCAAAAGTGCAACTGCGTGTTTTTATATTTTTGAAAACGGATTGAACAACACTACAGGGGTCCGAAACCAGTCGCTCGGCCTCGCAAGATCACGCCATGTACTTCCCGCTTATTATTATTATTATATCGTAATTATTATTTAAACGTTTCTTCCCTGCAGCCTGCAGCTCATCCCTCACTATCAAGCAGCATTAGTTGCTTAGACAGACGTATTTTTTAACACAAAAAATACCCTGCTATTTAATTAAGCCAAGCATCCCTTCGTTTTCGAACGCAGGTTTTCCTCTATGCGTTCCTATAACGCGCAATTCTGGCCGGCGGGATAAAACAGATGCATTAGTCATATCAGAGAAATGGTAACAGAAGGTACTGAGAACAATAGATTGTCTCTAGAGGGATTATAGGATTAAGTAATTCACTGCATGCCAAGTGGTTTATGATACATCCCCAAGGAGAACATTACAATATAGATAGCATGGAGAATCTTAGATTGGTTCTAGCAGAGGTGCAGAGGTATGACACATTTAATTGAAAACAAACAAAAAAATGACAAAAAAATGACAAAAAAATGCCATAAAGTATTCCTGAAAAACAGAAGCTATTTCCAAAACATGTTCTACGTTTTAGACACTCGTGTCGAACTCTGCTAATAAGTCAGTAATCAGTACCACATGATTATTTTATTTATTAAATTTTTCCTTTTGACCAACCATCGTTTTTTGATTGCTAAATGTGTTAAAGTTTTGAGACTAGCGCTCTATGTTTACACGCTATTACCTTTAAAATAGTTCCTCTGCACAGCAATTCTTCTTCTGGTACGTGTCCAAGTCTTCTTTTCCAAGCAACTTCGCGCTTCGCACCGAATCTCAACAATGGTGTCAAAATGGTAACCCTTGAGCCGGATATTTATCTTCGGGAAGATGGCGAAGTCCGCAGGAGCCAAATCTGGCGACTAGGGTGGGTGAGGAAGTGAGATCACATGGATTCTTCTCCATAGATCATCATGCACAAACTGCCAAATGGTTTTCGGGAGTTGAGTTTGTCAAAGGTCATCCTGATCCCTCGTTGTTTTCCAGTGATGTTCGAAACACCTCGAACGACTCACCGCGGCATTGCCGTATGTCAAACGCATGTCATGTCAAACGTCAGATTTGTGTGGCGGATTGTGTGGCGCAGACGTGATAAAACACGTGGTCAGAAGAGCACTAGGTAGCACCGTAGGTTTCGAAGTTTTTGATACCACATCGTGTATATGGAGGAGGAGTTCAAGCATGGAGTTTCCAATGGAATTTTGAGTTTTTATTTTGGAATGAATGAAAATAACACGATTCGAGATTGAGCTAGTTGGACAAGCTGAGATATGTTCGAGACTGAGCAATGTCCAAGTTTCAAGACCATATCACACACTTGTCCACACTTTAAAAAAAAATGCTAGCATGAATTTTTGTTTTAATTGAACTAGAAGACCCAAACCTGTTCCAACATAACAATGAAGCTCCATGAACATCTGCTGGGTTTGGACTGGAAGATCTTGAATAGAACGCTACAGAGCTCTAAACGCTATTAAAAATCTTTGGGTTTAAATGGAACATTGACTGCACTCCAGGCCTCTATATCTCACATATATCATTTCCTGACTGGATAAACAACCACAAATCTAGTGGAACATCTTCCAAGAAAAATTGAGGTTATTATAATGGTAAATGAAAACATTAATGTGGATGGGATGAAATCCATACAGTTCTTAAAGTTTGGTGTCCTCAATGTTTTGTCCATGTGGTGTATCATTACCTAAACCACCAAGGAAATAGAATCATATGAACCAGATACATTTATAAAAATCATTAATTATAGTGGACCTCTGCAGAAATTTGCAATACATTTAGTTTTTCAGAAGAAAGAGCTTTGTATGTGGGGGTTGTTTATCATATGTTTCTTTTGGCACACTTACTTGGGTGGTGGTAGAATAAAGCCAAGGGTGCGGTAAAGAATGGATCCGATCACAAAGTAGGAAGCCTCGTCGGATTCTGCAAAACAAGACATGAAAAACAAACAGTCTACTGAAAGGATTATTAGGACAAAGCCCACTAAATAGTGGCTAAAGTGCTAAATAAGATTCCCACCAACGCACATATGCCGAATGCCCATTATGCTCTCAACAATCGTCAACAGCGGCAGCTGTGTCCGTTTAAAACCCATGACATTCAGGGTTCCTTTATCCGTTCCTGACTGACAGATGGAGACCGACACACAAACCAAAGCAAAACAGGATTTACTAAGTTGTCAGACATAAGGAGTTTGAGCCCGTCTGGACAATTCTAGTGACATTTCGAAGACAGACAGAAGGGGTTTATATTTGTGACCCACCAGTCCAGATCGCCAACCTTCTGCCCAATTTTTCCCTGATGCATTTTCTTTTTTTTCATCTGTCCCCCCGCATCTCTTTTTCCCCTAAACACACTTATATATCTTCTATTTTCTTGCACAAGAATACTTTGGTTTATCTTGTGATGCCTTTGTTTTCTTGCCTCTGTTTCTTCTTTGTCCAATCCCTTCTTCTCCTGCTGAGTTCTGGTGTGGTTGCCAAGCCTCTAGGGATTATGTTCGAATGTGGAAAATGTCAAGGTTTGGACAGAATAGGGCTAAAGGGATAAAATGAGTGTAGCAGGCATCTAACTACGAGAGCGGCCAAATTTAAAAATAAAGCGAGCCACTCATTTGGATCGAATCAGATCTAATGTCTCATCATCAAGCTTTAAGCATAGCACGTTTGATTCTCTCACTTCTCGTTGTTTTTCCCAAGTTCAAAAAACAAGCACTCTGGCATTCAGCAGAGGGAAATGGACGGCCTGTTGAAGAGTTCAGTAATTTTGTAGATGCACAGTGTGGAAAAACTTGAGCTTGCTGTCTATATTGTGGTTTCGCAATTTCTCCGTGTGATCTCATGACATTCCATCAAATCATTGGCATAATTGATTGGCGTTGCATTTCCATCTCCTGGCCAATGGATCTGAAACCACCTCTGGATCCATAGAAAATCTACCAGGCCCTAAAGATACAAGTATATTTAGAGCAATCAGCCTAAATATTGAAACCACTGTCAGGTGACATGAATAGCATTAATTATCTTGTTACAGTGGCACCAATCACAAGAGTGGGATTTATTATATACTCAATACTTACAGGACTTAAAGTCTTGGTGCCAGACACCACAGTATACCTTCAGAAATCTCGAAGTCTAGGCCTTATACAGCTCAGTTGTTTAGGTGACACAAGAGGAACTACACAATGTCAGCCAGGTGGTTTTAATGTTATGGCTAATCTGTGTATATACTCTTTTCGAAACTTGATACCTTATTAAACATCTTTGCATTTGCCTTTATTGCTTCCTTTATCTCTTTGGTTTGCTCAGGATCAGCTGGCATACTGCAATATGGAGCCAGTAACTGTATCCCAGGCTAATTTGGTACCTTGCAAGTTCCTACCCACTGGCTATTTTACATTTCATCCATTACCTGACAGCTATCAACCACAAAAGGTGGGTCAAATGCTTCTGGAACACCAGGAGCCAAACACCAAAAATGTTCTCTACTGCCCTATTTGCCCTCTTCTGCATACATGATCTCATATTTATCCATGATTGGCTAGTTCTGCTGTAAATAACAAAATGACAAATGGCTGTGGCATCGTAGGGATTAGAACTCACAGTCTACAGGTGAATGATCTTTGCTGTGCCAATCTAGAGCTTTATATGGCCAGAGAATATGATTAAAGCAGGATTAATTGCAAATTCATGTCATACAAATCTAATGTGAACTGTCAACCCATTATTTGGATCCATGATGCTAATTAAAATGGATAACTGCGCTTCGTTCTCTTCTACGCAATGTTCAGTGCACTACATCCCTCCATGTGGAACACTCATCATGTTATACCTGTTCCGAATCAGACAGGTTGCTTTGGGAAACATGACTTCCTCTATTTTGTCTTGACATAACACTGTTATATGCTGTTTTTTTTTATTTTTATCAAATCTCCAGACCACAGCGCTTGACTGCATGTGTTTCCGCATAACTCATGATTAATCAACTGGAAACAGTGTTTAAACAGCGGACTTCTCCCCTAGAGCAAGGCAAGGTGTAGCTCAATTTCAGCACATCATCAGGATAACAATCGGCCATCACGATTCAAAACGGCGACTGGGTCTGACAAGTCTTGAATTTAATTCAACCTCTTAATTTTCACAGATTCCATCCAAACAAAGCCAACATCCGATAAAGCATGTGTTCTTTTGTAGAACAATATTGCATAGTGCAGGACAATGCGGGATATCTTATCGCCCGAAGCAGGGGGTGGGGATGCGTGGTGTTGGATCGAATGGTTCAGCCCATAGGAGGAGTAGGAGGAGATGAAGCGGCATTTCTTTTACTTATCAACGGCTTGTTTTTTCCATGCCATTCCACGTAGCACTCAATCTCGATCTTTAACACCCCCACTCTACCTGGGGTCTTTTCTTCCCATTTTGGCATGTCTGGATCTTCTCTTCTTTAATTTCCCAGCTTCTAGAGAAAAATGAGCCTCCTCGACTGACCTCAACCCCCAACTTCCCTCTGTCCTCCACTGTCTCATCCACCCTTTCCCCTCGTCCCCCATAATGCGATCAATTTCTCACTTTGGACCTTGAGGGCTTCGCTGCTTGAAAAGGACCAGAGAGAAGAAGTAAAAAAAAAGCAATGTTGAATGAAGGCAAAAGACATTTGTCTGTGAGAAAAAGGTGAGAGGAGGAGAATTGGGGAGAACAAAGGAAGGTGATGGCCAAACGGATATTCAGTGTGTACGGAAAGTGAAAGAAAAACGATCGTTCAGGATGTTGGTTGCAAATATTTGTTTCTGTGGCAGAAATCTATAGATGCAAGGTTTCCAACTCACCATCAGAGGACAGACTGAAGACCTCTTTAGGGATGAAAAGTTTGTCTTCTGCTGAGCGGGCCCAGTCCTTCATCCCCCTCCTTCCCTTCATGGGGAAGTTAATGTCGCTGGAGACAGCTGACACCGGCTCTCGTTGGATATTGATTACTAACGAGAAAGAAAAATTGCACAGGCTTTCAGAGTCCACTTCTCTACAACTTGCATATTAATCTTTTGAATTAACACGTGATCTTTGGTAGCGTCCAAGATTTATTTAACTTTTTATTGCCTTTCATAGCCATTTTTGATTTCATTCACAGCAGTGGAACTGTTGCCTCTATTTTTTTTTCTTTTTGTCCTGGACCTCTTTTCAATTGTACACTTTGTTCGAACAAATACAATACCAAAGATATTTACCTTTGACGCTAATATGGAATTAGTAGCTTAAATTTATCCCATTGATTATAAAATTGAGCAATTAGGCATTAGGCAGCTTGGTGGTGGATGATGGTGGGATTTGACCCTAATACATTCCGATCATAAGTCCAACATCTTATCCACGGAGCTGCCACTTCCCTTGCAACTTTGGATTTCTGACCGCCTGATTGAACGCTCTTTTGGTCAAATCCCAGCATTACCAAATGACACTATTAGGCCGTTAGCCCTCAGTAGGAGAGATTAGATAATTGTAGGTGGATGAGGACATCTTCAAGAGCACAGGTTTAGCCATGGTACAGCACCACTGGAGCAGAGAGGGTTAAGTGCCTTGCTCAAGGGTCCAACAGTGGCAGCTTGATGGTGCTTTGATTTAACCCCCAAACTTTATGATCAGCAACTCAAAGCCTTAACCTTAATCTGTGTATTTTGCCAACTGACTTGTCTACATGAGTACTAACTCATCACATAGCTGCACTCTTGATTTTCGGATCTGTGAGTCCAAACATCAGTATGATTTATTCACTACCTGTCCATTGGATATCACAGGAAACTCTGAAGCGCTAAAAGAAGCCCTGACCATCCATCATAAATATTAGCTTTAATTGCAAATTGCTGTTATTGCATCAGTAACCTATACACAACCAAATAGCATATAAACACAGCTGAGCATTGCATGTGTTATATATGTTTTAAGGGACTCTTTTAAGGGATTTTTCTTTCCTTCCCTTCACCCCATATACGCAACTTTCAAAAATTCATTTTGCAACATGATGTACTGCAGATTGCAATGTCTCTGAACTCTGTGGCTGATAAGAGCACTCACTGAGGTTAGTGGTGACAGCGAGAAAGCTTTGGAAAGGCTTTTGCGCTTCGCCGATGAGATGAATGAAGTCTTCCACAACTCGCATTAGCAGCACGGCACCTGGAGAGACCTGGGAAGAGAAAATGCATTTGTATATGGTGTGTGTATACTGGATATTATTTATACATCTCACTATATATACAACATAACCTGAATTTTCCAACCAATTGTGCAAAAATCAGTCGTTCCTTTGGACTTGTACTTTGGATGCTTATGTACATTTGATGGCAAATACTTTTGTACTTATTCTCAAGTGAACGTTTGAAGGGACACTTTTACTGACTTTTCCATGGTCACTACATGGTTTGTGTACTTCATCCACCACTTTTTTCCAACCTTATACGGTTCCAAAGTTGGAGGTTCCCATTTGTATCCGATGTCTTTGGATGTGGTAGATGTAAATTGAAGACACGGTTTACATGGGTTGGAGTAAAAGATCTTGACTGGCTTGCTATTGATCTCTGGAGTCAACCGTCTTGAACAACTTTAGGATGAATTGGAACTAATTGGAAAATGGAATTTGGGTGAAATGTGTGGAGCACTGAGCGGAACATCTTAAAAGAGTGGAGGTTATTATAACAGCAAATTGGGACTACGTAAAGAATTATAACCTTTGCAAAAATGGGAATTTTTTTTTTTTCCATAAGCTGTTTTTCAACACAACTACAACTGTTATAATTCTGCCAACTGTTTTGCCGTGTTAATTGAAATAGCACAGTGATGATTGTCTGAATATAGATTTATGGAACTTCTGCCCTCTCATGGGAAAAATAAAGTAATCTGTCTTGTCGTCGGACAGGCATGTGAACGCAGGCGACAGCTTTTGCCAGAACAGCAAATTGTTGCGTTTATTAACTTTGTTCTTGTCGGATTTTTTTTATTCCTTCCAATAAACCAATTAAATCCATTTTAATATGCAACAGATGGTAAGAGACGAGCTAGATTGGCTGCACTGTGTGTTCGTAATGAATAATTGAAGCACTAACACGCTCGCTTATATTTTTGAAATGGGCTTGTTTTCTGCTCTTCTGCTGGGAATAGATCTCATTTGTTTCCGTTTCATTGGAGCTCTTTGACATGTAATATTGGCAATCAAGCCAACAACCTTTTCTCCTGTATATAATTAGTTGACAAATATTGTATATGCTTTCGGGTTTTATCTTCCACTAGGTGACATGGGATTGTGTTTCTCTGCCTCAAAGCGCGAGGAGACTTTGGATTTGTTTTGTTTCAAACACAAATTTACTATACATAATTTTCATCAGGCTACCGCCACTAATTGTTTCATGTTGTTGTAAAGAAAAAGACGACACGCTGATATCGACGTGGTTAAGGATCTCGGAAGGATGAGGGTTCAAGCTTCAATATCTTCAATATATTGGGGCCTTGATTTGCCCTGACCAAATGATTCCGTTGTGCAAAGGCACAAATATTCAGGGTCATTACGAGGTTAATACCGCTGCTTCTGCTAAAGACGATGCATGTGGGAGGTACTGCTGTGGCTCCTGTGAAAGGAGACTTGTTGAATTGTGATCATTGGGTTTCTTGCTTTACGGCATTCATTTGAGATTCCTGTCTGTGATGCGGCGCTCTGTTCTAAGTTTCTCTATAATATTAATGCTTTCTATAGCCGGGTCGTCATAATAATGGTACTATAAATAAAACTTCACACATCCTAACCTTCCTTGCTTCTCATCACACCTGCCGTAACTCCTGGCCGAACCTACAGCTCATTACACATAACCCTAAACCCCATGTGCTGTGTATTCCTCTTTTACGAGAACATTTCGGACCTCAGCGAGGGCTTAAAAATACGTGGCTTTGAAGTCGAGCCGTTATGCCGTTATGGGTGCGCGATAATAAAGGAAGCATTAAGCCTTTAGGTTCAGTGAACCGTGACAGGCCGGAGATCTCACCCCAGGAATTAAAATAGCATTAGCACAGCTCAGGTTGCAGAGTGCACATTTTGTTCAGTGAACAGAGATAATTCTCGGTTTCAGTTTTTTCTCTCTGACTCTCGCATCAGCTACACTACAAATTGCTTCTCCAGTTCTCCTGGAGAAGAAGTTTCTCTGTATCCGACTGCAGTAAAATGAGAGATATATGGGTTTTATGAAGACACTGAAGAACATCTGTTTTATTTATCAAACTGGGTACAAATGGATTGCAACAGAAAAAATCTCCCAG